>NC_045429.1:24015555-24337500 GCF_902635505.1 Sarcophilus harrisii | reverse complement strand
TGTGCCGGGTCGGCCACTGAGCATGAACTCCACTAACATGTCTAGGTGTTTGGCAGGACAGTCTTAATCTAATCATGGGCTTATGGACTTGATTCTTGGGGTCTGTTGGGAGTTAAGTGACGTGTCAGGTCCCACGGCTACTACACGTCAAGTGTCCAAGGTGGGATTTGAACTCACGTCATCCTGACTCCAGAGCTGATGGCGTATCACTTGTCCCACTTTGCTGTTGTTCACAATGAAACCAGTTTGGCTTCTGTGATCATCGCTGTTTGCCAGTTTGATGTACAGGGCCCAGCCAGTGGGGGCTCAGGCTGGGAACAGAAGCAGTCTATTCTGCCTGCCGCCAGCTTAACTGGGGGCTTGTGAGCGAAATATAGGCAGACATTCATTGCCACACTTGAGCACACACAGAAGTATTCTCTTACTGGCTCTTTTCACTTAAGTGGAGAGGAAATTTTTTTTTTACCTGGATGATCTGCTAGAACAGAATGTATCCCAGTGGCTCCAACAGACAAAAGCCTCAGTGCCAAATGAGCCAAGACTAGTTGCAATCCTGGAGAGAGAGAGAGAGAGAGAGAAAGAGAGAGAGACAGAGAGAGACAGAGAGAGACAGAGACAGAGACAGACAGAGACAGAGAGAGAGAGAGAGAAACAGAGAGAGACAGAGACAGAGAAACAGAGAGAGACAGAGACAAAGACAGAGACAGAGGGAGACACGGACAAAAAGGAGAGACAGACAGAAAGGAGTGAGAGAGGGAAGGAGGGAGAGAGTAGAGGGAAGAGGGGGGGAAGTGCAATCCCCTTATCTGCCTCATTTTTTCCTCCAGGCTGCCATGTGGCCACGTACCCATAGCCACCTCTGTTCCTTTTGTTATGGCTGGGTCTGTTTCTGAGTTTCAGAAAAATAAACTACCACCACCAGAGGTCCAGCCTCAGACGACCATAGTGGAACTGTTGGTAGACACAGTCAGTGACAAGGAGCCAACCCTGTGGAACACTCTGCTTAGTAATGAATCCATTCACTTGTCAAGACACCCTGGGTTACAAGTTTGATAATGGTTCCTCTAGCACCAATGCTAGAGCCAGAAGTAAACTTGGGGGGGTGGGATGCTTTATGGCATTTGAACTTTTGAGTTTTCCAGGGATCCATGAGAGTGTAAAGGAGAGATTTAATAAAGGGAGGGAGGGAAAAGAGAAGATTTTTATACTTCTGTCTTTGATATACTTTCTCAGTAAATATCCCTCTGAGAAAGCTAATTTAATGTTAATTGGCCATGGAAGTGATCACTGGTCAGAAATGAATTGCACTGATATTGAGGGAAGATATTAGACAAGAATTAGTGAATGATAATAGTGGAAAGAAATTTCCCAGCCCTGAGAGCTGCCTCTCCCAGAGGGGAGAAGTAATCTTGCTCTAAGAATCTGAGGAGCTAATCAGAGGATGGTTTTGGGGAGAGTGAGATCAGAGACTCTGTGCTACACACATCCCTGTCTCTCTCTACCTCTTTCCCTCTCTTGCTCTCCCTTTCTTTTTTTTTTTTTCTTTTTTGGAGGCCATTGGGGTTAAGTGACTTGCCTAGGGTTACAAAGCCAGTAGATGTCTGAAATAAGATTTGAACTCAGATCCTCCTGAACCAGGGTCCGTGCTGTAACCACTGTGCCCACCTGGCTGCTTTTACCCACCTCTTTAATGTTCCATTCTAAAATTTTCCCAGGAATCAAACTCAAGCTTGCTCATCTATATTCAGATTCAATTCTCTCTCTTCTCATGAATAGAAGGCCCCTGACCCTTTCGCACACTTCTCCACAATCTTGCAAATAACACAGAAAGGGACTCGGCAATCACAGCTGCCAAAGAGTTGACTCGAAACCATTAAGAATAGATTGTAAGGAAGCACCCACTGCTATTCTTGGGTGCTTCCTTACAATCTTGGATTTCAAATTCCTCTTAACCACTTTAGTCCTGTCCTTCCCAGGGCAAAAATCATTCTCCCTGACAAAGAAAAACAAATAAAAAACAAACAAACCGGAAGCCCATTTAGTATTTGGTACTAAATGATAATTTAGTAGTTTTACTTTCCATCAATTCATGCACAGTGTTTTATAGTTTCCTTTTCCCCCAAAAGGACTCTAAAAATTTCCTTAATTTCTCTTATCAGCCCTAGCTTTCTCAATTAATTCTCCAACGCTGAATTTATAGATTAATTTGTTTCTTGCTCTGTCTTCTGCCTTCTGTTCAATTCTCAAAAAAAAAAAAATCATTTGGAGAGCTCCCTGTGAATCCACATTAATCTCATCAGATTTTTTTCTTCCTCCTTAAAATTGCTTCACTTTATGTCTTGAGAGTTTTAGTCTTGTGAGTTTCCTATTGTTTCTGGCTGATTCCCTCTCTAGAATTTTGATCCTTTCTGCTAAATCTGTTTTTTTCTGAATCCAGAATGCCCATCAGACGAATCCTGATTTCTTTCTCCTCTGTTATAATTATATATATATATATAATATTGTGAGGAAATGGTCACTTATATCCAGGATTCCCATAATCTTTTGATAAATAGTTCCTCCTCCTTAGTGAGAATCAGATCCAGAATAGAATTTCTCTTTGTTGGTTCCTCCATATTTTGAAGAAAAAAAACATAAAGTTATCTTTTAGACAAGAAGGAGATATTGAAGGATATTGAAAGTCTCCAATCACTCCAATCACTATCTATACTTTATCAATACTATACTGTTAGTTATATCTATACTATATCAGGCTGGTGATCTGTTTCTAGAATATCTCATTTATTCACCCCTCTGTCCAGGTGGTCTCTAGTCCATTCTGATCACATAATCCCTTTTGTCCCTTTGTCCAATATGTTTCCTCATCCTGGTATCTGGATTTGTTCACTTAAGTATATCTTCCTAATATACAATGTTACCCCTCTCCATCCCCTTACCAATCATTTGTTCTTAGTAAAGTGGATTGATTGTACACAGTAACAGCAACATTGTATAATGATCAACCAACCATGAATGACTTAGCTCTTCTCGGCAATACAATGACCCAAAACAATTCCAAAAGAGTCGTGATGGAAGTCCCATCCAGAGAAAGAACTGATGGCAGCTGAATGCAGATCAAAGCATATATTTTCACTTTCTTTTTTGTGTGAGTTTTTTTCCCATTTTGGCATGTTTCTTCTTTCACAACATGACTAATATAGAAATATTTTATATATAGAAATGTTTTACATGATGGCACATATGTAACCTATATCAGATCGTTTACCATCCTAGGAAGGGGGAAGGGAGAAAATTTGGAACTCAATTTTTTTTTTGGATGAATGTTAAAAAAATTGTCTTCACACGGAATTGAGGAAAATTAAATTCCCTTAAAAAATAAGATAGGTTGATCCAGAGTCAGAGTCTTAGAGTTCGTTCCAAGTCTCAATAATCATTTTATTAAACATATATTTTAAGTCATACCCTGTGCTAGATACTAAAGATACAAATAAAAAGAATGAAATTATTCCCACTAGCAGTGAGCTGACTCAGATCAAATTTGCCATCTGAAATTAAGCCCCCAAGTTCTTGTTTGTTGCCTACACTCTGGGTATTTTTGTTTATACACTAAAGATTGTTGCCTACATTTGGGGTGTTTTTGTTTATACACTAAAGATCATGTGTATTATTATTAGGGTAACTAGACGATGCTATAGTGCATGGGGTTCTGGGCCTGGAGGCAGGAGGATCTGAGTTCAGGTTTAACCTCAGAAGCATTTCTTTTTTTTTTTTTTTTTTTTTTTTTTTTTTTTTTTAAAGAAGCATTTCTTGCCAAAGTAAGAAATGGTTTGTCATTTCCTTTTCTAGTTCAAGAAACTGAGGCAAATGAGGTTAAGTGATTTTCCCAGGTAGTAAATATTTGAAACTAGATTTGAATTCAGGAATATGAATTTTTCAGAGTACAGGCTGGGCACTCTAAACACTGTACCACTAGCTGCCCTAATTATATAAGAGATGCTTTTTAAAAGTACTTACTGTATTAAATTATTGAAGGGTGGACATTATATTCCCAAATAAGAAAGATCACCAGAGAAAAACATTTGCTTCTCCCAAAAGAAGCAAAACAACCTCAACAATACCAAGGGAAGGAGATCTCATGAGGAACCAGCCTTAGCAACACCCTTGACAACTGAGGCAGAGAGCAGAAGCTGGTGTCAGGGGGAAAGGGGTCTGTAACAGTTGTTGGACCAGGCTCCCTAGGGCACGGCCTTCTCTGAGGAGTGAGATTCCATCCCATCCTGCAGAAGAGTCTAGCTGAGACCTGGGCCATTCACTTTGACTGGTGTCCCGGTTCTTAAAGACGAAAGAATTATAAAGACTGGAATTTCTAGTGGAGCCATAGAAACTGGGATGGATTAGGAATCAGAGCACTGGGGCCAAACGTCCCACTCTATCACTTACTCCCTGTGTGACTGTGGAATTAACTTGAACCTTTTCCAGAACTTTGGTATACAAAATGAGGGAATGGGATGAAATAATAGTAGTGATAAAAATAATTACCTTAAGCCTCCATGAGCTGATGCGAAGTGAAACGTACTATGTACAAAGTAACAGCAATATTTTAAAGTGATCGGCTGAGAATGATTTAGTTATTCTCAGCACTACAATGATCCAAGGCAACTCTGATGGACTTATAATGAAAAATTGAAGAAATGGAGGAAATAAATGAAGATGGAAACTATGGAAACTCTTCAGCCTGGACTTCCATCTCCTACTCAATTGCCCAGAGCAGCAGCCCTGAAGTCAGGAGGACTTGAGTTCAAACCTGATCTCAGACACTTAACACTTCCTAGCTGTGTGACTTTGGACAAGTCACTTAACCCCAGTTGCCTCAAGGACCAGCTAGTTGGTGCTACGTAGATAGAGCAGCAGCCACATAGTAGGGCTATTTTTCATTCCCTGTGTCAAAACTGTTCATTCATATCTTTTTTAAGGCTCAGATAAATTATCACTGTGTCCTGAAAAAGGCAAATCTTTTCAAAAATACTTCTAGAGAATGGATGGTATCTGAATCTAGATTGAAGCATACTTTTTTGTTTATTTTCTTTATCTTTCTTGAGTTTTTTTTGTCTTTATTTTCTTCTATAACATAACTATTATGGAAACATGTTTTGCATGACTATATATGTATAATCTATATTAAACTGCTTGCCTTCTCAATGAGGGAGGTAGAGAATGAAGACAGGAAAGCATTTGGAACTCAAGAGTTTAAAAATGAATATTAAAAATTAAAAATTATTTTTAAAATTTTTCATGTAATTGGGGAAAATAAAATGCTAAAATCAATAAGATAAAAATAATCACCTTAAATTTGCAATATGGCATTATTAATGCTTGCTGACTATGTTTGAGGCCTTGTGCTAAGGATTGGGGGTACAAAGAAAGAAAAAAAAAGCACCCCAGTTCCTTCCTTGAAGGACTTCAGCATCTAAAGGGGTGGGAGTGGGGATGACGTGCAAACAATTAGGTACAAACAGGACATGGATAGGATAAGCTGAAGATAATCAATGGAGAGAAGGCACCAGTATTAATCGAAGTCTAGATGGCAGAAGCAAGGAAGCCTTGTGAGGTTGATAGTAGCCCAAAAAATAAAATAGCTACTAATCTGCATTGCTATTAGGGGGCGCTGGACCTGGAGTCAGGAAGACAGCTCTCTGAATTCAAAGACAGCCTCAGATATTTACTAACTGTGTGACCGTGGGCAAGTCACTCCACTCTCTCTGCCTCAGTTTCCTCATCTATAAAATAAGCTGGAGAAGGAAATGGCAAACCATTTCAGAAAATGCCAAATGGGGCCAAGAAGAGTTGGATACGACTATTTGTTTATTTTCTCTATTTTTATTGAGGTTTTTTTTTTTTTTTTTGTCCATGTTTTCTTTCACAACATAACTATTATGGAACTGTGTTTTGCATGACTACACACATATAACTTATATTAAATTGCTTGCTTTCTCAATGGGGAGTGGAGAGGGAGAAAGGGAGAGAATTTGGAGCTCAGAGTTTAAAAATGAATGTTCAAACTGTTTTTACATGTAATTGGGGAAAATAAAATAAAATAAAGTCAAGAACAAACAAAAAAACATTTCTATAGTGCTTTAAAATCTGCAAAGTGTTTTAGAAATATGATCTTATTTGATCCTCCCAATGACTCTGGGAAATAAATGCTATTATTATCTCCCATTTTACTAATGAAGAAAGGTTAAGTGATTTGCCTAGATGAGGAAACAGAAGCAAATAGCATTAAGTGACTTGTCCAGTGTTATACAGCTAGTAAATATTGAGGCTGGATTTGAACTAGGCTGTCTTAACTCTAGGCCCAGCATTCTATGCACTACACCACCTACCTGTCCATTTTATTATCAGTTTCCTTTGTATTCCTATATATTTTATTTTACATACAATAAGATACATAAAATAAAAAAGGAAAAATAAAATATTAAAATTTAAAAATAAAAATAAAACACCACCCATCAGTTTGCTCAAATTATGAAACCTGTCCAAGGGGAGGATGATAGAGCATTGGCTTCCAGGGGAATTACCATGACCTAAAAGAAAAGTGCGTTGGGGGCACCTCAACATCATGACTGATTCTTATCATAGCTGAAATAATGGTATTTTCCTAAGGCCTGAACCAGCCTCAGCCAAGATCTTTGCTTTATTCAAGTTTGGGAGAACTCGGTAACTCTTTTTTTCTCAGTGCCCTGTAAAGAAAAAGTTCTTTAGGGAAAGTCCTTTGGGCCTGAAGTCTAAGACTATCCAGCCTCCGACAAATGGGCTTCAAAACTTGGACAACTTCTTCTTTTCATTCTAGGTGGAGATTCCAAACTTGGTGAGATTCAATGGAGAGAGTCCCCAGTTTCATCCAAGAAGTTCCCTACAGTCTCTAAGCTGACAGCCAAGGACATGGTAAACTAATGGCTTCTCTCCACTTCCCAAAATCTTTTCTTTCTCACCACGGATCTATCCCTGAAGAAGATCTAGAACCATATTTATCCTCTCCCTAAGCAAGAAAGGAGGTCTTTCCTTTCTGAAGTCAATTCTGCCTTTGGTAAAGATTTGTTTATTTGGGAGGCAATTTTAGATTAAGTGACTTGCCCAGAGTCACACAAATTTGAACTCGGGTCCTCTTGACTCTCCTTATCCACTGTGCCATCTAGCTCCCTCTAAAAAGACAAATCAAAGAAAGAGAAAAATGACGCAAGAAAATGTATAGCGACTCTTTTTGTGGTAACAGAAACCTAGAAACTAATGATGTATCCATTAATCGGAGAATAGTCAAATGGTACATAAATATTATTGTCCTAGGAGAAATAATTAACAGGAGTCGTTTTAGAGATCTGGAAAGACTTCATGAAATGATGCAAAGCAAAGTGAGCAAAACAGAGACATAGCTATGTTTCTATAATAATGACATTACTGTAACATGAAGCAACTTTGAAAGACTTGAAAACACTGATCAATGCTGCAATCACCCACAATTCTAGAGGACAGATGATAAAGCCTGCTCTTACCTCCTGATGGAAAAGGGATGGACATGATGCAAAATGACTGGGTGTTTATTTTTTACTTTTTGGACATGTTCTGTGTCGGAATTTGTTTTCTTTGACTATATCCTATTTTTGTTTGAAATATCCTACAAAGGTTTTGATTTTCTTTTTTCTTTTTTAAAGGGAGGTGGAGTAGAAGAGACAGAAAGTAAGTTTCTGATTATTGAAAAAATTAAATTTAAAAACTTGGGCTAGTTGACAGATGGATTTGGAACTCACTGAACAGTCAAACTCAGAGTTGATATTAATGGTTCAATGTCAGTTTGGAAAATAGTTTCTAATGGAGAGTCACAGGGATCTATGCTTGACCTTATGCTTTACTGATGATTTGGATAAAAGCATAGATTCTTTGCTTTATACAATAAATATATTCTTTAAAAGTTGATAATAATCAAAGCCTTTTGTAAATCAAATCTTTTTACTTTGATTCAAATGTCACTAAATTATCTGGTTTTAAGAGTTTTTAAATATTTACTTTGTAACTGTGTACCATATGTTCCTGGTTCTGTTCACTTCATTTTCTATCAATTTATATATGTCTTCCCAGTTGTTGTTTTTTTCTGAAACAATCCCTTGCCTTACTTCTTACAGCACAATAGTATTCCACTACCATCTTATACCATAACTTGTTCAAGCCATTCCCCAGTTAACGGGTATCCCATCAATTTCCAATTCTCTGCCATCACAAAAAGAGCTGCTATAAATACTTTTGTATTTACTTTGGGTCTTTTTTCTTTTCTTAACTTTGGGTCTTTTTTCTTTTTCTTTGATCTCTCTGGGATACAGACCTACTAGGGACTTTACTGGGTCAAAGGATATACACAGTTTTATATCCCTTTGGGCTTTTTCCAAATTGTTCTCTAGAATGGTGGATCAGTTCACAATTTTACCAAGAATATATTAGCATCTAACGTCATTTTCCTTTTCAGTCATGTTAACCCATCTGATAGGTGTGAGGTAGTACTTCAGAGTTGTTTTAATCATTTCTCTCATCATTAAAAATTTAAAGTATTTTATATGACTTAATAATTTCTTCTGAAATTATTCATATCCTTGTTCATATCCTGTGACCAATGATCAATTAAGAAATGACTTTTAATTTTTAGATATTTGGTTCCATTCTCTTTAGAGTTGAAAAATGAGACCTTTATCAGAGAAAACTCACATTCCCAGTTTCCTGCTTTTCTTCTAATTTTGCAAGATCTTTTAAATTTAATGTAATCAAGATTATCCATTTTACTTCCCACGATCCTCTCTCTCTCTCTCTCTCTCTCTCTCTCTCTCTCTCTCTCTCTCAATCATAAATTCTTAACCATAGCTCTAAGAAATTTTTTTCATACTTCCCCAATTTGCTTATATTACCAAATGGTTATTTTGACCTCATCTTGATATATTGTGTGAGATGCGGGGCTGTGTCTAATTGAAGCCCGACTTGGGATAAGGAGTCACTTTCCCTCTTTGAATTTGTTTCCTCACTCATATATAAGGGAAAGATTAGACTGGATCAGGAAAGTCTCAAACCCTTAGGGGTCCATAGGCAAATCTTAGTGGGGGAGGGAGAACCCTTGAAAAAAGGGTGACATCTTTATTTCCATTAATTTATTTAAAAAAAAACAATTTTATATTTTATTTCCCCCAATTTCTTTCAAAAACGTCTTTAGCCTTTAAAAAAAAGTGAGTTCCAAATTCTCTCCCTTCCCTCTTCCACAAGGAGAAAACAAACCATTATTTGCATAAATGCAAAACATGTTTCCATGTCAGTCATGTCAGTTGTGAATGAAAACACGGATCCTCAAAGATAAGAAAGGAAAATGATTTGATCTCCACTTACGCCCTGGAATTTAGCATTTCCTGCCGTTGTGCATGTGGGAACACACTTCCTGTGGCACTTTGGTCAAGGCTTTTCCCCATGTGGGGGCCTCAGATGGTTTCCCAGCACGGAGGTGGGACTGGGGATGTTATAAGTGTTTCGGTATGAAATGGAGTCTGGAGTTCCCGAGACCCCTGGCGCTCATCAATGTAGTCCAAGGGATTCTCTGCCTAATTATATGCAGTTTACTGACTGCACTGGGGATTGTCCAGGCAGAACAGAGCCAGCCAGCAGCAAGCAGATGCTCCCCTCTAGTGGCCAACAGGGAAGCTACGGCCTATCAGTCGCTGTCCAAGGCCCCAATAAAGTGGCTAAATTTGGGAAGACCAGCGGGCTGGGAGGAGAGAAAGGGAAGGGAAGAAGGGAAAGAAACAGAGCCCGAGGATGAGGGAGAAGGAGAGAAACAGGGAGCCATGAAAAGGAGGACATGGGGCCGAATCCACTGATTTGACCTGGGAGACCTTGGGCCAGTCACTTAATGGGCTGGTGACCCCTTCCCTATAAGAAGGAGGGGTGGAGAGCATGGGACAGCTGGGTGGTACAGTGGGTAGAGCACTGGCTGTGAAGTCAGGATGCCCTGAGTTCAAATCTGACACCAGACACTTAACACCTCTTAGCTATGTGACCCTGGGCAAGTCATTTAAGCCCAATTGCCTCAGGAAAAAAAAAAAGAAGAAGGGAGCTGGGATTGACCTTTAGGTATGTACAGTGGGAACAACACTGGCTCAAAATCAGAGCTTCTGGGTTAAAGTCTAGCCATTGACCTGTACTGACTGTGTGACCTTGGGTCAGTGCCTCAACCTTTTTGAATCTGTTTCCTTCTCTGTCTAATGAAGAGGTTGGACTAAGACCCTTCTGCATCGCTGGGCGATACTTCCACTCCATAGATTCACGACTTCACAGCCACCCTCTTCTTCACCCCTTCATGCCCACATCCAACAGTAGCCCGAGCTTCTCACTTCTACCTTCTCATTTGGCGCATATCGGTCTTTATCACCTGGTCTACAGTGATAGCATTTCCACTGGTCACCCCTGGCCAATTCATCCTTCACAGGAGCAATATTTCTGAAATTCAGCTACTCCTCTACTCATTTAACTCCAGTGACTTCCAGTTTTTGTTGTTCAATTATTTTCAGTCACATCTGAATCTTTGTGACACTATTTGGGGTTCTTGGCAGAGATATTGAAGTGATTTTGCCACTTTCTCCTTCAGCCCATTTTACAGATAAGGAAACTAAGGTAAATTTGGTTAAGTGATTCACCCAGGTTCACATAGCTAGTAAGTGTGCCACAAATTTAAGCCTAGTAAGTGGTACTTAGTAAACTTTGTAAGCCACATTTGTGACTTAGTAAATAAGTCACATTTTAAAAAATTATAGCTTTTTATTTACAAAACATATGTATGGGTAATTTTTCCAACATTGACCCTTGCAAAACCTTCTGTTCCAACTTTTCGCCTCCTTCCCCCATCCCTTCCCCCAGCTGGCAGGTAATTCCATACATATTAGATCCAATATATGTTTACATATTTATACAATTATCTTCCTGCACAGGAAAAATCAGATCTAGAAGAAAAAAAGAAAAGAAAGAAAGAAAAAGAAAGAAAACAAAATGCAAGCAAACAACAAGAGTGAGTGAGAATGCCATGTTGTGATCCACACTCAGTTCCCACAATCCTCCCTCTGCATGTGGATGGCTCTCTTCATCACTGACCAAGTGGAACTGGCCTGAATCACTATTGAAGAGAGCCACGTCCATCAGACTCGATCACCTTATAGTCTTTTTGTTGCTGTGTACAATGATCTCCTGGTTCTGAATAAGCCACATTTTAACTCAGGAAGATAACTCTTCCTCATTCCAGGCCCACTCTCCTCTATGCCACCCAGCTGTCCCTGACTTCCAAAGACTTGGAAGATTAAATAAAAATGCATCCATTTAGAATTTTAAAGAAATTTTTAAAATAAATTTTTATTGCTCTTTTGGTTTTGTTTCCTAATTTTCTCCTTATACCTATATCTATATCATGCATCCATCCATCTCTCTATCTTTTTTTTTTTTTTAAAGAAAAAATTGCACTAGATGGCACACTGGATACAGTACTGGCCCTTAAGTCAGGAGGACCTGAGTTCAAAAGCTGTGTGATCCTGGGCAAGTCACTTAACCCCAATTGACTCACAAAATAATAATAATAATAATAATAATTTTTTTAAAAGAGAGAAAGAAGAAAATGATCGACTAGAGGTGATGATGTGGATGGAACGTTGGGTCTAAAGCCAGGAAGACCCAAGTTTAACTCTAGCCTCATTGGGAATCTAGGCAAGTTACTTCAAATTCATTTGTCTCCATTCCCTCGACTCTAAAATACGGCTAATAGCAGCAGCTACCTTCTAGGGTTGTGAAGATCAAACATTTGTAAAGCGCTTAGCGCGGTGCCTGGGATACAGTAGTCACTTAATGTTTCCTTCTTTCCCTTTCCCCTTCCCCATCCCTCCCCAATCTGATAATACATGCAACATCCCTCACCTGGGGATCCCCATCTGCACAAGAGGGAGGATGAAAACATTTTGTGATATCATATCCTTTGTAATTTTGATTTTCATGGTGATTTTCTCCCATGTACATCGTAGTCATCCTCCTGCAATCTCCTTAGTTCTGCTTATGTCAGTTTGCATCCATTCACGGAAGTTCTTCCGAGTTTCTCTGTATTCATCGTATCCACTGTTCCTTGTGACACACAAGTCGATGACATTCACCTTACCCAGTGCTAGAGCATCTGCTGCGCCCCTGGCCCTTGGCTACCCTGACTAATGCTGCTAAAGGGATTTTGTGGTATGAGAGGCCCTTTTTTGTTGGGCTATATGCCTGCCGGTGAATCCTCTGGGTTAAAGGGTGGAGACATTTTAGCCACTTTATTTGTAGTTTTCTAAATTGCTCTTTTAAATGGTCGTGCTGACTCATAGTTCTACCAATGATGCTTTAATGGATCTTCAGATTTTGAATGCTTAGAACGTATAAATAGCCATTGGTCTTTGTCCTGGCCAGAAATCTTGAGGCTTCCCCTCCCAGACTGATATTTTGTGATGGTAAATGAGGTTATCTTTTTTTCTCAAATCATTACTTAGCCCTCAATCATTGGATGGGCATTGCTTCAGACAAACTGAGACCAGGTAAAGACTTTAATGTGGAAAGGTCAAGGTCACCCACTGCATCCTGGGCCATTACCAGCCATCTTGACTTCTGTCCCATCACTGGACTTGGATGACTGGAGGAGTGAGGCTGGAGACTTTATTCCGTTCTGCCTCACTTAAATCCAGTTCATCTAAGTCAAGATCTCGCCCCTGTAATGTCACTGGTCCTCTTTGAGAGCAAAGGACAAATAAGTTTATCTCTCTTTCCACGACCTCTTCAACATCGACTATTCCTTTTTGCTCATTTGCTGGGTATAAGATAAAACCTCAGGGTTGATTTGATCTCAATTTTTCTTATTAGTGATATAGAACATTCTTCATATGATTAATCATTTGTAATATATGATTAATAGCACTTTGAGAATTGTTTTTCCAATCTGCTGCCTAGCCCCTCATCACCTGGCTTGATCTACCTTCCCAGACTTTAGAACAGCCCAATGGGTCTTCTTGCTGTTCCAGAGAGAGGACCTTCCATATCCCGCCTCCCTGTCTTTATGTCGAGCGTCTCATAGCTCAAATATACGCCCTCCTTCCCCTCCACTTCCTGGAATCACTGGGGCTTGGCTCAGATAGCCACCTCCTGCCGCTTCCATCTTTCTGAGCCCGCCCAGATCCAGAGCAGGGTCTTTAACTTCTGGGAAGGCAAGTCAGTCATTACCCTCACAGAACTTGGGACCTCGGATTCTTAGGATCAAGCAATTTGGAACTGGAGGGATCCCTAGAGAACAGAGAGACCAATAGGGAGACCAGCCAAAGCCCTGAGAAACTTTATGACTTGGGTCACAAAGCTAAGGCGTGAGCTGGGTCTTGAGCCCTCGAGCCCCAAATTCAGTGTTTTATCATTCTGTCCAACCCCAGAGTGAACAGGTACACCCTTGGAATATTCCCAGCAAGTGGTCATCCAGTCTCCATGTGAAGAGCCTTCAAGGAAGAAGACATTTCACCATCTTTTGTGGCAACTCGCCCCACTTTGGGACAGTTCGGACGTGGGCTTTGTCCCTCCCCATCTAACCCCCAGATACCAGACCCAACCCCAAACAAGCAGCAATTTCCTTTAAAGCATTATTTAAAAGTTTAATTAAACTACAAGTCATTTTCCAAACCCTAGTACAAAAATACAGTGTGATGAAATTACTAGAATGGATCTAGAGGAGGTGAGGCATTGCTCAGACGCTGGGGGGGACGGTGGAGGGGCTGATTCAGAGTTCACTTAATTCCTGGAACAAACAGGGAAAATGAAAGAGATGGGAGGAAGGAAGGTCAAGGGCAGGGAGCTAACATTCCCTGGTTTTCTTGTGGGACCAGAGCCCGGATCAACCTTCCAGTTTCCCTTTGGAAATGGAAAGTGACGGGCTGTTTTGCTCAAGGTCGAGGTTCTTGCCTACGTTCTCAGTGCCCTTGTGAGCAGGGCACGGAGGACGGGGAAGAAACAATGAGAAGCCGAGCACGAGTGGCGAGGGCTCATCCGAGGCCCATTCTCGGGAAGGTGGGAGAGGAAAGGGGAGAGGAGTCCCAGGGCGTGCACCGGGATGGGAAGGCTGGGTCTTCTCCAGAGGGGAGCACCCGCTCCCAGAAGGGCAGGCCCTGCCTTCCAGTGCCTTTCCATCTCGGGGCCTTTCCAGGAGAAGATTCCTCTGCTCACTCTTACTCGGGGAAGGCGCTCCCAGCTCCATCACAGCTCATCTTGCAGATGGCTTTTTCGGAAGGCGTCGCCCGTCAGCTTTTCCTGGGCTTCCTTCATCCCTTCAACCACTGAAAAAAAACAGGGAAAAACAAGGAGACGTCACCCAAAGGGGAAGAAAGAGAAGCCAGGAGGGGTGATGGGGCAGCTGCGCCACTTGGCACTGACGCTGGACCCAGGAGGAGCCCGGATCTTGGATTCCTTCCCCTGCTTGCTCTTTGTATCAAATGCCAGTGTTTGTGGTACCTGTCCCTGTGCCCGCTGGCTGGGCAAGGTGCCAGGTTCCCTGCCAGGCACAAAGAAAGGCAAAGGTGGCTCTCATCTTCAGGGGTTTCATGTTCCCATAGGGGGGCGGGGACAGCACGCACATGACTAGGTCTGCACAGAATGCAGGCAGTGACTGGGAGGTGATCTCTGGGGAAGGAAGGGCTGGGATGCCTTCCATAGGAGGCGGGATATGAGAGGAGTCCTGGTCAGGGAGGCGGGAGAGCTCCAGCCGTGGGGGGCAGCCAGCGCAAAAGCAAGGAGCTGGGCCAATGCTGGGAGATGATGGGTGTGGAGTTAATGATCAAGTTTGCAATAAACAAGAAAAAATGTTCAGAAACACAAAAAACAAGGGAGCAAAGGAGCCTTCTGGGAAAAGAATCCAGGACCAAGGTGGTGGTGGTGGTGGTGGTGAGGGATTAGACTCAAGCAGGGCAGTGACCTGAGTGATCCCAGGACATGTTGGAGGATGGGGGTGGAGAGAGCCTCTCGGACTAGGGAGGGAGCTCTGGGCCTGCCCAGTCTCGCCTGTACATGACTTTCTCTGTCCTGGGAAGCCCATTCCCCTCTGGGGGGCTTTAATACAAGGAAGCCCAAGGGGCCTCTGGAGCTAACTTCTCCCACAGGACTTCCAAGGACATGAAGACAGCTCAGAGTTTCCCTGGCCTCCTATCGGGGTGGCCTCTTCCCAGCTTAAGGGCCTTCCTGCCATTCGTGCCAAGCACAGAAAATACTCCAAACATGGGAGGGGTGTGTGGCAATCCTCGGAGAGGCCGAGCGGCTGCCCTTGGTGTGATATCCTAATGATCACAGGAAGCTCGGGGGCAGAAGTGCCAGCTGAGGGGGGGCAATCTGCCCAAACCAGACCGACCTCTCCCTGCACCCTGGTCTTCCTAGGGACGCCCCTGGCTCCCAACTCTGGAGCCACCGGCCTGGGCACAGGCAGTGGTCTGCCCTCACTATACCCTTCTCTCTTTGCCTATTTCCTGCTGCACACCCCCCCCTTGGGGCTCTCCAATTATACTGCAAGGCTTTCCCTTAAATGTACCCGACAAACAAACACAAGGGCCTGTGCTTTTGCTGCCAGCTCTCGGAAGTGCTAGTGACAGTCTGCCCTAAAGGCTTCCAGTGAAGGCCTTTTTGGCTCTGTTCTGGTCATGGCAGAGATTAACTAGTTTCATATTTGGGTCATAAAAGAACTGCAGAGTTTACACCTCCCTGCACTTTCTTTCCTGTACCACACATGGGCCCTGGGTAGCACACAGTAGGTTCTTTATAAAGACTTCTTCATCTGACTTTTTCATGCAGATCCTTAACCTGCTACTTCCTGGCCAAGCTGTGGAGCTGCAGCTCCCCCTCCCATTCACCCTGCCCCCACGCACCCTGGTCAGCGCTGATGTAGAAGTACTTGTAGCTGGGATTTCCTTTCTCGTTGATGATGTCGGGGCGCACCTGACCGCTGGGATCTAAGATACAGGGAAGAAAAGTGTTCAAATATGTCACAATAACCCAGCCTTCCTAAGAGCACATCGAGATTCCCAAGGCACTTTACGTGAATCTCATTTGACTCTTTTAAAACTCATAAAGAGTCAGGTATCAAATCATCCCCATTTTACAGATGAGGAAACTGAGATCGACCATCAGGATTCCAACCCCAGACCTGATGATTCTAGCCTCATTTGGCCTCCAATAAAATCAGGAATAAGGCCTCCGTTCCCACTGACTGAGACCAGCAGCCACTAATGGGTCAGTGGTAAGCCTTGAAGCCTTTTGAGGCTTTGTTGGGCTAATGGAGCTCATTCTATTCCTGCCCAACAGTTCACAAGGATTCTGCTCAGGACGCTGGCCCAGCCCCGGCTCTGGCCCCAGAGAACCCTCAGTCTAGCAGGGGGCACAAGGCACACCAACAGCAAGGTGGGAATGCCTTTCACTCTCCTAAGGCTCACAGAGCACCAGCACCACAGCCCACCTGAGTCTCTCCACTCCAGTCTCCCCTTCATGGGGGCACTAACGGGATTTCCCTAAAACTCAGGTCCAACCCCCAAACCCCCAACAAAAACACTCCCATCACTTCCAGAACCAACCAGGAAACCCTCCAAGCCCTTCCTAGCCAGGCCCCCTCTGCTCCTCCAGGTTATCACCCCTTCCGCCCAGCTCTGTGTCCTGCCCGGCCGGTGAGAGTGCCCTCCTGGCCCTTTTTGTCTCCCTACCACTTGGCACAGTGCCCGGTATAGGGAGGTGTTACTGTCTGGTAACACACTGGCTGGCCATGTGACCTTGGACAAGCCATGTTCCTTCTATGTACACATCTATAAACTGGGGGTAATTAGCCTCTTCAGCCCACTTACCGAACAGCTGTAAGAAATGGCTTCACAACCTCAGAGAGGAACACAACTGAGCATGATCTTCACTGTGCCATCATTTGCTAACTGAAGAACCTGCAGTTTGAGTTTCTGTGATTTGGGGGTCTATGCTGCCACCAGGTGGGCAATGGTCTGGGACTGTGGGGGTCTACACAGCAGGGAGCACTGGATGATCCTGGGTAAGTCACTTAACCTGTCTGCCTCAATTTCCTCGATTGTAAAATTGGGATAACAATAGCAGCTACACCCCAGGTTTCTTGTGAGGATCAAATAAAATTCTGGGGCAATTTGATGGTACAATGAGCACTGGGCTGGAGTCAGGAAGATCTGAATTCAAATCCAGCCTCAGATACTTAATTGTGTTACCCTGGACACATAACTTAACCTTTGTCTACCTCAGCTTCCCAGGGTTCTTGTGAGGAACAAATGAGTTAACAAGTGCACATAGCAGTTAGCAGTGTCTGGCTCACAGTAGGTGCTTTGTGAACGCTTCTTCCTTTCTCTTCCCTTTTCCTTCCAGCATGCATTTACCCAACATTCAGAACACAAAGCCTGAGCTTACCCAGGAAAAGGATTCTGGGAATATAACCGCCATCAGGGCTAAAGGCTTCATCCTTGGGTTCTTCTTCATCCTGTGGACAACCAAGGCAGGATCATTCTCCTCCCTGAATCCCACTCACCCCTCAATGATGAGTCTACAGGCGCCTTTCTCCATGTTGTCTTCAGGAACGCTCTTGTCCTTGACCCCAGTGAACTCTTAGTTTGCCCCTCAGAGCACCTGACCTGGGCCCCTTACCGAACCCCTTTGAGGTCTCTGTCCTACTGACAACAGTTCCCCTTGCTCAAGTATGGATCAGTATGGCACCCAGAGAACCTGGGCTCAAATTGCTGCCTCTATCCCCACCTTGGGAGGCCCAAAAGTTTAAGGGTCATATATATAACAACAGCACCAGGATTCGAATCTAAGACCCCTGAAAACAAAACCGGTACTGTCCCCACTACAGCCGCTTCTAGTGCTGAGCAGAACAAAAATATGTTGAAGGCAGAATAAGTTCATTTTTGTCCTTCCTGGTACAAGCACCCAGGAGATGCCTCATAAATTTTGGCTGAAAAAGTATGAACTGCTATACACACCCCAGTTATTAGAGCAGCACTTTTAGGGGAAGCAAAATGGAAACCGGGGAAGGAGTGAACAAAGTTTGGAGGGCTGTATGGGAGGGATGCTGTAAGAAACCATGGATAAGATGTGTGAGAAGCAGGGGAAGACTTTTATGAACTGATACAAAAGGAAAAGGGTAGAACCAAGAGAACAATGTGTGAATGGGGAGAGCAGCCCAAAGAGCTGAATGGCAGAGCTCTGACCCCAGGAGAGTGATAAGAAGCCACGGTGATCACTCAGAGGGACTGCTGTTGATCATCAAGAAACATTTTTAAGCACCTACTATGTGCCAGGCACTGTGTACTAGGCAAAAATGTCCCCAGCCTTCTAGCAGCTCACAGTGTATTAAGGGAGAGAACAAGCAAACTAATGTGTACAAAT
Source organism: Sarcophilus harrisii (assembly GCF_902635505.1). NCBI lineage: Eukaryota > Metazoa > Chordata > Mammalia > Dasyuromorphia > Dasyuridae > Sarcophilus > Sarcophilus harrisii. Next base: position 24,319,008 of record NC_045429.1, on the reverse strand, counting down.
AAGATACAGACAAGATAACAATAAATATGGACAAAGGGAAAGAACTAGGATCAAGGGCAATTGGGAAAGGCTTCCTATAGACAGATGGTTGTTGATCATCCTTCGTGCTCTAAGAGGACCAAGACATCAAGGAGGTAATGTCACATCAAGCAAGCAAATTGGATTGGAGGGAGGGAGGGAAGGCTGTGCAAAGTCACCTGTCTCACTTTCTTCTCAGATACCACATGGGTCGAATGGCAAGACCCAGATCGGGACTAGAGATAGCCCCGGATGCAGTGGGAGACCTTGGCCTTTTTACACTCAGGTCTTCAACGGTTTCAGATGGACCGAGGCTACAGCCATTCACTGATTACAGCTAATTTTTCGTTAGCTCAGAGGTAAAGAATGGCCGAGTTTGCCTTCACAAAAGAATCAGTCTGAGAGGGGAAGAGCCTCAGAGTTTCTGGCCAGAAAAGAAATTGCTATTTACACTCACTCTGAGCCATCAAAACCCAAACAAGTGAGGACTGGGCTGCAACCTACTATTGGCCAATCAGTGAGTCAGAGTGATTTGAGTTCGGAGGCATAGTCAGATAGCTCTACTTGTACCATGTTGGGCTTTGACAAAACCTGGTTTTCCTCAAGGGATCATAAATGAAAACTACATGAAACAAGAGTTAACTGTCCCAGTTTAAAACAAAACAAAACAATGATAGAATAAATAAATAGGGGAGAAAATGAGGAAAGAAATTCGAGAGAAGAGGGCAGAGTAGAGTTGAAATGGTTGGGGGGTCAAGATGGAGAGAAAATATGGAGACTACAGTGGTGATGGTGTGGGAGAGAAGTAGGTGAGGGGACAAGAGATTGGAGTGAGGATAAAGAACAGAGTTGGAATTTGTAAGACATAGGAAGAGGTGGAAAGTCAATAAGGTTGGGATGAATTCAATCGATTTAAGAGTTCACAGAGATGGAAACTGAACATGAGTGGGGAATGGTGAGACCTAAGGTAAGACCATCTCTGGGAACAGAGGTGAAGTATAGGAATACACTGGAGGGAGCAGCAATCTGTACGGTGAAGTTCCTTAATGTGAGGGCAGGAGCCAGGAGAGAAAGACTGTGAGTAAAACATTAACTCATGGAGAAGGAAGGTAACATCCCAGAGCTCTGTGGACAGCAGCTACACGTTATGGCAATCATACTGGAAAACAATGGAAACCGTGTCCCAAAAGATACTAAATCGTGCTTCCCCTTTGACCCAGAGATATCAAGCTCCAATGAGATCAAATAAAGAGGAAAATGGGGGCAGCTAGGTGGAGCAGTGGATAGAGCACCAACCTTAAAGTCACGAGGACCTGAGTTCAAATCTGACCTCAGATACTTAACACTTCCCCTATTGCCTAATTGGGGTTAATAAATAAATTATTAACTAATGTATAGCATGCTGCTCACCTCCTGACAGAGAGGGGAAGGGGGACTCAGAGGACTCATGCATGGAAACATAGTTTTTGGACATGGCCACTGAAAGAAAATTTTTTTTGATTATGCACACTTGTTAAAATTTTTTCTTTCCTTTTTTTCTTTCAATGGGGAGAGGAGGGAGAAAAAATATTTTTGTTAAAACAAGATTATGCAGAAGGATGACTGTGTAAATATGTATAGAAAAACTGCATATGTTTAACATATATTGGATTACTTGCTGTCTAGAGGAAGGGGTGGGGGAAGGGAGGGAGGAAAAAATTTGGAACACAAGGATTTGTAAAGGTGAAAGTTGAAAACTATCTTTGCACGGATTTGGAAAAGGAGAAGGTATTATTTAAAGACAAGGAAAACAAGATAAATAAACATTGCATTCTGTCAGACTCTAGATATCTTGGTCAATTAAAAAAAAACTTCTGCTCTCTTTTTCTTATACTCCATTATAAGGTGTGGCTTTCTGGGAGGGAGAAGGGAAAGTGCTACAATGGGCAATGTGGGTGATGGAAAAAATATCAATTAAAAAATGACAATAGTTAGAACCCATCTATAGTTCTAAAAACAAGTTATATGTGGTTAACATTTTTCCTGAGGGGATGAGTGAGTCCCATATGGGACTATGACAAATACCCTCCCTGGGCACCCAAGCTGGGCCATGAGAACTGGCTTTTGAGTCCTCTTCCAATGAATGAAAAAGCATTTATAAAGCACTTACTGTGTACAGGCAATATACCCAGCACCAACTCTGATATTCTTTGATTTAGAGCAAGTCAATACAGACATGCTAAGCTCTGCCTTAGCCCCTTTACTCCCAACAAACATGGAACCTCTTCCAACCTTACCTCAAGATTGACCATAATAAAATTGTGGGCAAGTTCTGAGATCTCCTTGGACTCCGCAAACAAGGGCTTTAAAGCTGATTTTAAAAAAAGGAAAAAGGAAAAAAAAAAGGACAAAATGATTGGAAGAAGATCTATCTTCACCTAATCTAAACCCCGTGCCTGACATGAGAGGGCTTCTTTATTCTAATTTCACCCAATTCTAATAGCTTTTGGGGTTACAAAGGCACTCCCGCGCAACAAACAACCCTGAGCAACTATTATGTAAATATAAAATATTTGTTAGGTCTTTGTAAACTTTAAAACACTATAGAAGAGCTAGCCCCTGATGATGATGATGATGATGATGATAACTGCCCCATTTTATCGATGAGAAGACAAGTTCAGAAGGGAGAAGGGCTTACCCAACATCACCCAAGGAACAAGTGCCGAAGACGGAATTCCAGCCCAGTGTGATCCCAAATGGGCCCATGCTGGTTCTCAACATAAAGACCCTCCCTCTAGAACCAAAAGGTCCTTAGAGATTACAGCCCAATTCCCAGAGTAAGGAGATGAGCCAGGATGCCAGTCTTCGTGCTACATCATTTCCCAAAATAACAAAGTATCCTTTCCTTTGAGCAATGAAGGGTTCAGTGAAGAGCCCTGAGTTTGGATCCTGCCTCAGACACTCCCTACATGTGTGAGCTGGGTCTCAGTTTCCTCATCAGCAAATGAGGGGATTGGACTCGATGCCTGCAAGCTCCCTGCCAGTTCTAAATCTGGGATCCTAAGCGGGGAGGCCACCCTGGCTGTGACTGGCTCTGGGCCGGAGCCAGAGGTTCTGGACTCAAGCTCCCCTTTGGCCACATGGCACTACATGGGTGACTCTCTGAGCCTCGGTACATCCCCTGGGACTCCATGGAGCTAAAGGATGCTGCTCATTCCTGACGCTCTCTCCAGGCTCTTTCTGAAGGTCCCCTCCCACCTCTCTGTCTCCCCAGCCCCTCCTTCCATGAAACCTTGTTGCCCTCTGCATCTACCCTGATCTGAGCAAACTGAGTCTACTGGAGCATGGCCACATATCCACAAGGGGCACTACTGGGCAGCCTCTAGTCCATGAAGGCATTTATTAAACACTTACTGGGTACAAGTACAAAGGTATGCAAAGGTGAAGAAGGGCACAGGCCCTGGCCTCATTACAGTCTAGCGAGGGGCACAAGACATCACATATCATACATGGACAAAACTTGGACTATGAGGCAGAATTCCAACAGACTTGGGATGGAAAGAGCCGCCTGCATTCAGAAAGAAGAGGACCAGGGAGACCAAGTGTGGATCATAGCAAGAATTTTCACCTTTGTTCTTGTTGTTTGCTTGCTTTTTGGTTTCTTTTTCATTTTTTTTTTCCTTTTTGAGCTTATTTTTTTTTGTGCAGCATGATAAATGTGGAAATATGTATAGAAGAATTGCACATATATTGGATAATATACCATGTAGAGGAGGGGGTAGAGGAAGGGAGGGAGAAAAATTTGGAACACAAGGTTTTGCAAGGGTAAATGTTGAAAGCTCTTTGCCTAAATTTTGAGAATAACAGCTTAAAAAAAAAAAAAAAAGAATATGAGACAGATGTGATCAGTGCAAAGGAGAAATCTGAAGAGAAAGGAGTCAGGAAGGCTTCATCCAAAAGGCTCACCTGACCTGGGCCAAACTGGGAAGGAAAGGACTTCAACAGGAGGATCTAGGGGTGAGGGTGAAGGGAATACAGCATGATCGGAGGCATGAGGGAAGGAAAGGATGAATCAAGAACAGGAGATGGAGATCACTGTGTCTGGCATGGAACTGAGGGAACATGGGCTCCTAGATTTAAAGCTGGCCAGCTTTTAAACGAAGAGAGCCAGGCTCCTGCAGGGCCGCTGGAACCCAGGGGATCTACGTACCTTTGCAGGCTCCACACCAGGACTTGTGGATGATGACCATCAGGGGCAGCCCACTTAGGAAACAAAACAAGCCATCAGTCAGAAGGTTCAGGGGAGACGCTGGATCCCACCCATTGCTCTCCCATCGCTGCCATTTTAAAAACCCTCTTGGAAATGAGGACAGGACAAAGCTCCCTCCTCTCACTGAAGGTGAAGGACAAGGGGAGGGAGCTAAAGTGTCCATTTGTTTGACATAACTGGACTTCCTGAGTGTACGAGAGAATTCTATTAGAGAAGCATCAACACACTTTTAAAAAAATTTTCCAGAAACATCTTTTCTCATGCATCTAGATAACTCTGGGCTTGAAAAGGCCACAGCAGAGGAGCACAGGCTCAAGGAGAGGTCCCACCAAAGTGGACAAACTCTATTTCAGTCCCGAGGACCAGCCTAAGTTCTCACCACCAGAATATTGGTCATTAGGAATTTTTTTTGGCTAAAGCAACTCCTGAAACTAAGATTGCTGTCAGAGGGAATGTTGACATGTGAACCAAAAGACTCTGATACACTCAAGCTCACTAATAGTGTACAGCTGATCTCATCTCAAAACCCCACACACTTCAAAGTTTGTTTCTCCCAAAATGACCCATTCCCTCCATTCATAATGTTCCATGAAGTCTAGTCTGGGGAAACAATTCTTTTAAAGCACAATTTTCTTTTTTTAATTACAAATTTAACAATCAACAAATGTAAACTTCCTGATACATAAAGAACAAAAAAGAGGACTATATAAAACTGTGAACTTTATATATATATTTTTTAAAAAGCAGGGATTCTTAACCTAATTTGATAACTGTATGTAAATATTGTTAGTTTACCTAATGTATGCCAGGCACTTTACAAATAATCTCATTTATTCTTCACAAAAACTCTGGGAAATTAGATGCTACTACCACCTACATTTTAGAGATGAAAAAGCTAAGGTGAAGGTTATATGACATATGAAGGATCTTACAACTTGTGCAGCTGGATTTGAACTCAAGATCTTCCGGACCCCAGGTCTAAGGAACAAACCACTGAATCATCTACCTGTCTCCAGACACCTTCTGCTTCAGAAAAGCACTTTGGAAGGGGAAATCATATTATTTCTTACCCCACTACCTAAGCTACTTAAACTATTTGGAAACTCAGATGAAGCCTGATCCAGCTTAATTTTGCCACTTTAAGACAAATGAAACAAGTGAATTTCCCTTACCTGCTCTGCTTGGCCCCAGAGAGAACTAGAAGTAGAACTGATTTCAGTTCCAATATAAAGTCCTAATAAGTACAGCTGTAAGGTGGGCTTCTCCCTTTATTTGGAGGTATTTAGCCAAGGATAGAGGTCCACTCATCAGGCCTTTTGAGAGGATGAAGGAAAAGAGTTTTTTTGTTTTTTTAATTTACTATATATGTCAGCCCTATGCTGGAAACAGAAAAAAGTCAGTCTTTCCACTCAGAGAGGTCCCACCCTAGCTAGAGTTGAGCTACATGTCAAAAGGAATAGCCTGATGGTCTTCAGGGTACAACAGCAGAACCAGTACTTTAAGAGGCGCGACTCTGCATGTGGTTTCCCCTAAGAGCTCCTTAACAGTTGGGATTGATTCCCAGTGCTGAGCATAAAGAAAGCACTTAATAAATGCTCCTCACCTGACTGGCTGCAGAGGTCACTTCTGATTCCAAGTAGAGCTACAAACCCTGGTCTCAACTTCTCCCCTCAGAAGCTTCCTTGGGGCTTCCACTGGACCCCCGGGTCAGAAGACCTGGCTGTGTCTGGATTGGTTCTGCCACAAGGTCACTGCTAAGCCACTAGGAAAATCAATCCTATCTTTGGTCTTCAATTTCCTCATCAGTAGGAGGGGAGTAATTCAAGGATGTGCCTAGCACTTTCTGGTTCTGGCATTTTAATCGATCTGGCATCAACTTTTAGTATTTTAATGTTAAAACACAGAAGCCAGAGTACTATCAGATATAAAAGGGACCTTCAAACACAGAAAATCAGCTGGAAGGAACTCTGAGTGATCCTTTAATCCAGGGATTCCTAGCCTTTTTTGCCCTGGATTCCTGAGGCTATTTGTTGAAGCCATGAAACCTTCTCAGAATGTTTTTAAATGCATAAAATAGGAAAATTACAAGGGGACCCAAATATCAAAATAATTTGTTTTTCCCCATCCTAATTACAAGTCAAACCCATCTTTGGGTACATTAAGGTCCAGAAAAGGCAAGTGACCGGCTCAAGACCACAAGGCTCTGAGTGACTGCCACAGGACTATTGCCTCCTACTTCAGTGTCCTTTCCACTAGGCCACCCACTCAAGTCTGTAAAAATTCCGGCTTATCTTTCTTAAGGCCCTAGTGGATACAGATGTCAAGACTAATTACTTGCTAGAAACCAAACCCTCAAGCATAGAATACAGTGAATATTCCCTGAGAAACTTTTCCTTTTTTTTAGTTCAAAGGCCTCTAGCTCTCTTTGAGTTTTACTAGCAAAGAATGACTCCAATTAAAAAAAAAAAAAAAAAAAAAAGCAAAAACCTTTTATTGCAGCACATAGACAGGAAAACACAATTCTCTTGTTTTACAGGTTCTTGTTCGTTTGGGGTTTTCTCTCTAATTGCCTCCAGCCTGAGAAGGGGAGTTCAGGGTCCACAAATCTCACCACTTCCAGAAAGAAGACAAGTGTTCTCTCTGGAAGAGCATGCATCCCAGAACTTGTCCCAGAGCGCAAACTGGCCGGCACCCGGGCGAGGACAGAGGCGCCCCGAGCTCAGTGCAAGCTCTGGCCCAGGTACTGCAGGAACATGTTGGCCAGCTGCGGCAGGTTCTCCTGGCTGGGGTGCAGCTTGGTGTACGAGATGAACTGGCGCCGGAGCCGGCTCAGCTCGGCCATGGACAGCGGGCGGCTGAAGCGCAGCCGCTCCGTGGTCCCGGGCAGCGACAGCAGGTCCCCGGGCACCGCGCTCTTCTGGGCCTCCATCAGTGCTGTCAGGACCTGGCTGGTGACCTGATCCAGCTGGTGCAGGAAGTTGGTGGAAGCCAGCGGCTGGGACTGCGTGGCCTGATGCGGGGCCAGCACCTGGCTCTCGAAGAGGGCCGCCCGGATCTGGGCCAGGGGCAGAGGCTCCTCGAGCCCCAGCACCGTGAACAGGGGCCGGTCCCAGCGATTGCGGGAGTCCGGGGCCTCGAAGCGCTGGGCCAGGGCGTCCACGAGCTCCGGGGGGAAGCCGAGGTCCGGCTCTGGCTCCAGCTCCCCTGCCGCTCCGTCCCCCGGTGTCCCCGGGCTCCCAGGGTTCTGTCCCCTTGAACTCGGGGCTCCCTCTAGCCTTGATTCGGGATCTTCCTCCGAACCTCTCCACTGGGGGTCGCGATCCTCTGGGGCGCCCCCCGCTGGCAGCCCCGGCTCCGGCCGCGAGGTGGCGGCCTTGGGTCTCCAGCTGCTGGCCGCGGCCCCGGCCTCCCGCGGGCAGTCTTCCCCGCCGCCCGGCGCCCGCGGCCGGGGCTTCAGGCAGTAGAGCAGGCAGAGCGGGGTGCGCGCCGCGCGGGCCAGGCAGTAGAGCTCGTAGCGGAAGCCTTTGATGTAATTGAGCGAGTCGAGGAGGACCACAGCCCGGCGGCCCAGGTCGCGCTCCACCGAGGCTTTGAGAGCCGCGCGCAGAGCCTTCTCGCGGGCCGGGTCCGAGTAGGCCTCGCACAGAGCCTCCGGCCCACCGGGCCCGAGCACGTCGGCATCGCGCACGACAGTCACGGGCCGACCCTCAGCCTCCAACGCCCTCCGGAGCTCGTCGGCTCGCCGACTCCGGCCGCTGTCCGGCAGCCCGCACAGCACCACCAGCGGCATGATTATCCGAGAACCACTTCCGGGGCGGACTACACTTCCGTCCTATGCCCCAGCCAATCAGGGCACCACTCAGGAGGACGGGCGGAAGAAAGACAGGAAACTGGCCAAGACCCGGTTGCTATGGTAGCAGGAGGGGGAGGGGACAAGACAGTCACGTGCCTCTCACGTGAGCAAAAAGGGGTCAGAAGGGCACAAAGGCGGGCAGATCAAAAGGGGACTCCATCCCGCCTGACGTGGAGGCTACAATTTAGGGAGCCCTGGCCTCGGCGTCTATAAACCCACTCTGTCCTCACCACAATCTGGAGCTCTGTCCCCCAAACCACTAATTCTTGGTGACTGTGGGGGGCTCAAACATCTGGGCCCCCCTTTAAGCTGCCCTCTCCTTAGGGGGTGGAGTACATCAGCCAACGCTCCTCCACCCAGGGGGGCTCTGAGCCCCTTTTACAGACGACCTTGGAGCCGCACAGCCTGCCCCCCTTTCCTCCCACTACCAAACCAAGGAACAGGAGGGAGCCCTGGGCCAGCCCCAGCCTGGGGGGGGCTGTGGGGAGGTGGGGGGGGGGGGGGGGGGGGGGGGTGGTCAGCCTGCCCACCTCTGGGGAAATATGCTGCCGCCCCCTCCCCCCACAGCCGATTCCCTTAACTGCCCCTTAGAGAGGGAGAGCCTCGGATCAGAGTCCAAAGCTGGGGTTCTCCAAGCCCTGGCACTCGGCCGCTGCCCCAGAGCTTCAGGATGGGGAGAATAATGAGGACATGAGAACCCAAGTCTCCCACCTCCAGTTCTCTCCCCCGGACTCTAAGGCCTTGTTTGCGTTTCTTCCTCTCTCCAGCACTCAGCTGACTGACTGATTACCTTCCTCCCTCCCCTGATGAGATGGAGCCGAAGGTGGGGGAAGGTAGATCCCAGCCAGGGGCCAGTTAATAGAACCCCTTTTCTGCCCCCTGCTGTGACTTTGGGGTTGTATGTGCCAGCAAACCCAGGTCCTTGGGTGCACCATCGGCAGTAACCGATATGATGTTATCAGTGGGAATGACATCAAAGACGGGCAGGACCATCTGAGGTGCAGCTGAACCCTATACTTGCCGTGTCCTCCATTAGAGAGAAGTCCCTTGAGAGCAGGGCACTGGCTTGCTTTTCCCTCTGTATATTCAGCTCTTTGCATACAGTAAGTGCTTAGCAAGTGCCTTTCCACTCATTTATGAGGTTCATGGCATTAACAAGCCACCACACTTTCTTCCTTTAGGGCCAAGACCTCGGTGATAATGTTTTAAAGGAGTCACAGGTCGGGTTTCAAAGACCCTAAGGAAGACGAGGTCTCTAATTTTGGGGATACCTTCTCAGGACCTAAAATAGGGGAAGGATTTAATTCCCAAACAAGGAATAAAACACAGAGCCTCCAAAATCCATTTCCAATCCCTCAGCTGTTCCCAGAAGCCTAAATATAAGGGTTTTAGCAGGGTCTGGGTCCAATTACATTCTTTTCTAGACCAGGATTTCCAGAGGCTCCCCAGCCCCAGCTCTGGGGGAGGGATGAACAAAACTTCCTGTATCAGTCCTCCATTCTTTGGCAGATAAGAGAGAAGGATGGATCCTGGGAGCTTCTTAACAAAAGGGGCGCAACCCCATTAAGAAGTTATCTTCACAACAACTTCTTTATAAAGGATTACAGACTCATAGAAGGCCAGAGTAGGAAGGGGCCTTTGTAATCAAGAGTCCCTGCTACAACCTCCTATAGATACCCAGTCTCTCCAGGAATGTCCCAGCCAGCAGTTCATCACTTTCCAAGGCAGCCCCTTCCTCCAGAGCTTGGGGCCCTAACATCCATTTAATGGATGTCAGAAGAATTTCCCTTAATTTGCTTCAAAGCAATTCCTCCCTCTCTCCTTTCTCCAGCTATGTTGCATGGGACTAAACAGAATCAAGCTGATCCCTTTTATATATAACAAGCCTTCTTATACCTGAAGAAAGCTCCCCTAGTCCCCATAAGTCTGCCCTAGTTCCTTAGACTTATGGCTTCTCCCCATCCTCATCACTTTGTTTTCTGAGTGCTCCCCAGATTGCTAATGTCCCTCCTAAAGGCTGGCATAAGTCTGCCCCAGTTCCTTAGATTTATGGCTTCTCCCCATCCTTCATCACCTTGTTTTCTGAGTGTTCCCCAGATTGCTAATGTCCTTCCTAAAGGCTGGCATCCAGAAGCCAAAACAAAGCTCTAGCTGGGCTGGACGAGGGACAGCACAGTGGGACCACACCCTTTCTAGTCCTGGACACTGAGCTTCTCTCAAAGTGGCCCAGGATGGCCTTTGATTTCTTGGCCCAGATGTCTCAGGGCTTCCTTATACCAAGTCCACAGCCCACCAACTTGATCTAAGATATAAGTTGGTCAAAATAACAAAATAATAGCATTTTTATGGCACCTCTTAAATGCCCAGCACTGTGCTAAGTACTTTACAAATATGATCTGACTTGATTTTCACAGCTACCTAAAAGATAGGTACTGCTATTATCCCCATTTAACAGTTAAAGAAACTGAGGCAGACACATGTCCGAGGCCAGATTTAAATGCAAGCCTTCTTTCTAGGCCCAGAACTTCATCGATTGTACCACCTAGTTGCTGCTAAACTGAAAGTCTGCCCACCACAGATAAAAATATCAAAATAGTACTCTAGTTTCTACAGTAGGAGTTTAATTCATTTTATGCTGTATTAATTTTGTAAATGAGTCAGCTTTTCTTCTGAGTTAAAGTTACAAGTTAATTTTGTTATCTCTAAAAAGTCTATTGTCTGTTCTTGTCTGTCCTTGGACAATCAGGGAGGATCTTAACCTCCATACAAATACTCTGGGCACCAAGATATTGCTAACAGTAGTACAATAACTAGGCCATAAAACTATCAGTGGTTCTTGGCTGTCAGAGAGGGGTGGTCCTTACCCCCACACCCAGGCTGTTTATCCCTAATCCCTAATCCCTAATCCCTAATCCACTCTCCACACTCCACCATGTGATCTTCTCTCCAAAACCATAGGCTGGTGAGCACCCCTTGGATCTCTGGCCATTGAGAAGCCACTGACCAATTTATTGGTTACTGCTCTCCGAACTAATAAACTGATACTAGTCATTTTTTGGTGTACTTGAAATGATAAGATGACACAGAGCCTCCCCCTGCTTCTGATCTTCCTGTGGCTGCCCCTTCCTGACTCCTAGAAGGCCTGAGGTAGCCAATCTGGTGCAATTTAGAAGTCCTAGGCAACCATTCAGCTCCATTCCTTACTTTCTAGTAGGGCTGTGCATCCCTTTTGCTAAAATCTAGGTCAGAGGGATCACAAATCTGGAGCCACCCAGTACCTCAAAGGCCACACAAAGCCTTCAACTTACACACCAGAGTTACACTGGATGACTTCCAAGGTCCCTTCAAGCTCTAAAAGCAGCTCCATCGGACCTTCTCCCCTTTTCACATGGCAGCCCCAGCCAGGGCCCAGTTGGGCCCAGTCAGTTCTACTCATTTCCAGGAATGTGATCAAAGTCATGTAAGGCAGTAAGCTTCATTCACAGAATTGGAACCCAGATTCTCAAACCCAAGCCAAAGTCCCTTCTACCACCCCACATATCCTCCATCTCCCCCTTCTCCCCCCAAGGTGGGTCGATATTATCACCTACAGTGACTCCCCCTACCTGGCAGCTGCCTCTTTCTTTCCATCTTCTAGTGTTCTCCAGTGAATGTGATCCCCAAAACCTGCAAAAAGACAAAGACCTAAAATAAGCTTTTCTATCATGAAAAGCCAGCAGGAGGCTGATAACACAATCACAAAGTGCCATGTGATTCCCTATTGTCTTCAAGTAGGCAGATTGTGTTGTCCCTTCATAGACAAGGATATTAGATAAAGGCTTACAGCTCTCCCCGACTGGAATGGACTCCCCACTCCTGGAGGTCTTCCAAAGGGATGAATGTCCCCTTGTAGAGGAAACTTATTCAGGGACAAGATGGACTAGAGGCCTGCTCAGAGATCTTGTGATTGTGCCCAGCTGGTCCCCTTCTGCTTACATGCTGAAAATTCCCTTAGGGATACTAGGAGAGCAGTCTCACACACACTGATCTCCGAGTCACCCATGGTGGTCCCCAGGATGGCTGGTCAAGTAGGACTGTTTCACTTCTGTCTTTATAATCTCAGTACCTGGCACACAGCAGGTACCTTATGAAATGGATATTGATTGAGTTTTCTCTGTCATTAAATTTTAAAACCAAGCTTAAAACTAGTTTCAAACTAAGGCTTTGGGGTACCCCTAGGAAAGTCAGCTATTATTAAAATGAGGAAAGTAAAACTGCCATCATGTCCTCACCATAAATATGTCATTCCTTTTATTTTTAAGAGTCACTTATACATAATTATTCTATCTCCTTTGATCCTTCCTGACCCCGAGAACAACCTCAATTAAAGCTACTGGCCTCTCTCCCCCAGGTTGCACTGGATGACTTCCAAGGTCCCTTCAAGCTCTAAAAGCATCGCTCCCTCTCCCCCTTTCACGCGGCAGCCCCAGCCAGGCCCCAGTTGGGCCCTCAGTCCTGCTCGTTTCTTTCCTGGGAATGGCCAGCCCTAGGCAGGAGAGAAGCCGGCTGCCCAGAGGTTGCCAGACTGAGGTCACAAAGTGGCTTAAAGGATGTCCTCAGAGACTTCACCAAATGCCATCCAGGCCAAGATGGCAAGGATTCCTAATTCTGTTTTGAAGGTGAAGCGCGGGAGAGGATTTGTGCAAAAAGTGCTTGAAGATTTACCTTCACAACAATAATAGCCATAATAGCGAGCCGCCTGCGGAAGTTTGGGGACAAATATTGTCTCCGTTTTACAGCTAATGAAACTGAGGCAGTAACTTGCCCAGGATCACGCAGCGAGTGGCTGAAGCTGAGCTCAGAAGGATGGTGAACTCCAGCAGATGGGAGGGGTTCACTCCTGCTGGCCATCTAGGGCCAGACTCAGAATAAGAAAGACCTGGACTCGAATCCAGATTCAGACATCCCTAAGCTAAAGTTGCCAGGCTCAGTTTCCTTGTCTGTAAGGCAGGGTTAACAATGAGAGGTGTCTGGGCAGTTATGAGGCAAACCAAACCAAGGGATAGGGGGTCAATCAATCAACAAGCATTTATGAAGTGCTTACTGTATGCCAGGCACAAGGCTACAAAGAAAGCCAAAAGGGACTGGGGCTGTGCTGGAACCAGGGTAGGGAGCTCCCCCCGCCATGCAGGTTGCTCTGCAGTCCACAGCCCGAGAGAGTGGCCAGGGAAGCCCAGGGGAGGTTAGCGCGGCCTTCCCGGGGGGATCCTGAAGCTGGCGGGTGGGGCGTTGCGGGGTCCCGAGGCGCCAGGGGGCCCAGAGGGAAATGAGGACGGGGGGATCTGGGAAGAACACACCAGGTCCTGGGACTGGAAGGGGGTATAAGAGGAGTCTGGCAGTAAAGGAGAAGGCCTGGAAATTGAGAGGAGGGTCCAAGACCCCAGGGGGGGGGTCCAGGGGGGTCCAGGGCCCCAGGAGGAGGGGCAGGGGCTCCAGCGGGGTGGGGGAGGGGCCCAGAAAGGAGGCGTGCCGGGGGCTCAGGCAGAGGGGTGCAGGGTGAGGGGCCCCGGCAGGGCTGGGGCACAGGGGGGGGGACGGGCAGTCTGACCCTTTCCGAGCCCTTCCGACGCCGAGGCGGAGGCCACGAGGAGCAGCAGGCAGCAGCAGCAGCAGCCCAGGAGCGCTAGCGGAGGGCCCATGGCTGGAGCGCGGGCGAGCCGGCAGCCTCCTCACCTTCTACCCTCCTCGCCGTCTCCCCGCTTCTTCACCGCGAAGGAAGTGAAGTCTGACGGATGTGGGCGGAGCCTGCGGCCTCGCGGCTTAAAGGCACAGAAAGCCGCGGCCTCGCGGGGCAGCCTAGGGGCAGGGCCTGGCCCGGAGGCGGGACTGCGGCCTTAAGGGGCGGGGCCTGGGCCGAAAACGGAGCTGGCCTGAAGGCGGGGCTGGGGCCTTGAGGGGCGGGATCTGGTCCGCCCACGTCCGGAGGCGGAGCTGGTTAGGAAGGCGGGGCTGTGGCCTTGTGGGGCGGGGCCTGATCCGGAGGCGCGGTCTCGTCTGGGGGCGGAGCCTGGGCGGGGCGGTTGACACGTGCCTCCAGTCCCGCTCCAGGGTGGCCAGTGGTCTGTAGGTCGCATTTTGCTCCATATTTTCCCCGAAAGCACTTATTGAGTGCCAGGAGTGTGCGCGCCAAGAGAAAAAAGAAAGTCCTCTGTCCTTTGAGACTTTTCGTTCTTTTGTGTGTCCGTTGGACTTATGAAGCTCCTGCTGGGATGACACTGCATAGGACGCTTGCACTCAGACAGCTTCCTGAGATCAAATCTGGCCTCGGACACTTCCTAGCTGTGTGACCCTGGACAAGACACTTTACTCTGCCTCAGTTTCCTCATCTGTAAAATGAGCCAGAAATGAGCCAGAGCAGGAAATGTCAAACTAATTCCAAAACTGACATAAAGCCCCTGCCTCAAGGAGCCTACGATCTAACGGAGGAGACAATGGGCACACAAATATGTACAATTATCTTATTGTAGACACGACAAACAATAAAATAAATAATAATTCAACACCTGGGGGGGACAAAACATATTCCAGGCAACCACCCTGCCAAGGCAAGGCCTCCGGGGCTCTGGAGTCAGAGGACCAGCTCCTGCCCTGCTCTGGGACATTCAGCAAGTCCCTTCCACTCTCCAGGCATCCGATGAAAAGGCTGGGCTAGCTTGGTGCCTTCTGGGGGACACCGTGGGCTCCTGTGCAGAGGGGGACGCTGAGGTCCAAGGAAAGGAAACAGTCGATCTAAGTCTCCTCAGCAATGCTGGACCACTTCCGGTCCCCTATAACTTACAGTCTTGGGCACTGACAAGGTAAGGTCCCTGTCCAGAGTCTGGCCTAGATGGGTCAGAGGCTGTTCTTGAGTCCAGCTTCTCCTGAGTCCAAGGCCACTTTCCATTGTCTCCACTAAGCCTCAGCCTCTGAGGCTCCCCTGATCACCCTCATACAACTTAAACTTCTGAAATCTGGAAGGGATAACTTAACACTGGGATGAAGGACTCTGTCCAGAAGCAAATTGGATGGGGGCAGCTAGGGGATGCCGTAGTGCACAGAGTGCTGGGCTTGGGGTCCAAAAGTTTCATCTCCCTGAGTTCAAATCCAGCCTCAGACATTTCCTAGCTGTGTGACTCTGAACAAGTCACTTCACCCTGTCTGCTTCGGTTTCTTCCTTTGTCAAATGAGCTGGAGAAGGAAATGACAAACTCCTTCAGGATCTTTGCCAAGAAAACTCTAACAGGGGTTATGGAGAGTTAAACATGACTGAAACAACTGAACAATTACCAAAAAAAAAAAAAAAAAAAAATCCAACAAAACTGAAGGTTTGCAATGCACTTTATCTAATTCCTCATTTGAATTTTAATGCTATAATTCTTATTTTGCAGAGGAGGAAACTGAGTCATAGGGAGGTGGGCTTCTTGACGCAGTGCTTTAACATACATTCGCTCCAGTGATCTTGCTTTGGAATGCTGTCCTCTCCCACACTGCCCTTCACAACCCCCCCTTCCTTTGCAAGCTTGCTTTTTGATCAGCTACTAGAGTCACCACATGAGACTGGACAAACTGGTTTGGGGGCAGTAATTCTCCTTCCCTCAATAGGAATGAGCCTTCTCCTTGGACTGTGGCTATGAAAATCTCTCTCCCCTCGTCTCTTCCAGGCATTCCAATCTAACCTGGAGTCTTTATTCTATTGTTCCCACTGTTGGCTACTCCCGCCTCCCCACACACCTCCACAGATGTCAACAAGGACATCTCCAGTCTGCCTGGGAGGATGGATGTAATAATACTCTTGGCACCTCCCGTTCCTCCCTTCCCTCCCAACAACCCTAAGAGACAAGAAAGGCACGACAAGCCCCATGGGTAATGGAAAGCCCAAGGACTTAATCAGAGTTCTTCCATTCCCGCTACTTCCTAAATTTGTCTTTTGGGAGAATCATGTTCCTCACTCCCCCCCCCAAAAAAAAAAAGAAAAAAAAGAAAATCGGGCTTCTTTTCTGCAAAGTAGGTATTTGTTGAATTTAAGTGACCTGGATTCCGGAGTTTGGGGGATGGCCCGGGCTATCTGGGCGACTTGTCAGAGATTATATACAAGTTACAGATCACTTGTTAGAAACCGGCGGGTGACCAGACTCCGCAGCCTGTTTTCCCCATTCTCGGGAAAGGAACACTTTCTAGAGGGATGATTCTGCAAGTCAGCAACCCCACCAAAGAAAACGGAAGCTAGGATCTCAGCCTTTCAGGCAGACGCAAGCCCCCCTCTCCGCTCTCCACCCACCGCTTTCTTTGACCAAACCCCCCCCCCCCCCCGGGAGGCCGGGCTCTTCATGACCCCCGGTTCCCCGACGCTGGATCTTGAGATTTTCCGGCGACATTTCCCTCTTCTATAAAATGAAGCAGTTGCTGTCGATTGCAAAGGGCCAGATTGCGGTCCATGCGGCGCGCTGCTGCCGCGCTCTAAACGAAGACTGCGCGGAGAAGTTCAGACTCGGGAGCTGCGGCAGGGTCAGGCGACAGAGGAACCTCTGCCCTGGAGGGGCTTGCGGCGACGCAGAGGGAAAGGAAAACGCAAGCGGTACGCGGAAGGGGTCGTTCTCAGAGAGAGAAAACACCAGCACTCGGCGGAGCCCGCAAAGGCTTCCGGTAAAAGGCGCGGTCTCGGTCCGACCCGACGGGCAATGACAGCAGCAGCAAACGGTTTGTGGCTGGGGCCGGCCGCGGCGGGGCTGCCGGGGAGCAGGTCCGGCTTCCGGGGTCCGCGGGTCCACAGGAAACGTTGCAGCTCCTCGCCACGGGCGGCACCCTCGCCCTCCCGGAGGGCGGGGCAGACGCTAGGCCAAGCTTTGCTTGAGCTGGGAAGCCGGGACTGCGCGGGGCGGCGGCCGCCCGACAGACCCTCGGGAATTCACCTGAAGGTCGCCTCGAGCTGAAGGTCGGGCCTTTGCCGCGCTCCTGCCTCTCCGGGTTCCTTCCCCGGGACCGCCCGGGACGAGGGAGGCCCCGGCCGGCCGCGCCGCACGCGCAGCCCCGCGACAATGCCCGGGAAGGGCCAGGCGCTCCGCGCCCGCTCCCAGACGCCCCCGCGAGGCGCACGGCGCCCTCCGCCGGGGACTACGGGTCCCAGCATCCCCGGCGGGCCCCCCGAATCCGCCGCCTCGCGATTGGACTCGAGGGCTCGGCCCCCCCTCCGGCGGGCGCGCTCGGCGATTGGCTGCTCGGGGGACCGGGAGGTGGGCCGGGCGGCGTCACGTGCCCGCGCTCCCGCGGCCGCCGCCTCCTTTCTCTGCCTCCGCCGCGACCGCCATCTTGCTGCCGCCGCGTGTTGCCGTCGGAGGAACCCCCCGCCTCGGCTCCAGGTAAAGCGGCCGCCGCCGGAGCCTCGGTCTCGGCGCCTCCCGTGAGCGAGCCCTGCGGATCGCGGTGGCCCAAGCGGCTCAGGCGGAGCGGGGGGGGGCGGGGGAGGGGGGGCCAGGCCCGACTCCGGAGCCCGGCCGTTAGGGGGAGGGGGAGACTGAGGCAGGCCCTCCCCGGGTCCTCTCTGAGCCTCGGGCTCCTTCTCTGCCAAAGGAGGCTGGGCTTTCCGCCGACTCGGAGAACTGGGATCCCGGGGCCCTCCTGGGCCTCAGTTTCCTTTTCTGTCAAACGAGGGCCGGGGACCCCGGGGACTCCGAGTCGCGATCAGTCTGTTTCAGCCAGAGCAGGACCCCGGTCCGCGAGGGTCGCGCCAGTGTCTCCTGCCAAAGGCGGCCTCCCTGGGACTCGGAGCCGGGACCCCGTGCTCTTCCGGGCCTCGGTTTCCCCGCCTGTCAAGTGAGGGCCGCCTCCCCGCTCCTCCCGGGCAGAGCTCCGGCTCCCACCCCCTGAGCAGGGGAAGGGGCCGCCGAGGCTCCCGGAAGTGTCCGTCCCCGGCACGGGCCTCCCGAGGGCAGCCGCGGGCCGGGCCGAGCCTGGGACTGGGGGGAAGCTGGAGGCGGCAGCTGACAGGGTCAGAGGCCGGGCAAACCCTGGGGGAGACAGCGGGCAGCGGGGCCAGGCCGGGCTGGGGGTCTGAGGGCGCCTCCGCTGCAGAGGGGCAGGCTCAGAGGTGACGCCCGGCCCTGAACCCCAGCTTTGTCAGTGTGCCTCCCTCCACTTGGGGATGGTGCTGAGTCGGGGCCTCAGAGCTCGCCTGTGTCAGCTCCCGCCCTGCCCGAGCGGCGGGCACTGCCTCAAGCAGCCGGCCTTGCGGGGCCTCAGCGGGCACCTCCTGGCTGCGGGGATGGGGCCCCGTCCTTGCAGGGCTGGTGCTGACAGGAGGAAGGGGGCTGCCTCGGGCTCGGAGCCTCGGGGAGGCGCACCCAGGTGAGGGTCCCAGCTCCTGTACACACCCGAGACAGTCGGTTTCTGGGCGGTCTGGAAGGCCCTCGTTCTCCTGGGACATTCGGGGGTCAGACTCCCTGCTCCGCTCCAGGCCTTGATCTCGGGGCTCCCCCCTCCTGCCCGGTTCTTATGCTGCCTCCCGTCTTTCCAGGCCCCTTCCCGTCGTCGTGCCTGCCTCTTTCCTCCGTGCTGCTTCCTCGCCGGAGGCCGGCTCTGGGATGGACTCTGGAGTTTGGTTCCAGAGGTTTTTGTGTTTGTGAGAGCTTTTGTCTGCAACAGAGCAGGATGCCCCTCTAACCCCTCTTCCTCTGACAAGTTCTGTGTGTACTGAGACTAGCTGGCGTCCTCTCCAGCGCTCACCCCGACCCCCAAAGCCATTCAGCCCCTAGATGGTGGAGCCAGACCCCGAGAAGTGTCAGTGTCTGAGGGCACGGACGCTGCCTCCTCCTTCCACAGCAGCCGGACCCTTTGTCCCACCCGACAGCCAGCGGGCCCAGGACCGGGCCCGCTCAGTCTACTCAGCAACTCTTCCTGAGCATTTGAGGTGCCGGGCACCCTCCTCTTCCTCACGGAAATGTAAAAATATTCCGTTTGGTTCAGCAAACAGTGGGCGCCTACTGCTGGGCAGCAGTATCATGCACAGGTCCTGCTCTCACGGAGCCTGAACTCTTAGAGACGATGGAGCACAAGCAAGGAGGAAACAGGCCAGGGGAGAAGAGATGGGGGAAAGAGGACCATCCCAATGCTAAGACTGAAGCCCTCGTGTATGTGGGGGGCGCTTGGACCAGAGGGGACAGAAAGGAAAAAGTGGGATTGGCAGAAGGGGTTATTCCGGTTCCCAGAATTCACTGAGCCGTGTTCAGTGTTGACCCAATAGGGGATCTGCAGGGCAGAGGCCTTTGGGGTGCGTCCCTGACTCCTGAAGGCTTTGGAGCAAGAGTGAGGTGGACACCCCTGTGTGGGTGGAGATGGTCTGGAAGCCTTGTGAGCATGCTTGGAGAGAGAAGACACTCCCTGGGGGGAGCCCAGGGAAGGGACGGGGACAGGGCTGGGATTGGCAGCCTCCTCGGGCTTCTTCTCCAGGAGCACTGGGGTCACGTTGCTCTGGGCCAACAGCTTTAGTCTGCGGTTGGAGCTGGCCAGGGCGGGTGTGAGTGAGGGGGTGCACCCAGCCTTCCCTCCTGTGTTCTCAGAAGTTGTTAAGCAGGACTCTGGAAATCATCAGGAAGCACATGAAGAACCGTCCTCCTGCTGATCTGAGAAGTGGGGATGGTGGTAATACTATCAATGAGAGTCTCATGAGATAATGTGTGTAAATATGTAGCAAAATGTAAAGCAGTATATGTACTTTGTGTTATTATCTTGCCTACCGTATTTTAAGGAGAGAGTGGAAGTGACTGAACCAGAGTCGCACAGCCCAAATAAAGCCACACAGGATTGCTGGGACTCAAACACAGGCAGCTAGTTGCAAATCCTGGATCATTTTCCCTTTTCCAGGCTGGGGTTATGAAGGACTAGTCCTGAAAGTTTGTAGTTAAATGTAAATGAGCATTAATTATGACCCTTCTCTTCCCCTTATTATTATACTGTGTCCAGAATCAAAAGGATAGGTAACTTTTAAACAATTGAATTTTGTGCATTTAGGTAAAAGCTAATATAACAATATCTTGTAAACTTAAAAAATATAGAGTAGAAATATTCATTTAATGAATATTTTCTTAAATGCCCAGCTTATTCCCCTTATCCACCTCCTCCACTCCTACTCACATTCTGCTGAATGGAGCTGAAGCAAATCACCCACCCAGCCCACTGGGGCTGCCAGGACAACAGCATGTCTCCATCTCCCACTTTTGCCCTAAGGGCCCCCTTCCTGAAACGCTGTGCCCCCTCCTCTTGTGGCAGCTATACCTGCCGGCTTTTCTGGCCTTCTTCGAGAATCAGCAAAATCTCATCTTCTACGAGAAACCTTTTTGGGCCTCATGCACTTTCCTGTGTATCTGTACTGCATTGGGTCTAAACGTTTACTGTTGCCTCCCTTTTGCTTTTTCTTTGTGTCTAACTATTAGCTTAGTTCCTGGGACTTTGTAACTACTTAACTCTTCCCTCTCACCTGGGCCCTCACTGCCACAAGGCAATCCTTTTACTCCCCACAGAGGCTGTTCTCACCTGCCTTCCAAGCCTCCCACACCAACACCGCTTACTCTCCCAGCTAAGGAAACCAGGCTTTATTGAACAAGTAGAGCTCATTTGTTGTGAGCTTCTTTTCTCTGTGTCCCAGAATCCCCTGGAACTCATTCCTCCATTTTTTACTTCAGGTATTGATGAAGAGGGTGCACTTTTTAAATTCCCTTCCTCCTCCTAGGTTGTCCCCATGGTCATCCCCTTTTCCTCTTACTCACTGTCTCTAAGTCCTTCCTTGTTGCTTACAAATGCATCCTAGTCTCCCCCAGACTTAGCATACTGTCGTCCGTCCCTCTCTACAGAAGACCTGTCTACACTTGTAGGCTCCCTGTGACGGATCACTCCTTGCCCCCTTACATCTGGCCTCTTACTTCATCATTCAGCTGAAGGTTCTCTCTAAAGGCTCCAGGGGTCAGTGACAAGCTCAGGCTCCTCAGCATGTCCCACAGCTCTGTCCTGGAGCCTCTTTCCATGTTTCCTCTTACATGGTGACCATGTCAGCGTTGGTCTATCTCTGCATGTCTCCAAAATCTCAGGATCCCTCTGGATCTCCTCCAGGCTCCAGGCCCATAGCACCAACTGGGTGTCCCATTGGCATCTGAGCCTCCATTTGGTTTTTCCCCTCCAAATCTACCTCTTTTCCAAGTTTCCCTATTCTCCCAGCAGCCCCACCACCCTCCCGGGACCAGGCCATAGCCTCCCAGAGTCTGCTTTCATTCCCATATTTAGTCATTGCCAGGTCTTGCCATTTCTACCTCGTGTCTTTTCTCTCCTGTGCCCCAGCTCTCACCATCTCTCACCCGGCACAGGTCTGATCGGGTCTCCTGTACACAGATCTAACCTGCCTTGCTGACACACACACTTTACCTGCTGCCAGATCAGCTCTGCCTCCTTAGAAAACCCACTTTCTTGCATGCCGGGCCCGGCCCCCCCCTCCCCCCCCAATCTTGTGGTTTTTGTGGCTATCTGGCTGCATACATTATGGCTTCCTTGAGAGGCTGTAAGCTAGGGAGGTTAGAAACAATTTCATTTTTATCTCTCTTGCTGGGGTCTCGTGTTGATCGTATGCAGAGCCCTGTTATAAGCGGCTGGGACCCAAGGATGAAGCTAAAGTTGGTCTTGGATGTTCTGCTCGATCCAAGATCATGTGAGAAAGGAGGAGAACCCCAATAACTGGGGGAGTCGCACCTTGTGGGTGAGCCAGTGGGGCTCCTGATTGGCTGCCTCCTTTTGTTCCTTAAAAGGTTAAAAAAAGGGCTGAGAGCCAGTAGAGAATGACACGTACTTTTGTAGTGACAGCGTGTTCCTCCATTGTCTACCAGTAGCGTGGAGATAGGATCAAAGAAGATATTGTGGGAGAAAGTGCTGTGGACACCAGAAATTAATGAGCCTGTGGAGGAGGCAGTGAGAGAACTTTGTGGCTTTCTGGAGGCCTCCCTCGCCCTCTCATTGATACTTCATCATCTCATCTTGGACAAAGATGTCCTTATTTTGGGTTCACATCTTTGAACGCTTGAAGATCTAGCCATTCATTGCATCGGATCTCGGCCCAGCTGCCTTTTGTATTTCCATGGACGGTCCTTTTGAAATGGAGTCGGAAAGAGTTTGAGAGTGTGGTCTGTTTTTAGGTTTTCCTTTATCAATGTATTCTGACATAGATGTCAGCTCTGTTTAAAGTCCTTGCTGAAACACCACCAGCAGCTAGCTATTTATATAGCTAGCTCTATTAAAAAAAAATTTATTTCATCATTGAAGTCAGAGAAGGAAATGGTTTTTCTATGGAGGTGCCTCAGAACTGGTGACTTTCCTGACCATTCTGGCTCTTTGCTGCATCTAGAACTCCTTTTCAGGATCATTTTAATCTCTGTCCTTTATTCTGTTCAATAGTCAGGAAGTTAGTTTTGAAGGTCTCCCTTTGGCAGCTGGGGCCTCTGACTCCTGTCCCCTAGTAGATGGATGTCGCAAACGACCACAGTCGGTTAGTTGGCGAGTGGGCTCCTTCCTGAAGCCTCTCCCCACTTCACCCAAGCCAGTTCTCGGGCATCCAATCAGCCTGAGCAGCTTGGGGTAGCACCTGTTGGAGCGGAGGCCTGTTGGGCTGGGGGCGGGTTTGCTCTGACCTTTGCCAGAGACTTGAAACGTCTGCTTCTCTTCCAGATCTGCTGACAGCATGAATCAGGAGAAGCTAGCCAAGCTTCAGGCTCAGGTCCGGATAGGAGGCAAGGTGAGTACCTGAGGCCATAAATGATGGAGGAGGAAGGTGCTTCCAGCTGATACCTCGTTGTCATTACGGGGAGACTGAGCTCCAGAGGTGAAGGGGTTTGTCCCTTAGTGCAGGGTTAAAGGGTAAGGCCAGAATTTAAACCCATGTTCTGGGCAGCAGTGGGGGCCACTGACCGGTCAGTCCCATTAAGCCAGAGGCCCACAACTGCCAGGTGCTGTGGACAGACAGGACTCCTCACAGGCTTGTGAAGGAGCCTCTGGTTGAGCTTCCTAGCCTCTCCCTCTCGGGGCCTCTGGGACTGACTCCTCAGGGACAAGGGACAGTTGTCTCAATAGGACTCGTGTTGTGACATCTCACTTCTAGAAGTCACTGTTCAGAGCCACTTGGGAACCTAGAAGTAAGAAAGGGATTAGCTAAAAGCTTTCCTTTTGACCTTAATGCTCTTCCCAAATAGTCCCTTTGCTCCTGTTTCTCACGCCAAACGGCCCATCTCCCATCTCTGTGCTTTTGCCCTGGCTTGTTGTCTCCTTGCCTTTCACCTCTCACCTCTGCCTTTGGGCAGAGTTCAGCCACAGCTTCCATGTGAAGCCTTCCCCCATGGTGGCTCCTGTTCTCCCACCCAGACTACGTCATGCTCCTGTCGGTCACTCTGTGCGCCATGTGTCCACTGTCGCCTTCCCCCACATTAGAAGGTAACAAGAGCAGGGGCTTTTCACTTCAGCCCTTGTAGCCTTAGGCTCATCACACTGCCGGGCACACAGGGGGCACTTACTGAGGGAATCCTGGTGCTGGGAGATGGGGAAGGTGGAAGTTCACCTGCCGGATGCCAGGTCTGGGCAGGGAAGCCCCGGGTCCTGACAGGCAGGGAAGCGAGTGTTCCTTAGCCATGGAGAGACTCTTGGCAGCCTGAGCACCAGCCGGCGTTCACCATTGCTCATCATGGGGCTTCTGAGAAATTGAAGGAGGCTTTCTGTCTTCCCGACTCTGACCCATGGGGAGACAACGTGCCCAGGGCTGTGTCCAGATGAGGGGGAAAAAGGTGCCGGCAGCTCCGGGGGCGGGCGGAAGGAAGCTGGAGTTTGGGTTTGGGTTGGGAGAGAAAGTGTGGCAGGCCTGAGCCTCTCGGGGACTGTGCTTGTCTGCTCCTCTGTCCCCTGGCAGATGAGGATGTGGGAAGGGAGAAATCAGAATTGGGCGCATGCTACTACTGCTAATAATGATAAAGGGGGAGGGGATAGGTGAGAGCCAGGAAGAAGGGTCCAAGCTAAAGTCTGATCCTTTCAGCCACTAGCATTTATCAAGGGCCTACTTTGTGCCAGGCCCCAGAGACAGACAGAATGAACTTGTCTCAAGCAGCCGCCCTGTCCCTCACCATGTCCTTCGGCAGGCAAAGAAAGAGCAAGACCATGGGATCCTCCACCTTGGTCAGGTTTCTGTTGCCTCCAGACTCCAGTCTGAACTTCAGAGTCCTTTCCAACCTAACACCAAGTCTCCACAGACATTACTGCTCCCTCCACTCTGGCATCCAGCCAAGCTGGCCACCTCTGTTCCTCCCCTAGGATACTCTGGGTCTTTGACTGGCTGTCCCCTGCTTCCTGGGCTGCCCTCCCACTTAACTTCAGCATCAAACCTTTCCTGAACCCCCAACTGCCTCATAATTATTTGTATATCTCCACTTTATGCTGAATATATTTATAAAAGTCCTTGTTCCTTGTGAATATGGTTTCTTTTACCTTCTTGTGCTTGCATTCCCTCGCACAGAGCCTGGGAAATAGTAGAGCTTAATAAATGCTTATTAAGTGATGATTCAATTTTTAAAAATTATGCAAAAACATCCAGTACAGTTACTGGGGCGAGGGGAGGAGGGGGAACCTTTTCCCAGTCTGCTCTGCCAGCTGTTGGTTTTTCCTTCCTCTTTTTCTAAGGGCCTTCTCGGACCCTCCGTATTAGGATGTTCTTTTCTTGAACTTCCTTCCTTATCTAATGGCTAAGGGACATTCCTTGTAATATTATAATACCAAAAGGCAATCTATAGTTGATTCATAATTGAAATGGTATGGTACAGATGACAGATTCTGTGGGAGGAAGCCAGGATCTCTCCCCCCCCTCAAACTGGAGAGCTGGTGGTTAAATTTTCAGTGTGAACATTTACTCCTCAGAAATCAGCAGAGGCTACAAATTGGGGCTAGGTTTGTTGTCTTGTAGATTATCTGGACTTAAGAAAGTAAGGAAGAAAATGTCAATAGCAATGGCATGTGAAACTGAAAAGTATCTTACCGGGGGGTTAAAACTTTACTGGCACATCACTGACAGGGAGCCCTTCATAGGAAAGGCAGGAAGGTAATACGGCCGGCCCCTTGTCAGGGGCAGCTCAGGTCCAGTGGTTAGAATTCCAGGTCTGGAGTCAGAAAGACTCCTCCTCCTTAAATCAGATTTGAAGTCAGTCACTTAACCCTGTTTACCTCAGTTTGTTCATCTGTAAAAGGAGCTGAAGAAGGAAGCGGGAGCCTCCTAACAACTCTCTGAGGCCATCACATGTGGAGCAGTTTCTGCACCACATGTGATGTTAGGCCTGTGAGGGACCTGCTACCTATAAAGAGAAGCCTCAGCTTACATGCAGTGACCTCAAGATGCTGCTGGTGCTCAGGCCTCTGCCTTTTTGCTATTTAAGAGCTTAATTAAGTAAAAGCCCTGAGCTTGGACTGCTGTTAGTTGGATTTGAGTTACATTCTTGGGGAAGTCAACTATTGTGGTTGAGTTGAACTACATCATTGTTCCAGGAAGACCTTGAAATCCATGGTTGCAGCTCATTCTTTTAAGTTGGGAGCTGTTTTAACGATGATCCCCTTTTTAACGTGACCCAGTAAAATGTAGACGTTTCATTTTTTATTTATTTGTACTCCAGTTTATTTTACATCGGCATTTAACAGGCATCCATTTTTAATGATGGCCCTGACATATAATGACTTTGAAGATAGTCTGTCCTAGCTCCCAATTTCTAAAACTCTATTATGTTTAGAAAGGTTTTACCCTTCACATAAGTATGTAGGTACTTATGGGACAGTAGTGTAGGGGAAAGAAGACACTTAAATAAGTGGGGAGCAATCTAGGAATCTGTCTTCATGGCTTGGATGGGTGGTAATCTCTACTATTGAAAGAACTACCCACCTTGGTGAGATCAAAAAGCCATTCGAGCAGTGACCTTTGAGTCATCTGGCTTCTAGAACTGGCATTGGAGTTGGAGTAGACGTTACTTGCAAGGTTGCCAAGTTGCTGAGTTATCCGAGAGGCACATGTTTTTAAAAACAACACTGAAATGATCCCATTTGGCATTTGGGTAAGATGCTTCATATCTGAACTGTAGACAACGGGCCCCCAAGAGCTGAGCGGGAGAGCCGCCAACTTTCTTCCTGGGAGCAGTGAGATGGCGTGAGCATCTGGGACTGGCCGCTGGGTCGTGGCTCTGCTGACTGAGGCTTTTCCCTTTGTCTGGTTCTCTTAGGGCACGGCGCGTAGAAAGAAGAAGGTCGTACATAGAACGGCCACAGCAGATGACAAGAAACTTCAGAGTTCTCTCAAAAAGTTGGCTGTGAATAATATTGCTGGTATCGAAGAGGTAAGGTTGTGGGGCGGCAATAGCCAACGTGGTTTTGACTTTTCAGAGTCCGTGGCCTTTTCCAAGGACTTGGAACTGCTGTGTGTGAAGTCATTTTTTGTTTAACTGTCATTGGTGCAGGTACATCTGGTCACAGCAGACTTCTGAAGGGCACCTCCAGTGGGAATTTAAACCATTGGTAAAAATGGCACTATTGCAGATAACTCATGTACTTGGGTGAAAATATAAATGCATAGAGAAGGACAATGGGAGATTGTCCCAAATTACAAATTGCTGCCTTTTCCTTTCCCTTCTTGAAGAGAAGAGGTTTGACTCATGGCAGGCAGGGTTTGGTTTTTTAAAATAGTATTTTTTTTTTTTTTTTCTAAATACATGCAAAGGCAGTTTTTAACATTCACCTTTGCAAAACCTTGTGTTCCAAATTTTTCTCTCCCTCTCCCATTCCCCAAGACAGCAAACGATCCAATCTAGATTAAATATGTACTGTTCTTCTAAACATATTTCCATATTTGCCATGCTGAACAAGAAAAATCAGATCAAAGGGGGGGGGGGGGGGGAAACAAGCAAACAACCAACAACAAAAAGGTGAAAAGTCTATGCTTTGATCCATAGTCATTCTCCATAATTCTCTCTCTGGACACAGATGACACTTTGTATCACAAGTCTCTTGGCATTCAGGCAGGGTTTTCTTTAGCCCATCACAAGTCCCTGCTCATCCGTGTGCACATGCATATACCATTAGAGACTGCCACTTTGAGAAGTTTTATTCATAGACCCAGTTGGTCTTGAGTTGATCAGCACATTGGCCATAAATAGCAGTCTTGATTTGCTTCTCTGCACGTTTCCAGAGTCAACGATGCTCTTGCTAATTTGAAAGCAGGTGTTCCCACATAGGGATACTTAACCTGCCAGTCCTTGCCATATCTGTACCCTCCCAAGACCTACAGGAAAGATCTTCCCAAGCCAGGCCCGCTGGGCCTCTCCAGCCAAAGATGCTTGTGGGCTGGCTGGCCTCTGCAGAGAGATAGGCTGCGGCCGCCTCCTGGAGCCCCTATCAGTCAGATTTTGGAAGGGCTTCCAACAGAAGCTGTGGGACTGGCCATCAGGGACCAAGCATTTCAGTAGTTTTTGCCAGGGTTAAACTTGGGAGTGGCAGAAACTTTCAGTTGGATGTGGAACAAAGAATGGGAGAGCGTTTTCTGGGTTCCACGCTAGATGTTGGAGTGTTAGCGGTGGTGGCCAGAGGAGGAAACGGCCACGCATTCCCAAGACCACGCAGCGTCCTCCCCTGCTGCCCGTCTGTCCTCCCCTGGCCTGTGGGCATTTGTTTTTTCCTGTATGAAGAGTTGAGAGAAAAGCCCTCTGACCCTCATGAAAGCAGAGAGAGACAGACTCTGCTGTCAGGTTTGCCTTCTTCATCTTTGAAACTGGTGACAAACTGAGGTTCTGCTGGTAGTGAGGAAAGGCAGGGAGCAAGCGTCTTATCAAGCACCTACTACATGCAGACACCCCACTGAGCAACTTTCCAGAGGGGTTCTCATTGGATCATCACAGCACCAGGAATTTTCAGAGGCAGGATTTGAACTCAAGTCTTGTTGACTCTAGGTGCATTTCTCTCTTCAGTGGACCACTTCGCAGGTCTCCCTGGACTAGGTTAGAGTGCTCCCAGATACATAGAAGTGGGAAGGTTAGAAGAAAGCAGTGAGACAGAGTGCAGACCGTGATTTGCCCCTGGAATCCAGTGGCTGTGCTCATAAACTCCCAGGCCATGGTCCTGGAGCAAACCTTCCTGGCTGGTGGCGGTTCTCTGACGAGTTTTGTCAGAAGCTGCTGGTCAGCAGGGGCCATCCCCTTCTGGACTTTATGTCCCATCTCTCTCCTGCTCGTCGCCTATCTTCATGTGTGTTTTAACAACCTATCTTGTTCTCTCTCCCACCCATAAACTTCATGGGGCAGTGGCCCCTTGGGCTTTTTATATCACCCCTAGGACTTAACACTGGGCTCCAGTAAGTTCTAAGCAGTTATTTGTTGGATTAAAAGTCACTTAGAGTTTTCCTATAGAAACAGTGTATAATAAATTAATGGAAATCCCTAGGCCAACCTAAATTCCAGTGTGGCCCACCATGTGGGCTCCCTGTGTCCTCCCGAGAGCCTCCCACGTGCCTCATCTTGCTGTGACAAGGACCCCAGCATTGTAAGGACTTCCACAGAAGGTCCCAAACTCTGGCCGGTTCTGCCACCCTGGGAGGGGTTTCAGACCTTGCCTCTGGGACGGGGATTGGGCCTAGTGCCCCAAAAAGCCTGTCACCAGATTGGCCTCGGAGGGGAGGCTTTTTCAGCTGACTCCATCTGGGACCATCTGCTGAGCTGGGGCGGGGGTAGGGGGGGTGCTCATCCTTGTGGGAGGGCTGGCGTTTATGTCTTGAAGGACTTCAGGGGATTACGGAAGTGAAGGAATGCGTGGCCCAGTGTGTTGCTAGAGCTCTCTGGGCTTCAGCTATACCCAGTCTTCCCCAGGGAAAAAAATTACTCATGGTGGCAGCTCAGCATCCCAGTGTAAGTGCCTGGTGGGTGCTCCCCTGGCCTGGGCCAGGGTCTGTTGTAGCAGGGCTAGTGGGGCCTGGCTGAGACTTAAGACAGAGAGAGGTGGCCCCTAAATTCATCCCCCCCCCCCAACCCTTCACCACAAATGCTGGCATGAGACAAGATGAGAAGTGTGGGACGGGGATAGTTGGGGGGGAGGACACCAGAGAGGAAGGGGTTCCCAAGCAGAGAGGCCCGCTGCTGGTGTCTGCTAAGTCAGATCATGAACTTAGAATCCCACTTGTGTGCACATGTGATCATTTGGAATCGGTGTCAGTGAGAGCAGGTATAGATGCAGTGTGGCACCCTGGGAGAATTGACTATTTAGTCTGGTCACTTTGCTCTAACAAAAGGACAGCAGAAGGGAGGGGCACTCTGAAGAGTGTCGTGGTAGTGAGGGGGGGGAGCGGCCCAAGGCACCCTGGAGATGGGGACCTCCCCTGATCAGCATCCTTGGGTTTAAGTCCCTCCACATGTTTTCCTTTGCATCAGATTCTTAATTTCCTTCTGGCTGCATGGAGTCAGGAAGCTGATACATACATTAGGGTACAGGGAGAGGAGAAGCTGAGCTGAGAAGAGCCCCCAACCCTCACTAGCCCTGTGACCCCAGGCGAGTCACATAACTTCTGCCATTTTCCCATCTGAAACGAGTGTTGGACTTGATGACCACCAGGGGCCCTTTCAGCTCTAAACTGCTGGTTGGCCGTATTTTGGGTGTGGGAAGTAGGGTGCTGTCGTGGCTCAGCTGCAGTGATGAGTAACTTGTGGCACATGCCAAAGCTGGTAAACACCCTACGGGACATGGGCTTTGGAGGCCCTCTCTCGGCCTCCTATTCCTGACATCCACAATCGTGGTATGGAAAGATTTGGGCTTTCTGACTCAGTGAATGAGATCCTGTGATCTTCGAGGGTTGAAGAGGCCTGGCTGTGACCATCAGTGGAAAAACCTGGTGGTCTTAGTGGACTGCCAGCTCTTGATGGGGGGAGCACACAGCCTCAATGAAGGGCATGAAAGGATGACTGTCCTCATCTATCAGCAATTTGTTATTAAGCACCAGCTGTGTACCAATCACTGGACCAGGTACAGGGGTACCAAGACAAAAATGAACTAAATCATCCAAAGATTTACCTGATGGATTTACATTCTATAGATACATATGAGGATGTACAAAATCAGGCTGAGGGTTTTTTGAGTAAAGACAGCAGAACAAGGGAAAGGCTTCTCATAGAGCGCGGCATTTGGATGGGCTTTGAAAGAAACCAGGGCATGTAATGTGGGGGTGGGGAAGAGTGGCAAGAAGGGGAGAGAATCTACCACCTTGTTGGACATGAGGAGTAGAGGATTGACTGCGTTGGGGAACTTGGGTGCCCGTGACCAGATAGGGCTTGGGAGGAATGCCCACTGGGCAGTTGGTGAAGTATTTGTGCAGAAACAGGGCCAGGACTGCAGGGAGGCCTGCAACTTTGCTGCTCTGGGTCAAGGTCACCAGCCTTCTTCCCCATGTGGTTAGCAGTGCCGATTCATTTCTAAGAATAGATCCCCCTCTGAAGGATGGAAAGAGGTGCAGCTTTAGGAGCCTGCAAGCCAGGTGCTGTTCAGCTGAATTGCTTGGAAACAAGGAGGTGAGACACTTGTGAACCTTCTGTGTGTCTTGTGTTTCGGCAGGTGAACATGATTAAAGATGATGGAACGGTTATTCATTTCAACAACCCCAAAGTCCAGGCTTCCCTCTCTGCCAATACCTTTGCAATCACTGGCCACGCAGAAGCAAAGCCAATCACAGAAATGCTTCCTGGAATATTAAGCCAGCTTGGTGCTGACAGCTTAACGAGTCTTAGGAAGTTAGCCGAACAGTTCCCACGACAAGGTAGGTGCCTTCTGCTGTACCCCCAACCCCTAGTTAGAGTAATTTTACTTGTGTCTTTATGGGAAAACATCTCAGTTAGGAAGGGTTTGTTGATGTTATAGCATGCAGAGAGCAGTTGAGTTTTATTGACTGGGAGTAACCCTCTCAGAGAAAGCAGGCGTCACTTAAAAGCTGTGGAGAAAGGATCCTGGTCCTCCCGTTCTGTTTGTAAAGCCAGCCCAGAGGAGAGCTTTTCCTCTCAGCCCCATAGTGGTACAGCCCTTGTGGATTGTTCTGCAATCAGAAGTTCTTGTCCTCCGACCTCACCTGGTTGATTCAGTTTGGGGCTCTATTATAGAGCTGTCACTGGTCCCAAAGTCATCAATTTAGAGCTGGAAATGACCTATCTAGTCCAGCTCCCTTATTTGACAGACAAGGAAACGGAGACAGTGTTTGAACTGGTCTCTGTCCGATTTTGGGTGGAAGCTCTCGGGTTGAGCCCCCAATGGGCAGTCAGGGCCTTGACACTTTGTTTTCCTGTAATTGTTCAGTCATTTAGACACGGAATGGGGATGGTGGAAGAGAGAGTTTTGAGTTTTTTAAGCACATACTCAGTGGCTTCAATGTTTTTAAATTCTTTTCAGTGTTGGATAGCAAAGCACCCAAGCCCGAAGACATTGATGAAGAGGATGATGATGTGCCAGGTGAGTTTCTTCCTTCAGTGTGGTTGGTGGGTTGATCCCTGACAGCTTGGCCAGGCACTGCCAAGTATTGGCATCCCTGTGGCTTCCTCTGCTTCTTCCGTGCGCTGGGGGTGTGCTATTTGGCCTCCCTAAGGTGTGCTTCCCCTAAGCCCAGAAATGGCTGCATTGGTTTGTCTGAGTTTCGATGCAACATAGTGAAGGTTGGAATTGTCTGCTAACCGATGAGATTTCTTTTCAGCCTTGGAGGAGATGTCTGTCTGTCTACAGGAAAAGTATCCATCTATACCAATAAAACCCAGTCATTGAGGTTTAAAAAGGAAAAATGAAGCTTTCTTTGATGTGTTGTCCTAAAAAACTTCACTCAAACACATACTGCCCCAGATTTCACATACTGAACTCCACGCCAGAGATCATCTTTGGAAGCTGTGCTGGCTGCTTGCATTGGCAACGGCAATAGCTGGCATTCTTTTTTTTTTTTTAAGCTTTTTATTCTCAAAATATATGCAGAGATAGTTTTCTACATTCATCCTTTCAAAACATTATGTTCCAAATTATTCTCCCATCATCCTTCCCTGGACAGCAAATAATCCAGTATATATTAAACATATGCAATTCTTCTCTACATATTTCACATTGCACAAGAAAAATCAGATCAAAAAGGAAAAAGAAATGAAAAAACAAAATGTAAGCAAATGGCAACAAAAAGTGAAAATCCTATGTTGTGATCCACACTCGGTCCCCACGACCCCCTCTTTGGGCACAGGTTATAAATAACTGGCATCCTTACAGAGCTGTGTGCCTGGGAAAACCAGTGCAGTTGGACCGCTGGTGTCTGGGTGCCATCTTCCCAAGTTTGGTCTGGTTCAGGCAGGGGAGGCCAGATGCTGCTGTGGCTGCCACAGGGATAGCAGAAGCCGTTGATGATTCTTGTCTTCTGCTTTTCTTCAGATCTCGTAGAAAATTTTGATGAAGCATCAAAGAATGAAGCGAACTAGAGCCTGATGATTCTTGGCGGCCAGCATGGACTAGGTTGGAGAAAGGAGCAGGTGGCTCCAGAGCTGTACAGCGGCAGAGAACGTCGCCTGTTAATAGTTCAGTAATATAAATATTTTGTATATTAATGATGCTGTTTGTTCAGCATTTTTCTGTCAGTTGATTTTGCATTTTGCACTTCTCCCAGGATCTACTCTTTTGGTCAAAATACGAAGTATTGGTGCAGCTTTGAGGGTTTTTGTGTGCGCGCGTGCGTTGTGTGTGGGTATACAAGCGTGGGGGGGGGGGGTGGAGAGCAAATTAGCTAACAGTTCTATCGATCCTCCCCCTCCCCCCCAGTAGAAAATAAAACAAATCTTTAAGTCTCTTCCTTTTTATCTTTGGCCAATAGTGCACAGAAATAGTGAAAAGTGAGTGTCTTGTCTAGACTTCAAAAACTCAAGACATCGGAACATCCAAGACCACATTTCAATTGGCTGTGTTAACTATTGTGTTTGCAAATCCTTTTCTGTGTTTGAAATGTCTTTCTGAGAGATGGGGGCGGACCTCCTGCCAGGGCGAGGGCTGGAAAACAGCTTTGGTCTCGCTGCCTTTCACTCCATGGTTTCTTTCCCTTCTTTTTTCCCTAAATGTTTCCCTGCCCCCTTTCGTCTTAAAGCGGTTTGATCAGCTTTTGTTAGTGCTCCTCATCACCTCTCATCTAGACAAGAAGGTTGTTCTCCATTTAGGGGTGTATGAACAGCTAGACCCATCTCCTTGTGAAGCATTGTTTCTCTTGTCCTGGGGAACAGCAGGCCCGCTCTTGACCTTCCATTTGCCATGGATCATGGCAGTCAGTGGATTTAAATCCAGGGGAGCTGGCACAGGCTGGCACGCCTCTGCCAAGAGACTTGAATCCCAACAGTCCTCACGGTTCCAAAGGACACAGACAGCTCTCTTTCCAATAAGTTTGGAACTGGCAGCCTGTTGAACTGGAAGCAAATGGGGCCAAGAGCCCTCCCTCGTATCCACTGCAATATCTGGGGGATGATGACGCTGGCTCTGAAATGGTTTCTTTGACCTGCTTCCCCACCATTGGCCTTGAAACCTACCTCTGGGTTGAATGTCCCTGTTGTAGCTCGTGGCACCTGCCAGTGTGTGTGTAGAGTAGAGCAGTGTTTGGTGGGCTTGCTGGCCCCAGGCAGCGGCCCAACCTCCTCCTGAAGGCCCCGGGGGCTCCTTCATCAGAATTGCCCTCAAGGCCTCGGAGGAAAGCCTGGCATTGTGACCAATCCGACCTTCGCTGGAGCAGACATTGAGGGGGAGACAGGATCTGCAAGGGCCTCTCTGACCATCATCCAAACTAGCCGTGGCTTCCCTTCATGGTGACGATTCTGCACCTGCCTAGCTTTGGAGACCAAGAATACCCTGGAGGTCTGTAGACGACACCAGCAGAGAAAGAGAGAGCCAGCGAGCCAGAGCTCTTGTGGTTTGTCGTCCAAACTCCTCCATGGATTTTATAGACTTGTTCATTTTCCTGTTATGTTTTATATAATATATGGACTTAACTCTAAAATAAAATAACCGTACAAAAGAAGGGGCTCCCTCTTGTGCGTCTGTGACCTTTGCCTTCCTCCTGTTTCTGCCCATCTCATTCTTCCTTTTTTTCCTTTGTCGTCGTCGTCCTCATCATCATTAGTAGCTATTTATGTGGAGCTTTAAGGTTTGTTAAGGGCTTAACTAATAAGGATCTCCTTTTATCCTCTACAGTCCTGGGAGGAAGATGCCCTTATTACGACCATTTTATAGAGAAACCTGAGGCATCCAGAGGTTGAGTGAATTGTCCAAGTTCACACGGCTAACAGATTTTGAGGCAGGATTTGAACTCGCCATCCTGACTCCAGGCCCCAGCCGTCTGTGCCATTTAACCGTCTACAAAATGACATTTAAATGGCACCTGGAAGCTTGAAAAGCACTTGACATCTGCTCCCCAGCTCTTAAGGATCTGCCTTGTTTAATGGCCGTTACTATTTTCCTTTTATTTTCTACTTTATGCTGTCAGGGATGTTGTGCCTGCCCATGAGTGCCCGAAGAAGGGCAACCCTGAGGCAGAAGGACACACATTTTGTGATTTGGTGCCTGGGCAATGGTGGGGTTGGCCACTGCCCCAGTGCCTATGGTTCCTGAGCAAGTGGCTGTAGGTTTCCCGATTCTCAGCTTTATTCATTTCTCTTGTTTGGACTGGAGAACTCTGTGACCCTTGGAACTTGCTGATCTGTGTTTGGGAATCCCTAAACAAAGAGGGTGGGGTCTCCCCTCATGTTCTCATGATGTTTCTTCCTGATGTGAATCAGCATTTTAGAAACCTAGAACTTGTAAGTGCTGTTAAACTGGTTTCAACCTAAAGAATGACAGGCTTTTATGAGAATTTCCAGTCTTGTACTGCACGTGTCTTTTTTTTCCTGAGGCAATTGGGGTTAAGTGACTTGCCCAGGATCACACAGTTAGGAAGTGTTAAGTGTCTGAGGACAGATTTGAACTCAGGTCCTCCTGATTAAAGGCTAGTGCTCTACCCACTGTGCCATCTAGTTCCTCCACCCCTCCCCCATTTTAAAAAGAAAGTTTCACATTTTTTAAAGCTGTTTGCACTTGGGTTGCAATGCCTCTCCCTGTCATTAAGTGTGAAGATGACCTCCATTGGAGGTTTAGATTTGGGGATTTTCAAACCTTTGGGGAAATAACGGTGTGGCCAGATGTTCATATCAACACCATTCTAGGAAACTGCATCACTTCCCTATGCATTGTCTTTACTCTTTGTGGAGAGTCTGACCAAGGTTTTACCTTTAGCTCTTAACTCTCTCTGAGGCACAAATTACTAAAGACATAGGGTGAACTCTTCATGTCACCAAAAGAGCCACAAAGGAAAGTTGCATTGAAATCTGTCCCTGATTTTCCTAGGTTAAGGGATCTAGCTTTCTCACTTTTCACTGTAGAGTTAGAAGTGGGAAGCTGTATCTTTTGTCCCAGAAAATGAGCTCCTGTCCAGAATACTGGGTCAGCTCCACAGGGGAGACCTAGAGGGGGCCCCCAAGTCCCTCTTTTGGCCCTCTTTCATGCCTTACACAGTGACCTTAAGCATGTTGCTTCTATGGCCGAGACTGCTGAGATGTCTAACTCCTATCTTCCAAAAGGTCGCTGGCACCGAAGCCTCCCACTGTTCACCTTGTCATGGCGGTGATTTGGACAGTAATTTTACATGGTTTTGTCCTAAAAAGTATTTTCACACCTCAGTAGTACTTTGCTACCAGAGATTCAGTTACTTGCTTTTGTTGGGGACAGAATGCTTGATGCCATCCACAGAAACTATAATTCCTTGACTAGGAATAAGGAAAGCTGCGGTGGGCTTTAAAACATGCACAGTACTTCCTCACTTGAAGCCGGTGCTAATTCTGGGAAGTCGGTACTATCCCTATTTTCAGATGAGGAAACTGGCGCTCAGAATTGCAGAGACCTCCCAGCTAGTCAGTGTCAAAGGCAACACTGATTCAAGATTTCCCAGTTTTTCACAAGGTAAATAGTCCGACTTTGGCTACGCCACTTGCTGCTCAGTTTTCTCGGGGTGTGTGGGAGTTTCCCGTCTCTTTTACCACCAGCAAGAATACTGTGAATCTCTGTAGCTGCTAATTCTTGCATTTAAGAATCAATTCCCTGGAAACATTTCCTCTGGGGTTCACGAGTCCAGGAGAAGAGCCACTTTACGTTAAGATACACCAAGTCAGAAGCCGATGTCTGCACCCGCATCTCAGACCTGGGCGAGCGCTCTTCTCCCAAGAGAAATCCTTTCTGTAACTTATCTCCCGTGACAGGGAGCTCGCCATGTTATGACTTCAGCAGCCCGTGCTCTCTGGGGACACCTCTAACGCCTGGGAGAGCCCAGGCTAGTCACTCAGTAACTGTCCGCCTCCCTTTCTCTCGTACTCGCGTTCTCCGGAGCATTACACAGTAC
This sequence comes from Sarcophilus harrisii, assembly GCF_902635505.1. Lineage (NCBI taxonomy): Eukaryota > Metazoa > Chordata > Mammalia > Dasyuromorphia > Dasyuridae > Sarcophilus > Sarcophilus harrisii. The sequence continues at coordinate 24,282,378 of NC_045429.1, read as the reverse complement.
AGAGCAGTCCCTTGTGATAAGTCTTTCGGAGGCTTAGAAACTTCCCCATCAATCTCTGCTTCTCTGTTGGCACCTACCCATACCGGGGCCCCACTCAGTACAAAATCCTGTAGGGAGCTTTTCTAGGCAGCCGAGTCCCTAATGGGGCGCTGGACTTGGAGGTCAGGAAGAACTGAATTCAGATCTTGCTTTGGGGCCTCCGTTGGTGACCCCGGGAAAGACGCTTAACCCTGTTTGCCTCAGTTTCCCAAAAACTTAGCAAATTCTCCTGTAGTATGACGAACCGTTGGAGAAGTCATGCTCCGCGGGGTGGCGGGTGATGCTAGTCCGAGATGTAGGCGAGGCTTCTCCCAGGGCGTGATTTCCGAGTTGGGACCGAGATTCACTGGCTGATTGAGAGAGACGGCGACCCAGGCACAGGGAACAGCTTGAACAAGGACGGCGGGAGAACACGGGCCGTGTTTGCTAAACGGAACCAACCTGTGCCCTGCAGCCTAGAACTGGGATGGGCAAACGCCTGAACGTCACACTTGGGGTATTGACTCATGACATTTAGATGGTGAATCGAGCAAGAGATCGGACGGTCCTATTGGCTACAGCGGAGAGTAAAGAGCTTGCGCACTCATGGTTATCCTGCTGGTAAGCCAAGATTCAAGTTCGGGTCCAAAAAATGGAAGGGGCCCCGTGGTCAGGTAACTTCCTCAGGAAATAGATTCCATTCCCTGCTCTTCCCTTCCCTTCCTTCAAGGACAGACCGCAGCCTGACCTCGGATCCCTCTCTTCTGAGAGTGTTCCCTTTCCCATGGACCTCCGGGGGACCGGAGCCCTGTCTGGGATGCCCACGGCCTGGGCCGCCTCCGAGGGCTGCACCTGAGCCCAGGAGCTGGTCTTAAATGTACTCTGCTATGTAGAGTGCAAAGTAATGTCATCACAAGGTAGGAAACGAAATCCGGTTTGATTTCAGGCGTTGGGATCCGTGCCAGAGGACCCCATGACACCGAAGCGCTTAGGACCCCACGCTGGGTCTCAGTCGCAGGGAAGGGACCCCCCGTGGGCACGAGGAGCCCTCCTCTACACCGAGGAAATCCGCAGCTCGGGGCAGAGCCCCGCGCGGCCCTTCACTCTTCGGTTCCCAGTGTGTCCCGCCTCCTGCTGGACGCCGCTTAAGTTGCAGTGTCCTCTCCCAGCCCCGGTCTCCAAACTCCCCTGAACAGCGCATAGTAGGAAGGCTGGGGAGCGTCCGAGGAGACTGGAGAAAGAGGGGTCCCCAGAATCCGTGGGAGGGAGGGAGGGAGGGCAGGAGAGCGCTCCGACCTCCACACTCTCCCAGCCCCTTTACAACTTATTTCCCTGCCCTAATGTTCTGGTGCTTCCACAAGAAGTGGTGAGCCATTAAAAAAAAGAAAAAAGAAAAAACCTGCTGGGGAGTAAGATTTGATCTCAGTCCCCAGCCTTGGGCTTGCTGTGTGTGATCCAGGGTAAGTCACTTCTCCCAAAGCTTCAGTTTCTTCGTTTGTTAATACTAGCGATTAGTCAGTCAATAAACTTATTAAGGACCTACTATGTGCTAGACCCCGCGCTAAGGAGAAAGGTCAGTCTCTTAAGGAGCCCCCAGTTTACTGGGTGTCCACAGTATCGTTGGCTTTGCGAATGCAAAACGAGCTCTGCGGTGACAAAGGTGGAAATGCGCAATTGCACGCGTTTAACCTATATTGGATTGCTTGCTGGGGGCGGGAGGAGGAGGGAAGGGAGGGAGAAAATTTTGGAACCCAAGTTTTTTCGAGGGTGAATGTGGAAAAGTACCTTTGCATGTGTTTTGGGAAAAAGCTATTTTTAAAAAAGTAGTTATGCAAACAAGATCGAGGAAATCGAGGCTAATGGACCGGGGAGGAGGAGCAGCCTCCGCCCGCGGACGTGGCCTCGGCAGGTGTTCTCGCTAGCGGCCGAGCCTGTGCCAAGGATCTCCGAGCATCCCTGGCGGGGCCGCGGGTGACAAGCTCACCCAGGGGTGCTGCGAAGGTGCAATTATTTCGAAGATTTGCAGCTCTCCGAAAATAGACTCTCGGAGCTGGAAGAGGCAGATGGGAGGGGCCTGAGAGCAGACGTCAGAGGCGTCAGAGGGGCCGAGAACAGGGAATGTCAGGTATGGGAGGGGCCTGAGAACAGTGTCAGAGGTATGGGAGGGGCCTGAGAACAAGCCGTGTCAGAGGTGTGGGAGGGGCCTCAGGCAATGTGGGAGGGGCCTGATCAGGCGACGTTAGAGGCTTGGGAAGGGCCTGAGAAAAGGGAATGTCAGAGGTGTGGGAGGGGCTTCAGGCAATGTGGGAGGGGCCTGAGAGCAGGCGAGGTCAGAGGCGTGGGAAGGGCCTGAGAACAGGGAATGTCAGAGATGTGGGAGGAGCCTCAGGCAATGTCGAGATGTGGGAGGGGCCTGAGAGTAAGTGTCAGAAGTGTGGGAGGGGTTTCAGGCAATGTGGGTGGGGCCTGAGAGCAGGCAGTGTCAGAGGTGTGGGAGGGGCCTCAGGCAATGTCAGGCCTGGGAGGGGCCTTTGGCAATGTCAGGGTTGGGGAGGAGCCTTTGGCAATGTCGGAGCTAAGAAGGACCTTAGAAATCATTTAGTCCTGCCCCCTCATTTTTAACGTAATTTGTTGTTCTGCCTTCAGACTCTCCCTGACCTAATTTGGAGTTTTCTAAGCAAAGATACTGGAGCGATTTGCCATTTCTTTCTCTAGCTCCTTTTACAGATAGGGAAGCTAATAAATATCTGAGGGCAGATTTGAACTGACTCCTGGTCCAGAGTTCTCTGCACCCCGCTGCTACCTTGCTCCTCTTTTAACAGATAACAGCTCTCATTTCTATGGCACTTAAAGTTTGCAAGTTGATTTTACAGAAACCATCTCATTCGATCCTCACAGAAAACTTGTAAGTACAGAAATAGCATTTTACAGAGAAGGGAACTGAGGGCTTCCTTGGAGCTGTTAGCAGATCAGAAAAAAAACAAACCCAGGTTTCCTGGCTTCCCAGTGCAGGTGCTTCCCCTACTGCACTGTAATGTCCTTGAGTCGACTCAAGGGGTCGATGTCCCAGATTTTCAAAAAATAAAGTTATTTTTTAAAAATGAAAATGAATCACAGATAAGTTGCCAATCTGCATCCATAAAGGGAGTTTCCACTCAGGGAGTGCCCGCTTGATGATATAAAAACATAGGACCCCATTTCCTCTAGAAACAAGGCAAATATTTGGTGCTAGAGATTCAAATCAGAGCCCCAAACAGCCCTTGTGCTGTAGGAGCTTCCATCCTACTTGTATCCAGCCTGCACACAGATCAGGAAGTAGAAAGTGTCCTGGGTAGATTAGGAGCACTAACATTGACAGAGAGGCAGGAAGGAGGCAGTGGGCTGCCAGTACCACTTTTGAGAATAGCTCATTGATCCACAACTTTAGCAAAATTGCTGGTTATAAAATAAACCCACATAAGTCATCAGCATTCTTATATATCACTAACAAAATCCAACAGTCAGAGTTACAAAGAGAAATTCCATTTAAAGTAACTACTGATAATATAAAATATTTAGGAATCTATCTGCCAAGGGAAAATCAGAAACTTTATGAGCAAAATTACAGACCACTTTTCACACAAATTAAGTCTGATCTAACCAATTGGAAAAATATTAAATGCTCTTGGATAGGGCGAGCAAATATAATAAAGATGACAATATTACCTAAACTAATCTATTTATTTAGCGCTATACCAATCAGACTCCCAAAAAACTATTTTAATGACCTAGAAAAATAACAACAAAGTTCATATGGAAAACAAAAGGTCAAGAATTTCAAGGAATTAATGAAAAAAATCAAATGATGGTGGCTTAGCTGTACCAGATCTAAAACTATACTATAGAGCAGCAGTTACCAAAACTATTTGGTATTGGCTAAGGAATAGATTAGTTGATCAGTGGAATAGATTAGGTTCAAAGGATAAAACAGTCAACAAATATAGCAACCTAGTCTTTGACAAACCCAAAGATCCCAGCTTTTGGGATAAGAACTTACTGTTTGATAAAAATTGCTGGGAAAATTGGAAACTAATATGGCAGAAACTAGGCATTGATCCATACTTAAGCCTGACACCAAGATAAGGTCAAAATGGGTTCATGACGTAGGCATAAAGAATGAAATTATTAATAAATTAGAGGAACACAGGATAGTTTACCTCTCAGACCTGTGGAAGGGGAAGGTCTTTATGACCAAAGCAGAACTAGAGATCATTACTGATCACAAAATAGAAAATTTCGATTATACCAAACTGAAAAGTTTTTGTACAAACAAAACTAATGCAGACAAGATTAGAAGGGAAGCAATAAACTGGGAAAATATTTTTACAGTCAAAGGTTCTGATAAAGGCCTCATTTCCAAAATATATAGAGAATTAACTCTAATTTATACAAAATCAAGCCATTCTCCAATTGAAAAATGGTCAAAGGATATGAACAGACAATTCTCAGATGAAGAAATTGAAACTATTTCTAGTCATATGAAAAGATGCTCCAAGTCATTATTAATCAGAGAAATGCAAATTAAGACAATTCTAAGATACCACTACACACCTGTCAGATTGGTTAAGATGACAGGAAAAAATAATGATGATTGTTGGAGGGGATGCGGGAAAACTGGGACATTGATGCATTGTTGGTGGAGTTGTGAACGAATCCAACCATTTTGGAGAGTAGTTTGGAACTATGCTCAAAAAGTTATCAAGCTGTGCATACCCTTTGATCCAGCAGTGTTACTACTGGGATTATATCCCAAAGAGATTATAAAGAAGGGAAAGGGACCTGTATGTGCATGAATGTTTGTGGCAGCCCTCTTTGTAGTGGCTAAAAACTGGAAACTGAATGGATGTCCATCAGTTGGAGAATGGCTGAATAAATTGTGGTATATGAATATTATGGAATATTACTGTTCTGTAAGAAATGACCAACAGGATGATTTCAGAAAGGCCTAGAGAGACTTACATGAACTGATGCTGAGTGAAATGAGCAGGATGAGGAGATCATTATATACTTCAACAACAATACTATATGATGACCAGTTCTGATGGACCTGGCCATCCTCAGCAACGAGATCAACCAAATCATTTCCAATGGAGCAGTAATGAACTGAACCAGTTATGCCCAGAAAAAGAACTCTGGGAGATGACTAAAAACCATTACATTGAATTCCAATCCCTATATTTATGCACACCTGCATTTTTGATTTCCTTCACAAGCTAATTGTACAATATTTCAGAGTCTGATTCTTTTTACACAGCAAAATAACGTTTTGGTCATGTATACTTATTGTGTATCTAATTTATATATAATATATTTAACATCTACTGGTCATCCTGCCATCTAGGGGAGGGGGTGGGGGGGTAAGAAGTGAAAAATTGGAACAAGAGGTTTGGCAATTGTTAATGCTGTAAAGTTACCCATGCATATATCCTGTAAATAAAAGGCTATTAAATAAAATAAAAAATTAAAAAAAAAAAAAGAGAATAGCTCATTGAGAAAGAGAGGACTGGGGTCTCTGAGGTCCCAGAGATGGGAACACAAGGCACAGGGAATGGGGAGAAAGATCCCAAAAGAGAAGGGACAGAATGTGAGCTTAGGTTGGCTCTCCAAGGCTGCTTGGGGTCCCCCCAGGGTTCCAAGTTTACCTTTAGTCCCTGAGTCATCCTCATCCTCTGAAGGAGGATGCAGCCTGGGGATCCCAAGGAAGGCAGAGGGAGCCATACCAGACTGAGAGGAGATTTGGGAGGCTAAAGGCCTGACAGGAGAAGCCACTGAGGCAGCTCATTGAAAGGGCTGCCCCTGGGCAGCAGGGAGGGAGGAAACTGTCCTGCCTGGCATCATATATGCCAGGCAGGGGAGCAGGCACTGGCTTCCGACAGAAATGGGTCAAATTCCTCTAGGTTTCTCTATTTATTTGTTTTCCTGCCAAAGATGTCCCTGAACAAATCACAGCTTCCCATTTCACTTGCTGCTTGGCAAGATTGCCTGGTCACTCACCTGGAGGCTGAGAGCAGAGCACAGAGTAGGCTTACACACAGTAGGAACCCGCTCTTTATTGAACTAAGTTAAACTCCACTGGGACTCTGGGCATGTGCTTGTTCAGGTTCCTTTCCTTCCCTGAGCCTCAATCTATGTTCCTGACTCTCAATTTATGTCTGTAGGTAATTTGATCAAGGATTCTAAACGTGAGTCCATGACCTTTTTTTTTTAATATAATTTCCTATGTGAATCCTAGATGTTTTATTTTAAGTATTCTGGGAGTTTCATTGATCCCTGGGGCTCATGACACCCAATTGCAAGTTTATTTTACAGAAATCATCTCATTCACTCCTCACAGAAAACTTATAAGTCACACAGAAATGGCATTTTATAGAGAAGGGAACTGAGGGCCTAGAGGATCTCAGAGATCCCTTTCAGTGCCAACATTCTCCATTCTAAGAGGGCAGCTTGGGTAGATGGCAGATTTGGCAAGCACCACGATGGCTAGCATTGATTACAGAGCTCGAAGATCGCAAAATGGTTTGTATAAGTAATTGATTGCATACCTGTTGTACGCCAGGCACTGTGGGTACAGAGACAAACAGCAAACAGTGGTTGCTCTCAAGGAGGCTCTGCAGTCCAAGGACTGAGTCAGCATTTCTAGAACGGATCACTTGGGTGCTCCTGAGCCCATAACCTGTCTGGGTCTCAGTTTCCTCATTTCTAAAAGAAGGGAATTCGATTTGATGGCCTCTAAGGTTCTTTCTGATCCCCTCATCAACAGATGGAAGCTCCCTGGGTGGCAGATGGGGGGTTAAGAGAGCAGCAATTCTGACATCTGGAAGAGGCATTTCCAGACCCAAGCTCTGTGAAAAGAGAAATTCTAGAACCTGGGACAGCTCCTTGTGGTTGGGAACCAGAGGTCTCTAAGACATACTCAAAGTCTTTGGGGGGGTAGGAGGGAGAGAAGTTCTCCTGGGCTGGGACCACTGGTTCAGGGAACTCCCTCTTCTAGCCACTTGTTCCTGCTCGGTTCTGAGGTTCCCACCTGCCAAACATGTACGAGAAGGTCAGAGCCCAGAGGACAATGGCCCTGTGGGAAGAGCGCTGACCCCCCCCCCCAATTCTGGTTTCAGCTCTAGAGAGAAGGGGGTGGGATATTGTAGAATGAACAGTGACTGGTGTCTAAGGTGGTGGTCGTGTATTGGTAGGTTGTTTTTCAGTCTTTCAGATTCTCCGTGACCCCATTTGGGTTTTTTGGTGGCAAAGATGCAGGAGGGGTTGGTCATTTTTTTCTCCAGCTCATTTTACAAATGGGGAAACTGAGACACAGACAGGGTAAAGGGACCTGCCTAGGTCACACAGTTGAGAAGTGTCTGAGGCTGGATTCGAACTCGGAGAGTTCTCCTGACTCAGCCCTAGAGCTCTAGTAGCCCTGAGTGTGACCATCACTGCTGAGGCTCCACCAAGGGCAGAGCAGAGACCTGGTGGGAAAAGTCACAGTGAGCCAGACTGGGCTCAAGAAAAGGAACTATTAACCTACATCAGACTGCTTGCTGTCTTGAGGAGGGGAAAGGAAAGGAAAGGAGGGAGAAAAGTTTGGAACACAGAGTCCTACAAATGAGATCTGCTTTTGCATGTATTTGGAAAATAAAATGCTACTGAAAATTTTAAAGGCAAGAAAGGAAAAAATGTTTTCTAACCAGAGCTGTCTTGGAATGGAAGAAACTACCTTGATTGGTAAGAATGTCCATTCAGTTCATGCACTCCTTTTTCCTTTCCACTCTAGTTCTCACTCCTCACCCTAGATGTTGCAATGGCCTCCCAACTGGTCTCCTGGCCTCCACTCCTCTTCCCATGCAATCTTCCCTCCACACAGCTGCCTTTCAGACAATGGCACTCCCCAGCTCAGAAGCCATCAGGGGTTCCATATTGCCTCTGGCACCAAGGCCTTTCATGTCTTGACTTCAGCCAACCTGTCCAGCCCTATGTCACATCACTCCCCTTCACAAACTCCACTTTCCAGCCAAACTGGAACTATGGATTGTTTCTTCAGCCCTGACATTCCATCTCCTACTCCAGACAAATGTACAAATCCAGTCTTGGGTCTGGATGTATTTCTTTGTCTTCACCTTTTAAAATCCTTATTTTCCTTTACGATACCATGTCTTTCTGGAAGCTTTTCCTGATCTCCCCTCAAATTCCCCTCTGTTCTTCCTCAAATATCTAATTAATGGCCAGCACTTACTTTCTATGTAACCCTGACTTTTGCATCTGCCCTTCCAGCAGGTCCTTCAATTCCACTGACTTGGCACCTTGTAAGAATCCTAACAATAAACAACCCAAGTTACGTGCCTACTCTGCGTGATCCTGACTTTTGTATATGCCCTTCCAGCAAGTTCTCCGTTTGAGCCAAGTCAAGTCAAGAGGCACCTACTACGTGCTAGGAACAATGCTAAGCATGAGAAATACAAAGAAAAGTAAAAGACAGTCCCTCTCATTAAAGATCTCCCAGTCCTATGAAGCAAACAGTGTGGAAACAACCCTGTACAAACAAGATATATACAAGATAGGCTGGAGTTAATCCCAGAAGAAAAGCACTAGCCTTAAGCAGGCTTAGAAAAGGCTTCTTATAGAAGGAAGGATTTTAGTTGAGACTTGAAGGAACACAGGGATGCAGGAAGTGGGGAGAGGCAGAATTCTACACATGGGAGACAGCCAATAAAAATACACGAAAATGACAAATGCTGGAGGGGATGTGGGAAAACATGAACACTGGGACATTTTTGGCATAGGTGTGAACTTGTCCAACTATTCTGGAGTGTACCATGGAACACACCCAAAAAGCTAATAAACTGTGACTCAGCATCGTTGTTGTTCTGGAAGAGGAATGATGACTTAAGGAGGGTGCTGTCTTGACTTGCAAGTGAATTGGATTGTCGAGGCAGGGCAGGGCAGAGTCCTCAGACAAAGGGTGATGGCCCCTGATGCAGTGGGGGACCCTGGGCTTTTTTAGCTAGAGTCTTTTCCAGGTCCCAGTTTGTTGGAAGCAACACCTATTCAGTGAGAAAGGCTGGGTAAGAATTGAGGCAAAAGATCCTAATCTGACTTCACAAAAGAATCCTTCTGGGAAAGGAAAACTCAGAGTTTCTGGTCATAATGGAAACAATTGCCATTTACCTTTGATCGAGCAATTTTGCTACTATGGCTACATTCTTCAAGAGATCGAAGAAAGAAAAAAAGGACCCAACTTTTTGTGGCGACAAAGAATTGGAAAGTTGGGGAACATCCACCATTTCAGGAATGGCCAACCAAACCATGCTATGTGAATGTGATGAAAAACTCGTGCTGTAAGAAATGATTTTTCTGTTATTATTTCTGTGATTTTTTTTCTAGTTCTACAAAATAATGTTTGGCAGTTTGCTTGGTATGGCACTGAACAAGCAGATCAATGTTGGCAGAATTGTCATTTTATTTTGCTGTAAGAAATGATGAAGAAAATGGTTTCAGAAATACCTGAAATGTTCATGAATATCGATGCAAAGGGAAATGAGCAGAGCCAGTAGAGACAACAGATACAGTAACAGCAATATTGTAACATTAATCACCGTGGAAAGATTTAGTAACTCTGATCAACACAATGACCTACCACAATTCCGAGGACTCATTATGAAACATGCTACCCATCTCTTGACAGAGATGTGATGATCTCAGGGTGCAGATCGGAGCCTATTTTCTTCTTTTTCTTTATCTGGGAGTAGGTGGGAACCATAACTAATACAGAAATTTGTTTAACATAAAAATACATATTTTAATGGGTTTGTTTTTCTTGCTCTCTCAATGGGTAGAGAAAGGGGAAGAGAAGGATAAGAATTTGGAATTGAAAATAAAATTAATTGAATTTTGGGGGGAGGGAAGAATGAATCTATTATCTAGCATATTACCTATCCCTTCAACTTTGTGTCACCTATAAACTGGTAAGCATACTTCCTATGCCATTGTCCAAACTGACAAAATAGTTACGCAGCATAGGCTCAAATACAGACATACCTTCCTTGGGGGGCATCCTTTCAAGCTGCCATTGGGCATTATTTTTGAATCTGCCAATTTAACTAGTGTCAAGTCATTCCATCATCTAGTCCATATCTTTTCCACAAGGCTCGTATGAGAGAGTCTATCAGTTTGCTAAACTCTAGATAGCGTTCCTTTAATCTGCTCCATCAAAAATAAAAATGAGGTTAGTTTGACATGACCTGATTTTGACGAAGCTAATCTTGTTCCTTGCAATAACTGCTTCTTTTTCTAGAGATGGCACAATGGGACAGAGCAGAAAGGACTTGGACCCAAGACTTCATTTTGAATCCTGCTTCAGACAAACTATATGACTCTGGACAAGTCACTAACAAGTAGGTCTGATAGTGGTCATGTCATCCACCTACTGGAGAAACTCCAGTTCTCCCTCTCATCTCTAGGATCACCTCTGCTTAGTATTAAAGTCCTTAATAGAATGCCTCTACCTCCACCTTTCTAGTCTTCTTAAAAGTTACACCACCCCCATGTCTTATTCAATCGACTAATAGAAGTATTCATTGACAGTGCTGCCTCAGTTTCCTCATCCGTAAAATGTGAATAATAATAATAACATCTATCTCACAAGGATGTTGTGAGAATCAAATAATTGTAAAATACTTTGCCAATCTTAAAACAGTATATAAATAGCTAGCTATATTATTTTTTTAATATAATTTTCCCAGGAATCAAAATCAAACTCACCAGCCTAATATTTGTGGTCTTCATTCTCCAACATTTGTTGTTCTCCATTCCAGTTCTTCAGAGAACTTCACTAACATCGGTTCACCAATCACGTCTGCTCCTTCTTTCAGCTCTTCCATGTGACTCCTGCCTTCCCTGCCTTCCTTTAAGTCCTAAGCTAAAATTTTATCTGATGCAGAAAGCCTTCCCCAACCCCTCTTAATTCTGGTGCTTTCCCTCTGTTAATTATCTCTTATTAATTCTGTATGTGTGTGTCTGTGTATGTATACATATATATCAGCACACAGGATATACATAATATAATAGATAACATAATATACAATATGAAATAATATATAATTAATAATATAATTGGATATACACACACATATATAAAACTTACTTTGTATTTATTTGTTTGTGGGCCATCTCTCCCATGAGAGATGTTTGAGGGCAGGAACTTTTTTTTTCTCTTTTTCTGAATTCCTAGCACTTAGCATAGTGCCTGGCCCGTAGCAGGTGATTAATCAATGTTATTGATTGATTGATTGATTTGCAATCTGGGGGAATGACTTAAATTCAATTGGTCTTCTCTTCCTATCTCCCCAGTATTGCTTCCCATTAGCCACATTTCTGAGGTTTCCAGTGCAAAGGTCCTTCACCTTGCCTGAGAAAAAGGAAATAAAAGAACCCGGCACTTTTACTTTCATTTTGTCATCAGTTCTTATCACTACTTCCCTGCCTCCTCCATTCCAGTGTTCCAGATTCTTTCCCATATTTGAAGTTCATGTTCTCATCAGCTTAACTAAAAAATGAAACTCTGAAGTCTTGTTGGCCTGGGCTTCCTTGCCAGCCCCAGTTTACTTTGATTTTTCTTATAGAAAGTAACTTCATTTTATAGTTATTGCCCATTATCTGTCCTGATTTTCACCTTCTCAATGTATCTTTTGAATTCGGTTGGTGAATAGCCATGTATCCACACTGGTACCTTTTGGCAAATCCATATTCTCCTCCTTCTCAGAATCATATTCTTTTGTTTAGAATTTCCTTTGAAAGGATGTCCTATCCCTCCTGGCTTGACTTTCTCTCTCTGCAGATATTTGAGCCATGTGATCCTATTTTTCTTTTCTCTGAACCCTTTGAAATTTACTCTCCCCAAATCTGGGGTGTCTATCCTGCTAGTGCTGGCTTCTCTCTCCTTCCCTGTTAAAATGGAACAGCCTCTTTTCCCCAAGTGACCTCTCTGCAGCATTTCCTGAATTCCTGGCCTCTATTCCCACAATACCATACTGGTTCACCATCCATCTGGACTATTGTAATGAGTGCCTCCCTTTCTTATGTATGTCCTCACAATCCATTCTCCACAAAGTTTGCAGTGGTTAGAATGATTTCCTTCCTCTCTTCTGTCTCTTCAAAGCCCTAGTTCCTTCAAGACTCAGCTTAGACAATAGATTTTTTTTTTGTATGAAATTCTTTTTTTAATTAAAGCTTTCTCTTTTCAAACATATGCATAATTTTCAGCATTCACCTTTGCAAAACTTTGTGTTGTAAATTGTTTTTCCTTTTCTTGCCCCATCCCAGACGACAAGTAATCACATGCAATTTTTCTATACGTGTTTCCATAATTATCATGCTGCACAACAAAAATCAGATCAAAAAGGAAAAAAAGAGAAAGAAAACAAAATGCAAACAAACAACAACAAAAAAGGTGAAAATGCTATGTTGTGATTCATACTCAGCCCTCTCTCTGGTGCAGATGGCTTTCTCCACAAGACCATTAGAACTAGCCTGAATCACCTCGTGGATAATAGCTTCTACATGGAAAAACACCTCTGGTCCCTCCAGCTTCCACCGGCTTCTGCCTAATCAATACATTTCTCATATAATTATTTTTGTACACATGGTTTCCACCAACAAGAAATATAAGCTTCTTGAAGCTAATTTCACGTTTGTCTTTCTATCTTTGTCACCTAACACAGGACTTACTGATCGATCAGTTGATAGGTTGCTGAACTTCTCATCTTGTCAAAGGTTCTCCTAAGACACAAAGGGCCCAGTTGTACTCTGGGAGATTTTGCCACCATCCTGGAATTCTTGTGAGTTCCGTGTTTTACACTGCCCAGTGTGTGTTCACCAACACCCCTGGCAAAGTACACAGCCCACTGAGCTCAAGGGAAAAAAAATTATTTGCAGGTCAAAGAAAACAAATGGAGTTCTTATCAGAGTTCATGGAAAATGCTGCTATTTGCCAACCAGTAGCTCTCTGCCAAAGACCTCAGAGGCCTCAGTAAATAGCCTCTGATTATGCAATGGGAAGGGCTCCCAGCAGGAGTAAGTGACCTCTTAGACATCGGCAGCATGTGGTACCTGCAACCGCTCTCTTTCCACGTCTCCCAGCAGATGGTAACACTTCTTCCTGTGGCCTCTTGGGTGTTTCTTTGTGTGCTGATGTCTGCATCAAACAGGAGGTGGGACCTGGGCACGCAGAGGGGCCTATTTACAATTTACCTGACACAGGAGAGACAGAAGCAGGTAGCGTAGTAGATTGTGTTTGGGAACTTTGGGTTAGGAAGATCTGGGTTTGGATCCTCTCTCAACTAGTTGGACTGTGTTTGACTCAGTGTCCTCTGAGGTCCTTTTTGATCCCATGACAGTCCCAGACAAGCAGATCTTCACTCTGAAGTCATTCCCTTCAGTGAAGATTTCCACTGAATTTTGATCCCGCAGAAGTTCTGTGAGTCACAAACTCTGACCTGTCCCTTTCATCTTTAAACAGGCCTCCATGACTAATTCTTACTCCTACTTTTCTGATCATCCTCAGAGAGTTTATAAAAGGTCCCTCAGTGCTTCTGAAATTATATTACACTTGTCATGGATTTCTGTCCCGTATATTTGGTGTGGTCCAGCCTCTCTCCTGACTTCAGCTTTCTGAATACCATGTCTGCTTCTTCAGAGAGTGCAAGAATAATCAACACGAACACATAAAACACTTTGAGGTTTGCAACAATTGTCTTACCTGAGATATTACTTTTGACATATTGGTGATAATAGCAACAACAACAATAATAACAACATATTCCTACAAGACTTTTAGGTTTACCAAACACCATTCTAGACAACCAGGTGTCTCAGTAGATAGCTTGGAGTCAAGAGTTCAAATTAGGCCTCAGATGCTAGCTGTGTGAACTTGGGCAAGTTACTTCACCTGGTTTGCCTCAGTTTCCTCATCTGTAAAATGAGCTGGAGAAGGAAATGGCAAATCATTCTAATATCTCTGAACATTACCCCAAATGGGGTCACAAAGACTTGACTGAAATGATTGACCAACAACAACAACAACAAAAAGGTAGAGTTATGGATTTGGAGTTAGAGGACTCAGCTATCTGGGTGACTTGGAGCAATCAATCAGTCCATCCAACAGTAAGTTTCAGACACTGGATTTTCTGAGTCTCAGATTCCTTATTATAAAATGAGAGGAAGAGGGGTAAATTGGATTAACTCTAACGTTCCTTTCTCATTCTGAATCAGTGCTTTTAAAACAGATTGAATATAGAATTAATTTTATTTTATTGGAAAAACTGAAAATCAGAGAGGGTAAATTCTAGATACTGAGCCTTTCTGCCCCCTTCCTTCCCTTATCCTGACTTTTTAAAATCTTTCCCAGAAAGAAATGAAGGGATAATGATTCAAAAAGACCTTTGCCTAGAGCTAGAGATTCTTAATCTGAACTTGTTTTTAAAATATTTTAATAACTACATTTTAGCAAAATTGGTTTCCTTTGTAATTCTATCTTTTATTTCATGCATTTAAAAACATGATTTTGTGAAAGGGTTCAGAGATCTCACTAGACTGACTACCAAAAGGACCAATGACTCCAAAAAGGTGAAGGCTCCTTGGTCTATAAGCTTAGAAACAGTAATCAATTTACTCATCTAAGAGCAGGTCAGTTACTCTTTAGAAAAAGTCTGTCTTCATTAACCATTCCACTAGGGGAGCAGCTAGTTGGTGCAGTGGATAGAGCACCAGCCCTTAAGTCAGGAGGACCGGAGTTCAAATGTGACCTCTGACACTTAATATTTCCTGGCTGTCTGACCCTGGGCAAGTCACTTAACCCCAAAGCCTCAGGAGGGGGAGAAAAACAATTCCACTAGAGAAATCAGAGGGATACCCAACTATCAATATTCTACCCTACCTCCTTCAAACTTCAATACAAATGCCACCTTTTTTGTAAAGAGAATAACAATTGAATTCCCTGTTTTACAGGACTGTTATGAAGAAAGTCCTTTTAACTCTGAAATTACTATAGGTAATTACCATAATTATAGGTAAATACCTATAGGTAATTACCAAAGTGCCTGGCGTCTAGGTAATGTCAGCAATGGGCAGAGAGGTCCATGAACCCGCTGATGGAGGGGAACCAGAGCTTAGCTTAGGAGGTTCCATCAATACCGGGGCTGGGACGGAGGAGGGAGCTTTGAGCTGCATCCATTGGTGGACAGTTCTAGACTCAGTCATCTTTTGCAAGGTTTATAGCTTATAGACAAGTTGAGGAGTGTTAGCCACTCTTAGCAAGATCAAATAGTTAGATAAGGCCATGAAGTCTGTGGTCATTCTGAGTGGTCTGAGGTTTCTTTCCCATTTAATTCTGTTTTCTACGTCTCTGAACCGCTAAATCTGTGAGACACAGTCTAGTCACCTGTCACATGTTCCCTTGGATGTCTGAATTTGGACCCATCGCCTCTCCCAGGCTGCTCCAGAGCGGGAGCATGGAACACATCTCAGATATAGGGTTGGGGAGGGGAGTAGAATAATCATTTATTAAGTGCCTACCTTTTTACCCCCCATGCTCAGGCCCTCTGCTAAATGCTTTAGTGCTACAGCAATCCTGAGAGGTAAGCACTATTATTTCTCCCATTTTAGAGTTGAGGAAACTGAGGCTGTCAGGTTAAATGTGTAAGTGTCTGAAACCAGATTTGAACTCAGGTCTCCTTGAATCCAGTGTTCTATGCGTTATATCACCTAGCTGCCTCTGAGTGGTAGCAGCATGTCCTACAGATTCAACTTAAGTCCTTTTGTGACTATCACCTAGAAAGGGTGTCTAGAGCTTTTCATCATATGTGACATTAGGGTCAGAAGAAATATTTGCTGAATGAATGGATTCAATTCAAAGCAATCATCATTTATTAAGCACTCACTGTGAACAAGCTGCCAAAGACAAAATGTAAACAAAACCATCTCTATCCTCAAAGAGCCCATGTTCTACCAACAGATACAAGCTGTGGGGCAGCTAAGTGGCATAGTATGTAGAACATTGGCCCTGGCATCAAGAAGACCTGAGTTCAAATCCAGTCTTAGATATTTATTAGCTGTGTGACCCTGGGCAAGTCTCTTTACTCTTTTTGCCTCAGTTTCTCCAGTTGTAAAATGAGTAGGAGAAGGAAATGGCAAACTGCTCCAGTATCTTTGTCAGGAAAACCCCAAATGGGGTCATGGGGAATTGGATACAAGTGGAATGACTCAACAACAAGAAAGACTAACAAGTGAGGAAAATGAGACAGGATACTAACAACTGAGGAAGAGGTCATGAGGAAAAACTATACCTGTTCCAAGATGGACCTTGAAAGAAGAAAAGGATTCTGGGATTCAGCAGTAAGGAATGAGGGTATTCCTGTCATGAGGGATAACTAGTATTGATTATGGGGAACAGCAAGAAGCCTTTGGTTTGGCTGAACAGGTCACAGCTCACAAGTCGTATCCTCCCCACTCATTTTAGCATTTCTTGCAGAGGTAGAAACTTAACAAAACACCTCAAGTTTTTTTCTAAGTGTATCTCTGGCCCCAGATTCCCTTTGGGGCCGGCTGTATGACCCCAAAGACAAAATGGGCTTGTTTTTTTGTAACATACAGTCCTTAGGCAGCCAGATGCTCTCCACCACTACTATCTATTTAGAGAAGGGAAGGTGGGAAAAGAGTGGATTATTTTATTGCATGTAGATCTTGCCATGTCATTCCTCCGCTACCAGTTTTTCAGTGACTCCCTATTGCCTACAGAATAAAATGAACATTCATTTTCTGTGTCATTTAAGGATTTCATAGTCTGAAGCCACCTTCCCTTTCCATTCCAATCTTCTATTAGACCACGCTGGGCAACACAGAAGCAGGGGAGCTATGCCCACCTGAATCAGTAGAGTGCCCTTGACTATCCTTCCCTCTCTAAGGCCAAGTAAGTCTCCTTTAGTTAGTGTCTTCTTTTGTTCAATGTTGGACCTAAACACAATGTACAATAATCTGGCACAGCAGCTGTCCGGTCACCCTTAGGCTGAAGACACAGGTTTTGGCGAATTTTGCCAAGTCCTATCTTACCTGCCCTTGAGGTTTACCCAAGAGACATCCGTCTCCTCAGTAGAAATACACTAGGCTTCCAGTGCACGGATTCTACTTCCTGAGGGACAGTTCTATTTTTGGCTCTGGTGTAAGGGGTCTGGCCTTCTCCATCAGGGGAGAGAAAATAAAAAGATGCAAAAAGTACAAATGTGAATTGGGTTGGAATAGGCAGTTTTTTTCCCACAAAGGAAGAGCATAGGAAGATATAATGAATCACAGAATGATTACAATCAGTTGGGAAGCTAGTGAGTGCATCAGTATAATAGGAGGGGCTTTGAAAAAGGGCCATTTATGATTTTTTTACATGTCCTCTCCACCGAGTACAGCCTGCCAATGTGTAGGGGTCTCTTTTCTTCGGGGGGTCTTTTTTCTCTGTGGGTGACTCTCCTTGCCTCTGCTGCCAGAGTTTCTGCTGCCACAACCACCCAATTAGGTCATGTCATGCTGCGAGGGTGCCCAGAAGAGCAAAGATACCAGCTGCCTTTCGAGCTCTCACAAGGCCCTGCATCAAAAGGAAGGTGTCCCAAACAGAAGGTGACCCCAGCCTGGACACAGGATCTCCTTGGGGGCTACATGCTCACAGGGTAGCTCCCACTGGCCCTTGGAGCTCAGAAAGTAGTTCTCTCACTCCCAGGACATAGACAGAGCAGAGATTGCCTTTTAAATCTCAGCAGCAAGTTAAAGTATCCTCAGAAAGAAAGTGGTCCTAGAATATCTGCTTCTACTTTGAACTCAGAGATAAAGATCCCATTCACATGCCCAAGGGGAAGGGAGGGAGTATGAGTGGGGGGCTGAGGGGATATCAAGGATGATAGACTGAGAATGGAGTGAGATGGAAGGAGGCATTAGAAGGTACGGTCAGGATGAAAAATAGGCATGAGGGGAGAGAAGCAAGACTGGAAATGTCGACCCAATAGGGTAATTTCAGAGTTTTGCATCATGTAATGACATAGTTAAGGGTAGTGGCCACAGCCACGGCATGATCATCCCTGAAGGTGTCTGGGGTTGATACAAGTCTGGGAAGCTGAGGAGGCTGATAAAGAAGGAAGCCGGGGTGTCTGGAAGGGCATCTTCCCCAGATGGTCCAGTCTCTAAGTATGAAGGCAGGGATGGGGTGGAGAGAAAGACTCTGAGTCAGGTAATGAATGCTTATGAAAGAGGCTGGAAACTCCAGGTGCATCCAGACTTGAGAACCTTCCCAGAGAGGGAGGGGCTGGACCAGGAATATACATGGAGGAAGATGCTGATTTACCCAGTAGGTCTGGAGCCTTGAAAGGAGGAGTACCTAATACTGTGGAGAGACCCGAGTCTCTGAGAACTCAGGTAAGTGAAAAGGTCACCTAGGTTCACAGACTTGGTGACATCCTTGACTTTTCACTTGATCTGCCTCCCTCCTGAATCCAATCAGTAGCCACATCTTTTCAATTTTACCCCAGGAGGTCTCTTTCATTCATTCCTCTCCCTCCATTTTCACAGCTACACTACCCTAGTTCAGACCATCATAACCTCCAGTCTGGACCCAATCTAGGTCCTGATGCCTACAAATAGCAAATTTCCTGAAGTGGAATTTGTACCCTATATTTCTTCTGGACTCCAATCAGTGACTCCAATTTACATAATTATGACTTTTTATGGTTGGTTGGTTGGCCGTCCTTCATGCTTGAAAAGAACCAAAATGACATCACTATGTTAGTCTAGTTACAGTGCGTCCGACTGTGGCTGATCAGACCAAAACGAGCTGGGAGTGCTCTGCCGCAGGTCGGACACAAATAGTCCCTGGGAACATCTGGGATGGATTCTCTAACTTTGGGCATCTTGTGTTTCTTCTGGGATAATTCTGCTTTGTTCCTAGAACACAGCCCCTTCTCTGATGAGGGTACACCATTCTGGGCCAGTGTCTCCCATGTCATATAATCAATTCTAAAGATCTTAAGAGAGACCTTGAGAGTGTCCTTGTATCACTTTTTCTGACCCCTTTGTGAGTGCTTGCCCTGTGTGAGTTTTCCATAAAATAGTCTTTTTGGCTGGTGTACGTTTGGCATTTGAACCATGTGACCAGCCCAACAGAACTGTGCTCTCTGCAGTAGTTTAGCTTGACAGTTTAGTTCAAGAAAGGGCCTCAGTATCTGGTACTTTATCTTGCCGGGTGATCTTCAGACTTTTTCCTAAGACAAGTCAAATGGAAATAATTCAGCTCCTGGCATGATGCTGGCAGACTCCCCGGGTTTCACAAGTATATAGTAACAACGAGGTCAGTACAACAGCTCTGTAGACCTTCCATTTGGTAGTCAGTCTAATGCCTTTTCTTTTCCCAAACACTCTGGCTATGCACATGTCAATCTCATTATCAATGTGGACATCCCTGGAAAGTATACTGACCTTATACACAACATTCAAAACTTATCCATTTGCCATAACTAGATGGTCCACATATGGATGTTGTGGTGCTGGCTGATAGAGGACCTGTGTTTTCTTGGTGTTAATTGTTAGGCCAGAATTAGCACAATTAGCAGCCAAGAACTGATCCATACTTTGTTGCATAGCAGCTTTGGAGGTTGCTTCGAGTGCACTGAAAACAAAAAATCATGCACCCACACTCTCACCACTTTAGTCTTGGCTTGTAGTCTCTTCAAGGTGAAAATTTTGCCATCAGTGGGATAGCTGATATCATCTTCATTCTCATTGAATTCATTTAGCAGCCTGGCTAAAAAGCATGGGAGAAAGCACACGGCCTTGTTTTATTCCATGGTTGGAAAGCATGAGAGAATTGTACATTTTCTAGAAGTCAGGCAAACATGTTGTTATGAAATTGATTGTACAATACTGATGAACTTTTCCAGGCGACCAAATTTTGACATAATTTTCCATAAGCCTTTGTGACTGACAAGTATCAAAGGCTTTGGTCAGATCAACATGTATCAAACTCTGTTTTGCTCCTGCCATTTCTCAGAGTTATTGAGCAGCAAACAACATGTTGATTTTTCCGCAGCTCTTTCTGAAGCCACATTGTCCTTAGATAGACGACTGTCTTCCAGATGAAAGATTAAGGAGGACTCTGGCAAGAATCTTGCCAGCAATGACTAAGAAAAAGATCCTTCCCCCCTTCACGGCATCATAAAAGTACTTTAGATTGCTATTATCGGTATAAAACTGAATTTCATCTGCCCTCATACTAAACCAAGAATTTTAATCTCTCTAAAGTTCACTTGTTCTTTATTTTTGAAGGAACTAAATGCTGCCTCCTTAGCAATAGGTAAACTATCCTGCTGG
The DNA here is from genome assembly GCF_902635505.1 of Sarcophilus harrisii. Lineage (NCBI taxonomy): Eukaryota > Metazoa > Chordata > Mammalia > Dasyuromorphia > Dasyuridae > Sarcophilus > Sarcophilus harrisii. Next base: position 24,261,939 of record NC_045429.1, on the reverse strand, counting down.
TAAAACTGTAGAGTTCTCATTTTTCATTTATCAGTTTTGAAATTTCTCCATCATTTTTCATCAAATCAGTCTTTTTTAGGAATTTGTTATTATTATCATAGCTTTTTATTGACAAAACATATACATGGGTAATTTTTCAACATTGACCCTTGCAAAAATTTCTGTTCCAACTTTTTCCCTCCTTCCCTCCACCTGTTCACCTAGATGGCAGGCAGTTCCATACATGTTAAACATGTTAATGTATATGTTAAATACAATATATGTATAATGTTTATACAGTTCTCTTGTTGCACAAGAAAAATCAAATTTAGAAAGAAAATAAAAATAACCTGGGAAGAAAAACAAAAATGCAAGTAAACAACAGAAAGAATGCAAATGCTATGTTGTGGTCCACACTCATTTCCCAGTGTTCTTTCTCTGGGTGTAGCTGGTTCTGTTCATTACAGATCAGTTGGAACCAAATTGGATCCTCTCATTGCTGAAGAGGGCCACGTCCATCAGAATTGATCTTCATATAGTATTGTTGTTGAAGTATATAATAATCTCCTGTTCTGCTCATTTCATTTAGCATCAGTTCATGTAAGTCTCTTCAAGCCTCTCTGTATTCACCCTGCTGGTCATTTCTTACAGAACAATAATATTCATAACATTCATCTACCATAACTTATTCAGCCATTTTCCAATTGAAGGGCATCCATTCAATTTCCAGTTTCTGGCCACTACAAAAAGGGCTGCCACAAACATTTTTGCACATGTGGGTCCCTTTCCCTTCTTTGAGATCTTTTTGGGATATAAGCCCAGTAGTAAGACTGCTAGATCAAAGGATATGCACAGTTTGAGAACTTCCATCAAATTAGTCTTGATGTTTGTGATGGATTTCAGATGAGCAAATGCAGTGCTGTACATCAAATCTCTGAAAATTGTCCATTCTTTTTCTGCTCCAATATTGTCATATGCATGTTAGCTCAAATTTCCCTTCAAATTGGCAATAAACTATTCCTACTCAGAAAAGTGTTCTAGTCCATTGATAAATTCTTTTGGTTCGGGGCTGCCACTTTTGTTGAATATGAATATTCAGCTTGGAGAGGATAAGTCTATGATCTGTCCAGTATTCTGCACCATACATCGCCTTTATTACTCTCACATCCTGTCTGTCTTTTCTTTTTGCAATCCCATAGTTTAGTAAATGCCAATGTTTGCTGTGAGGGTACATCCATGAAGTTTTATTGCATTTAGGTAAATGTAATACGGTGTTGGTAATGAGAAGGTCATAAGATAGTCTTCAATAGTAAATGACCATCACTGTTGCCGTTTTCGATTTCATTCTTCCCAAGGACTCCCTGCCATGTCTGGTAGTCTGAGCCTACCCTAGCATTAAAGCCACCCAGAATTATGAGCTTGTTCTCTTTTGGTACTTTGATAATAAGGTCTTCCAGATCTTCATAACATTTTTCTTTGACCTCATCAGGGTTCATCATGATTGGAGCATAAGTATTAATGATGGTGGTGTGGTGTTTTCCTGCAAGTGGCAATCACATTGTTATGAGCCTATTATTTACTCCTTTTGGTAGGCATAAAATTTTGTTGGTTATATTAATTTTGATTGTCAAACCTGCATTAGCTTCATGGCACTCGCCTTCATTGTGACCATTCCAGAAAAACTCATATCCTGCTCCAACTTTAGTCATCTGGCTTTCACTTGCCAGCCTTATATCATTCAAGGCTACTATTTGGATGGGATACCTTCTGAGTTCTGTCACAACAAGAGGTCTATTGGATTTTGTGTTGTCTATATGTGTGTGCATATCCCATGTACTAGAGGTAAGTGGAATCATCTTGGCAAAAGTTTTTGTACATTTTGTAATGACTGCAGGGTGAGATCCCTGTCTGATATAATAAATAGATCAGGGTTGGGTAAATAATGGGTAAAAAGTATTTATTTATTTTTTTTCATAATAGCTTTTTTATTTTCAAAATACATGCAACAATATTTTCAACATTAACCCTTCTAAAACCTTGTGTTCCAAATTTTTCTCCTTCTCTTTCCAACCCCACCTCCCTCCCCAAGACAACAACTAATCTAATATGTTTAAACATGTGCATTCTTCTAAACATATTTCCACATTTATCATGCTGCACAAGAAAAATCAAATCAAGAAGGAAAAAATGAGAAAGAAAAAAAGTCAACAAACAACAAAAAAGGTGAAAATAGTATATTGTGACCTGCATTTTCCCATAATTCCCTGGTAGTCCTCTTTCTGGATACAGATGGCTCTTTCTATCCCAAGTCTATTAGAATTGGTCTGAATTACATTATTGAAAAGATCCAAGTCCATAACAAATGATCATCACATAATTTTGCTGCTGTATACAAAGTTCTTTTGGTTCTCTATTCACTTCACTCAGCATCAGTTCATGTAAGTCTCTCCAGAGACTTCTGAAATCATCCTGTTGATTGTTTCTTATAGAACAATGATATTCTATTACAATCATATACCATAACTTTATTCAGCCATTTCCCAATTTATGGGCATCCACTCAGCCTCCAGTTCCTTGCCATTACAAAAAGGGCTGCTGAAAGCAGAAAATTTTACAGCACCATTTCTAGCACCTTCCTCACAACAGGAGGTGAGAAGTTCAACTTTTTTTTTTTAAATAATAGCTTTTTATTTTCAAAATACATGCAAAGATGGTTTTCAACATTCACCCTTGCAAAACCTTGTGTTCTAAATTTTTCTCTCTCTCTTTCCCCCATACTCCTCCCTAAACAGCAAGTAATCCAATATAGATTAAACATGCGCAATTTGAGAAGGCCAGTCTTTAAAAGACAGCTCAAATACCCAAGCAGCACTCAATCCTATTGCTGCTTCCAGAGAGAAGGTGACTTTATGGCCTGGACCACCTGAATGTACATCTCCCAGTGTATCCACACATGCTTCTTCATCATTTGCCTATTACCACAGGACTTGGAGATAGGTAGAATGACTTTTGATTTGCTTGTAAATTGGATTTGTGAGGCAGAATTGCATGAAGTCATCGACCTCACTTTTCTCCAAATGCATCACTGTGCAGACAGGACAGAGTCAAGATGACTGGTGATGGCTCAGGATGGAGTGGATGACCTTGGAGTCTTCAGTGTCTAACCAAGCTCTAAGTGCTCCAGAGCACTTGCTTCATCAGCCTTCATGACCACAAGTTTTTCTTATTTTCCCATCCTACCAGGGAAAGTCTTCACATGCGTGGGGTAGACACCCCTTAACTCACCATAGGGTTTGAGACCCCTTGGTTACCCTCAACTTGGTCTAGCTCTTCACTGAAATGGTTTATGGGGCCACTGTGCATGCTACAGCTTCTTGGAGCCACAGATGAAAGTAGGTAGATAAAGTGGACCCAAAATGTAGAAAGCAGTTGAGGGACTTGGTAACCCTCACACCAGAGGCACTAATCTTCCCTGAACACATCCTGTACCTCATGACTTCTTACAGTACAAATTTGAATAGTCAGGAAATTTCTTATTCTGACTAATCAGCACTTAGTTGTATATTAAAATATTAGAATATTACATCCACATTGCCATCAGAATGAGTTTTCTTAAGCACAAGTCTGCTCATATTTCTTCTTCTTCTTCTTTTTTTGTTGAAGCAAATTGAAGTGACTTGCCTTGGGTCACAGAGCCAGGAAGTGTTAAGTGTCTGAGACCAGAATTGAACTCAGGTCCTCCTGACTTCAGGACTGGTGCTCTACCCACTGTACCACTTAGCTGTCCCCAATCTTATTTTTCTTCACTTCTTTCCATGCATTCTGGTCTACCCAAATGGACTCTGCTATTCTTCACACACAATAGGTCACTTCCTTCTTCCATAGCTTTGCTTAGAACTGGGGGTTCCTGACTTGGGATTCATGAACTTTAAAAGGTTTTATTTTGATAGCTCTTCCACACCACCCCAGCCCTTGGTGGCAAAGAATTAGAAACCGAGGAGGTGCCTGTTAATTGAGGAATAAATGAACAAGTGACAGTATACAAATGTGATGAAATACAGTTGTGTTGTATGAAATGATGAAAGAAATGGTTTCAGAGAAACCTAGGATTTACATGAAATGCTAAAAAATGAAGTGAGCAGAATCAAGAGACAATTAATACCATAACATCAATATTGTAAAGATAAACAACTTTGAATTCTAATCGATATAATGACCTAACTAAAGGACTCATCATGAAGTAGCTGTTTTATTTATTTATTTTTTTTTTCCTGAGGCAATTGGGGTTAAATGACTTGCCCAGGATCACATAGCCGGGAAATGTTATATGTCTGAGACTAGATTTGAACTCAGGTTCTCCTGACTTTAGGACTGGTGCTCTATCCGCTGTGCCAGCTGCTTACTTCTTAATATAAAACTGATTTTTTTCTTTTCTAAAACAGTCAGTTCAGGAATTTATTTTGCTTGACCATATATATTTATAACAGGGTTTTGTCTTTATTTCTCAATGTATAAAGGGGAAGAGAAGGAATGGGAGAGATAAAATTGTTGTTGTTGATTGGAAAAATAATTACACAGTTAAAATATTTTGATAGTTATATTTTAATATCATTGGTTATTTGTGTCATTAAGCTAGATTATCCAGTTAGGCAACAAGGTTCCTAGGGCAGAGCATTGCACATGGGGTCAGAAAGACCTGAATTCAAATTAAGCAGAAGCTTCTATAGCTGTGTGACTCTGAGAAAGGCACTTAAACTGTCTGTCTCAACTGTGAAAAGGGAATAATAATAGCACCTACTTCCCAGAGAAGTTGTCAGGATGAGATAAGATAATATTTATAAAGCGATCAGGATAATCTATGGCAAATAGTAGGTGTTTAATAAATGCTTGGGAGCAACTAGGTCACCCAGGAGATAGAGTCAAAAAGATATATCTTCCTGTGTAAAAATCTGGCCTCAGACACTTACTACTTTTATGATCTTGGGCAAGTCACTTAATCATGTTTGTCTCAGGTTCCTCATCTGCAAAATGAGCTAGAGAAGGAAACAACCTCAGTATGTTCTCCAAGAAAACCCCGAATGGGGTTATAAAGAATGGAAAGGCTTGAAAAACAACAATAAACGTCCTCTTCCTCTTACTCCTTATGTGTATATTATGCATTTTTTTTCAACATGATTTTAAGGAAGGGTCCCTGGGCTTCACTAAGCTTGTGGCCTGAAAAGTCCACAGCATAAAAAAAGTGAAGAACCTTGGATTTAGGCGGTTCCTTAAGCCAGAAAAATAGTCCCTCCTCATCCCTTCTTCTTAGTGTGGAAGACAGCCACCTTGAGACTTCCATCTGTTGCCAAAATGAAGGATTTGTGGGATGGGTTACACATGAATAGCTGACTTGATCAGAATTGGAGAGGGTCCCAATCCCACCAGAAGTTAGGACCCTTGGCAAAGGGTTCCTAAGGTACCTCTACTACTGTGGGTTAAATATTAGCAAATCGGAACTGAAAACTATTCTTTTGCCTTAGAGTGTGATTGAATTTCTTTATCTGCTCTTTCCCAATCACTGTAAATGGGCATTGGAAATTTATTTAGGCCAAGAGTTTTCTGTTTAGTCGGGGAAATGCGGCAGGATTAAAATTCCATCCTAACAGATTGCTTTCAAAATAATAAGCTTTTTTTCTGATAGACTTTAGCTAAATGAACTGAGGAGGTGCCTGTTAATTGAGGAATGAATGAACAAGTGATGGTTCCTAATTTCCTATTAAACTCAGCTCAAAACTACCTCCGACAGGAGGCCTTCCCCGATTGCCCCTCCAACTGTTGGTGCCCAAATAGCCTTGTATTTTTAATTGTTTATATTGAATTTTGTATATTTTTTATTTTGCATGTATTTGGATGTAAATGTTATACACATGGCTTCCTTTAATAGAATGTAAGCTTTCTGAGGACAGGTTCTGCTTCATTTTGCCTTTTTTATCTCTAATACCTAGCATGTACAGTGCCTAGTAATAGCAGGCACTCAATAAATGCAATTTGACGGATTGATAAAATAATAACCATGCTCATAATGATAGCTAGCATTTATATATCGCTTTAGGATTTGCAAAGTGCTTTAGATGTATTATCTCATTGAATCCTCACACCTTGGGGATGGTGCTACTATTATACTTATTTTACAGATGAGGAAACTGAGGCAGACAAAGGATGAGTCAGGATTTGTTCAGGGTAAAATAGCTGGCAAGTGAGAGAATCATTATTCTAGAGGGAGGGGCACATGTTGAAAGAAATGCAGAGGTGGCAAGAGCAGAAGAGATCAGTCATTTGCTAGAGGCCTAAGGTGGGTGTGAAGATAGTAGGGGAAGTGAGAAAGCCAGTCAGAACCGGGAAAGAGAGGTGCTAACGTCTGACTGCTGCAGAGGGAGAAAAGACTTTGGGAGGGTCATGTCACTAGGGTGGTGGCCAGAAGAATGGGCTGAGGAGGAAAAGGAGTCTGGAGCAGCATCAGATGCAAGGCAAACTAGTCAATCAGTAGCTAACACTGGGATCCTGCCTTTTTTGATCTCCTTTGGGGCGGATGCTGTTTTCATTTTACAGATATGTAAAACTGAGGTCATATGGGAAGCAAGTCTCCAAGGCAAAATTCAAATCCAGAGCTCTCCTGATTCCCAGTGCAGTGTTTGTCTCCTGCCACATCTGGTCCTTGGAACAAATGACTCATCTGCTCCTGGAGTACGCAGCCACTCCCTTGGCATCCTGATTATCCAGTGCACTTTTCCTCCTGCCTTTGGCATCTAGGCCAGGGAACATAGGGCCAATGGAAATTTTCTCAACTGGCCTGGTAAACTCTGTGCCTGTGTTTGGGGGGCTCATCTTCCCTTGGAGATGCTCTCTCAGCTCTATGAATAATGCGAAGGGGAGGTGAAAGCAGAGTGGGGACTGGAGGTCCACTTCCAGCTCTTCCTCATCCCTAAATTAATTCTTTCTCCCCTCTGTGGCTCAGTTTCTTTAACTGTAAAATGAACCTAATGATTTTGATTGGTGAAGGAAAAGTACAAGGTATGGAAGTATCTTTTATTGATTTGGAAATGCCAGGTTACAGCAGTGTGAGAGTGAAAGGGAATACCAAGCCTCCTCCCTGAGACAGCTGGGGGGGGTACAGTGGTTAGTGCCCTAGAGTTGTAGGCAGGGAGACCTCACTTCAAATCCTGTCCTCTGCAAGTCTCCCAGTTCAGTTTCCCCATAGGTGAAAATAATAGCACCTACTTCACAGAGGATCACATGAAATAACATTTGCCAAGCATTTTGCAAACCTTAAAATGCTATGTAAATGCTATCTATTATCGTTGTTATCTTTGAACAGATGAGGGGGCATCCTCAGAGATACAGAGCAACGAGGTGACTTGCCCAGAGTCTCATGATTTGTGGAAGTTGAAGTCAGATCCTCAGCCTCCAAATTCAGTGTTTTCCATTGAGTAATAACAGCTTGTGTTTTTAAGAATGCTTAAGGCACATGCTGCACATGGTTTCATGTGATGTTCATAACAACCCTCCTACTATTATTATTCCCATTTTACAGATGAGGAAATTGAGGGTGGGAAGGGCATCCTTTGTTTGATGGCCCAGTCAGTATCTGAGCTGTGACTGTCTCAGTGTAATTTCAATTTGAGTCACTTAAATCTAAATAGCCCTTAAATAGCTCTGCCCAGGAGAACCACCCCGAGTCAGGGGGCCGTCTGTGAATGGCTAAATACCCAAGGAAAGGAAATTGGAAGACAATTGCCCTTGGTGAGTTTGAGTCAACCGGCCCGATGAACACCATTGTATGATACGTGTATGTGTAGGAAGATGGGAGAGTGGCAAATGTCTCTGTTTTGAAAACAAGGAAGAGAATAGAGGTGGCTAACTATCAGCCTATGAGCTTGACTTCTAGAGCATGTTATTAAAGAATCGGTTATATAAGGAACAGTGATTTACAAAGAGCCAATATAGCTTTATTAAGCCAGGTCATGCTGGACTAATTTCATTCTTTCTGTCAGGGTCACTAGCCCGCTGGACTGGGAGAGTGCTAGAGGCATTGCTGGCCTAATTTTAACCAAGCATTGGACAATGTCTCTCGGGTTATTTTTGTGGACAAGGGGGAGAGATGCGAGCCACATAAAGAAAATAATAGAGTTAGATGCATTTGAAACTAGTTGGATGACTGGGCCCAAAGAATCCACCAATGACTATTAATGGAAGGAGTCTTTGATGAAACCTTGGCTTTAATTGGTTTAAGATTTTTATCTTTGAGTTGGAGAAATGTATACTTTACAAAGTTGCCAATGATAAAGATCTAGGTGGGATAGAGAACATGTTGGATGATATAGTCCAGAGCCCCCAAAAATCTCTTGGGTTGGGTTATACCGGTCATGCTGGCCCAAACTTAATTAGATGAAAATTAACAAAGACTTTCTTCAGGATGTCTTTCCTAGGCCCCTTTAATATTAATGCTTTCCCCCTGAGATTATGTCCAATTTACCCTATATCTATCTTGCTGGTACATAGTTGTTTGCATGTTGTCTCTCCCGTATGACTTGTGAGCTTTGTGAGGATGGAGACTATTCCTTGCCTTTTTTATTATATTCCCTGTCCTCAGAATAATATCTGGCTTAGGGGTAGGTGATGAAGCAGATAGAGTGCAGGGCCTGGGTAAATTCAAATACAGCCTCAGATACTAGTTGGATAACCCTAAGCAAGTCACTTAACCCTGCCTCCCTCAGTTTCCTCATTGGTAAAATGAGCTGAAGGAAATGGCAAATCTTTGTCAAGGAAATCCCAAATGGGGTCACCAAGAGTCAGACAGGATTGAAATGAATGAACAACAATAGTGTTTAATGAATGCTTAGTGAGTTGACCTGGGGGAAAAAAACCAAAACAAAGTTTCCAAGTCCAAGGTTGGAAGAAGTGTGACTCATAATTTATCTGAAAGGTCTGAGTGTCTTAGTGACTTGTGAGCTCATTAGGACTCAACAGAAACCCAGCCCAAACCAAGATGACTTTAGGCTATATTGAGAAGAACACAGTCAGACCACAGAAGGAAGTTTGGGTGTCATATCTTAAGAAGGGTAATGATCAGCTGGAGTGTGTCCAGAAGAGGGCAATCAGGACAGTGAAGGGTCTCCAAAGCATGTCAAATGAAGTATGGTGGGGATGTTTAGCCTAAAAAAAGGAAGACTCAGGAGGGACCTGGTAGTTGCCTTTAAAGATCTGCAGCATTGAGGGAGAGAGAGTGTTTTCTCTCTCCCTGGCCCTGGAAGGAAGAACCAAGAGTAGTGGGTGGAAATCACTGAGGGTGGACACCTTGGAGTCATCCTTGTCTTCATTTTTTCTTCACAACATCCCCACCCTCTCCATATCCAATCAACCACTGAGTTTCCACTTCTACTTCCATGTCTCTTGCATGCAAAAGTTTGTATTCTGCCTCTGAAAAGCTAACATGTCAGCAGGAGAGAGTGTTTATACTTACTGATAAGTACATTTAAAATAAATCCGAGGCAATTATTTTTGTGTGAAGGTCCAGCAATGCTGGGGACTGATGTAGCTACCTTCATGATGGTGCAAATAGACTTACAATCTTGGATACCTGCAGAGATAAGCTAAAGGCATGATCTGGATTCTTCGGGGATTGGGCCATAGGGACAAGAATATTTTGAGAATGCTGTCTCCGCATTGAGATACCAATAGTAGTTGTGGTTGTTGTTTGTGTGGACGAGCCCAACCCTCGGCCAGAAAATTAGAATAATTCTATAAACTGAAGGAGAAAGGAGTGTTCTTTGCTACTCTGGAGATAGTTCCCAATGTCTAGCCAATTGTAGATTCTAAGATCTCCATACCTTGAATTTCAAAGAGTGCACATGGGTATCAACCCTCATCTAGTCCAGCTTATACCTGACTTCTGCCCACCTGCCTCAGTGTCTAGAAGAAGTTGTCATTATGCTATGGCCTGGAGCCTAGTGAGGGGAAATCCACTACCTAGGGAACCCCATTTTGCACTGGGATACCTCTAATTCTTAGGAAGCTTTTCCTTATGTAGGACAGAAATGGACCTTTCTGCAATTGAGCTCAAAGGTTGCTCTTTTTATCTCCTACTTGGTGTGGCAAGAATTTTATGTTTTGTTTGTTTTATGGGATGACAAAGTGCTCCATATTCATTATCTATATCATTTAATTGTGAGAACAACCTTTTGAGCTAAGTTCTATGGCATTACTATCCCTGTTATTATTATTATTTTTTTAACATGTTGAGGTCCATTGAGGTTATGTCCTTAAAAATCAAGTTCCTCTCAATACATTTTTAAACAATAGATCTTTGAGAGGCAAAGTAACATGAAGCCCTGCTTTGGACTTTGACTAGTTGTGTCATCCCAAGCTAGATGCTTCCCCTCAGTTTTTTCATCTGTTCAGTGGGCACGATATTATTAGCTGGAGTACCAGCTTCCTGGGGTTAGGAGTCTCCAAAGAGACAATTTTGCAGAGGCACTCATGTATGTGGCGACAGTGTCTGCTTTGGTGTATTGAAGACCAGACTTTTTTTTTTTTTTCCCTCACCTCTGACGCTAGCTATCCAACTGTGGGCAAGCCCCTTCAGATGAGCCTGTTTGCTCATCTGTAAAATGGGGATAGTAACAGTTGAACTGCCTAATCCACGGAGTTGTGGAGCTCAAGGGAAATGTTTAGATGGTGCTTTGCAAGTCTTACTCTACAGAATAGAGCTTTATCCTGAGCATACTTAGTTCAGTGCTTAGCACACAATAGGCATCTCAATATTTGCTGAAGACTTTGAATCCTGGATCTGCCACTGAATAGCTTGGATAAATCACCGAATGTCTCCCACCTCAGTTTCTTCTTGGAGTCTCAGCTTCCAGATGCTAATGAAAAGATGGAAGATACTCCTGACCATTCTCTACATAGAGGTGCAGGGATCCACAGGTATTATGCATTACGCGTTTTAGTACTTTTTCAATGTATTGATCAGTGCTGCCATTACGTGGGAGGGGAAAGTGGAAAGGCTATCATGATGTAAAAACAGAAGCTATCAATAAAAACTTATCTTTTAAAAATAAAGAATCTCTAGCTTCCTTCAAAATTCAGTTTCACCGGCTCCTCCTACCCATGGCCTTTCCCTACCTAGCACTTCTCCCTTGCGGCCCCCATGCCAAGGGCTGGGACATTATCTCGCATTGACTATATTTGCATGTATGTCACTGGTCCTGACTATGGTATCTATTTATAGGAGGGTGTGAAGGTTTCCACTTAGCAGAAATGGAAGTTTCTGGAAGGTAGGGACAGTGGCAGTTTGGTCTTGTATTATCAGTGCCTAGGAGGGGCTTCGTGGTTCGGTGGGGGAGGAGTAAACCTGCCCCAGAAGGAGGTGAAAAGCCTCATCCTTGCGGGTAGCTCCTTAGGGGTAGGCCCAGATTGTCTTCTGGGTTGATGCTGGGCTATTTGTGCCCCTCTCCTCCGGCCTATGTCCCTGGGGGCGGAGCTAGGAGCCCGCCTCGTGCCCCTCTTCTCACGCCTATCTCCCTGGGGGCGGAGCTAGGAGCCTGCCTCAGTGCCCCTCTTCTCACGCCTATCTCCCTGGGGGCGGAGCTAGGAGCTTGCTTCGTGCCCCTCTTCTCACGCCTATCTCCCTGGGGGCGGAGCTAGGAGCCCGCCTCAGTGCCCCTCTTCTCACACCTATCTCCCTGGGGGCGGAGCTAGGAGCCCGCCTCGTGCCCCTCTTCTCACACCTATCTTCCTGGGGGCGGAGCTAGGAGCCCGCCTCGTGCCCCTCTTACACCTATCTCCCTGGGGCCTGAGTTGGGAGCTTGCCTCGTGCCCCTCTTCTCACGCCTATCTCCCTGGGGCCTGAGTTGGGAGCCTGCCTCAGTGCCCCTCTTTTCACACCTATCTTCCTGGGGGCGGAGCTAGGAGCCTGCCTCGTGCCCCTCTTCTCACGCCTATCTCCCTGGGGGCGGAGCTAGGAGCCCGCCTCGTGCCCCTCTTCTCACGCCTATCTCCCTGGGGGCGGAGCTAGGAGCCCGCCTCGTGCCCCTCTTCTCACGCCTATCTCCCTGGGGGCGGAGCTAGGAGCCCGCCTCGTGCCCCTCTTCTCACGCCTATCTCCCTGGGGGCGGAGCTAGGAGCCTGCCTCAGTGCCCCTCTTCTCACGCCCTATCTCCCTGGGCGCCTGGGGCCTGCCTCAGTGCCCCTCTTCTCGCCCTATCTCCCTGGCGGAGCTGGGGCCGCCTGCGTGCCCCTCTTCTCACCCCTATGTCCCTGGGGGCGGAGCTAGGAGCCCGCCTCGTGCCCCTCTTCTCACACCTATGTCCCTGGGGGCGGAGCTAGGAGCCTGCCTCAGTGCCCCTCTTCTCACGCCTATCTCCCTGGGGGCGGAGCTAGGAGCTTGCTTCGTGCCCCTCTTCTCACGCCTATCTCCCTGGGGGCGGAGCTAGGAGCCCGCCTCAGTGCCCCTCTTCTCACACCTATCTCCCTGGGGGCGGAGCTAGGAGCCCGCCTCGTGCCCCTCTTCTCACACCTATCTTCCTGGGGGCGGAGCTAGGAGCCCGCCTCGTGCCCCTCTTACACCTATCTCCCTGGGGGAGGAGCTAGGAGCCTGCCTCGTGCCCCTCTTCTCACGCCTATCTCCCTGGGGCCTGAGTTGGGAGCCTGCCTCAGTGCCCCTCTTTTCACACCTATCTTCCTGGGGGCGGAGCTAGGAGCCTGCCTCGTGCCTCTTTTCTCCCCGCGAGAAAGGTCTAAGAAGCTTCCTCGCGCCCTTTTCCTCGTGCCCGACCCCCTCAGATTGGGTTCCCTACTCAGGCCCCTGCTCGGGTCCTTATCTTGTCCGGCAGGGACAGGCAGGGTTAGAAGCCGGCTTCCCGCCCCATCCCCTCGAGTGGTCGGAGCTGGGCATCGGGCCCGCCCTCTAAATCACGCTCGTGCGGACCCGCGGAGTTGACAGTGGCAACGGGAGGCTGCGGCAGTGGCCCCTGTGTGAAACCTAGGAGTCGTCCGGCAGGGGCGGGCGAACGGCCCGGCCCGGGCTCGGGCTCTCCCCCCTCCCCTCTTTTCTTTCCTCCTCCCTCCTCCTCCCCCCTCCCGCGGCCGCCCCGCCCCCGTCGGCGGCCGCCGCAGTCAGTCCGGGCGCCGTAGCCCGAGCCCCGGCCAGGGGGCGCTGCGGGGCGGGGCGGCCGCGGCTGCCGGAGGACCAGGACCGGCACCCGGAGCGGAGAGCGGGAGGACGACCGGGAGGACGGCCGAGCAGCAAGGGCGGCGGCGGCGGCAGCGGCGGCCACCGCAGCCGGGACTGCGCTCCCTCCTCGGTGCCTGAGTCCCACCCTCGGGGCCGGGCCCCGGAGCCGGAGCCAGGGCCGGGCGGGGCCGGAGCCCGATGCAGAGCGGGCGGCGCGGGGTGGCAGTGGCAGCAGAGGCGGCGGCGGGAGCGGGGGCTGCGCCCTCCCCAGGCGGCCGCGACGCGGGGGCCTCGGCCATGCGGACCCGGGCGGCGGCGGCGGCGGCGGCCCGCGGTAAGTGCGCGCGCGGCGCGGCCGGGCCCGGGGGAGGGGGGGGGGATGTTTCGGGGACGCGCGGCCCGCTCCCCGCACCTTGCGCGCGCCCGCAGGGGTCTCGGGGAGAGGGGGGATCCGCCTTGAGGCTGGGGCGCTGGGGGAAGTGGCGGTGCCTGGGAGCCCGCGGCCCCCGCAGCGCCCTCGCCCACGGATACACAATGCCCCGCACACGCGCGGAACCCGGCGCCCGGGTCTTCGCTGCGCGGGCCCAGCCTACGCATATGTGCACGGTCCCCCACCCCCACACATGTACGCGGCACATGCGGGCACGCAGCACACACGTACGCACGCGTGTACGCATTGGCGGACCCGCAGCCCCGCCGCGGGGGGCCGCTTCTGGGACTCCCGGGCCCCGCATCGGGCCTCCCAGAGGGAGCCCAGCTCCGAAAACGCAGGGACTGTGTGTGTGCGCGCGTGTGCGCTCGGCGCGTATGATGCCCCCGTGGGGAAATCCCCGGGCGCGCTGGGACCGGCTCCGAGGGCAGCCTTGCCGGGGGCAGTTCGGGGCCCTGGCGCAACCTCCCGGTCCTGCAGCCCTGGCTTCCCCTGCTTCCTCTGCCTGGGGGAGGGGGTGCCCCGGACAGCAACTGGTGCTGGGGCACCCCGCATTTCCGCCGGCGCTGCCAAAAGTGCCTGCCTCCTGCCAGCATGTGCCTCAAGGGCCTAGAGGCCTGCAGGACCCCCAGCCCCCACTTGCTGGAGTGCTTCCAGGCTCCGGGCAGTTCTGAATCAGGGGGTGGGGGTCTGGGAAGGGTCTCCTCTGGAGCAAGAGGCAGGACCTCGATTAGGCTTTCAGTTCCCTGTTTGCAAATGTCCCGGCTCAGGAGGGCCGGAGCTCGGATGGCAGCCCAGGGATGCTTTTTTGTCACTAGCCACGGAACGGGTCCCAGATGAAAACTGCAGAGATCTTAATTTTTAGAAGTGAATTTTCCTGTCTGCATATTAGTGGGAAAAGGAGGTTACTGACCACAGTTTGATACCATAAATCAGATGTTCTTGCAAAATATGAATACAGCCTCGTCTTCGCTTCACCTTGACCTGCTGTTACTAGGCAAACATCTTGGAGTTCAGCGTTTTCAGCCATCTACAAATGGTGACTGGAGAGATGCCACTTTCTCCTTTCAGGATTTGCGCTTCAGAACTAGTTTGTCCTTATTTGTGGTTTAATAGAATACTTTAGGTAAATCAACTTTATTGATTCTATTATTTAATTAATTCAACTTTATATTCCCAGTAAAATGTTGGTATTGAAGAGATGGGTCTTTGTTTCTGGGACAACTTAGGTCATTAAAAGAGCTTTGCAGTTTCTTGAAGGCAACCCAGTCTCTTTTACTCTTGTTTCACTTAAATTTATATGTATGTGGCTGTTCAGTTGAATTTGACCCTTGGTGACCACATTGGGGGTTTTCTTGTCAGAGACACGCAGTGGTGGACGATTTCCTTCTCCAGTTTGTTTGACAGATGAAGAAACTGAAGCATGCAGGGTGAAATGACTTACCCAGCTAGGAAGTCTCTGTGCCCAGACGGGAACCCAAGGCTTCCTGACTCCAGGCCTGGCATTGCTGCTTCTGCAGTCCGATGTACAAGCTGTCTAGGACAGGGGGACTCCCTGAGGTGACTGCAGGGGAGCACTGGGCAAGGTGGGCACAGAGGATTGAGCATCTTGGCCACCTGAGCTTGTGTAGTGGGAGCTCTTGTCTATAAGATCTCAGACCCACTTGGACTCTTGGAAAGGCCCTTTCTGAACTAGGGAGCAGTGGCGCACTGAAGTAAGATTTTCTTGGTCCCACTGAGTCTGGGAAAAAAAAAAAACCTAAACAAAACATTAGCCATCTTCCTTTGATGACCCACAGAAGGCCCCAGCCTAAGAAAATGCCAGCATCTGTACATTCTCCCCACTCTGGGGCCCCAAGTTCAAATCTATACCTTGTTTTTTGCTAGCTGTATGACCTTGGGGAAGTCTCTTGACTTCCTTGGACCTTAGTTTCTTCATTTGGGAAATAAAGGGGTTAGCCAAATGTAAAACAACCAAAAAAGGTGGCATTTTTATTTTATTTGCTCTGACAACACTACAGTAGATCTTAGTTAACTAGTTAACCAGATGCAAATAATTCTACACTCAAATATCTCTTAGGTGACAATACATTTGTTTCCTATTGATAAGTCATAGATCAAGTGAAAAATTGCTAGAATTTTAATCAAGCTATTTAATTCTTTTTGTTTCCAAACGTATTTTATCAGTCTGTCAGTGTTGCTTTGTAAGATGTGAGTTTTACAACTGCCAGGTGATAATTTAAAATAAAATTATCTTTTGAAAAGCAGAATAAATGAAAGTCACTGTTTGGGAGGGGGTCACTCCTATTGAAATGGTTTATTTCATCGAAGTTTTGTGAAGCACCAAGGATATCAGAAGGTCCTCTGGTTAGACTCCCAAACTTGCATACTTAATTTCCCAAGGTTTTCAGTAGTAATTGTTCTTTTAATGGGAAGGATATGGGAGGGGAGGGGGGAAGATGAAATCAAGTTGCCTTTTGGTTCCTACATCCTAGTTCTGTAAACTTCTTTCTTGGAGAATGACTTTGTTTCAAGGCACCTGGCATTCTGCTAAGACTTTTTGGATGGAGAGCCAATATGATACGTAGTGGAAAGAGGTTAGAATTTAGAATCAGGGGATGCAAATCTGTTCCTGCTTCCCTGACCAATTTGTAATCATGGGCAATTTCCTTTACTTCTGACACTTGATTTCTTAACTGTAACTGTAACTTAACTGTGTCCTCTGATTTGAAAATTATAACTTCTCCTTACCAGTATTTTCCATTTTCTTTTATTCCCTGTGTAGAAATAAAATAGAACTTATAACATAGAAGCATACTTTTAGAGAATTTCACATTGATCCTTTGTATAAGGTTTAAAATGTCCACTATAGGTAGTTGGTTATATATAGTGTTAGTTAAGCTATGTTATGGAGCAAAATTCTTTGTAGATAAGAACTGACAATCTTAATTGCAGATGATGGTTATATGGAAGTAGGTCAGTACTTAAATTTTGTTTCGGTCTGTTTACATGTAGTGACGAGATACCTGGAGTAGAATCTTATTAGGTGGCCAGAAAAGTAACTTAAAGCAAGAACTTATCCCTTTGTGAATTTCTGATTTGCAAGAGCATTTTTCCATAATAGCTTATATTTTAGGTGTATCCTGAAATTCATCAACTTGGTTAAATGTAGGGTAAATGTGTTTGCTTGCTGGTGGTTCACTTGTAAGTCAGTCCCTTGAGCCCTGATATTTTAAGTCAGGCTTAGTTTGTAAATGGAAAATTTATTCATTGTTTACCTCCTTTGAGTTCTGGCAAGAACTTTGAGAGTCATTATATTGTTCATACAGCTCCAGCTTATTCCTGATCAACATGAAAAGAATACTGTCCATAAATATGAAGCAAGAGGGAACGCTAAATTAAATAATGTTCAAAATGTTAGTGGAACTTAAAAATTAACATGCAGAAAAATCACATGACTTGCCTGAGGTCACACAAGTACCAAATGGCAGGATTTCTTTATCCATTTATACCTTGTGAGTATTCAACAAATATGAATTAATGAGGGAATATCAAAATGTCTTGAAGAAGACTTGTGTGTAAGAATAAGGAGGGGCTTTGTGTTGATGAAGTTTGTGACTGACTTAACATTTTGGTCCATTTCAAGCCCTATATTTCTAGAGAGAGAATATTAAGACAGTTGTTAGTAATACTTGAAAGTCCTGAAGGACCTCAAGTAGACACTTCAAAGGTCAGAAGAAGGACACTATGGGTGTTCCCCACAATTCTATTCTCAGTCTACTTCTCTTTGCCTTTCATATTCTTTTGGAAACCTCTTCCACACCCATGGCTTGAACTGTCACTTCTAGGCACATAACTCAGGTGTGTGTGTATTTGTGTGTGTATACACTTTATTGAAGCTTTTTATTTTCAGAACATATGCAAGGATAATTTTTCACCATTGACCCTTGCAAAACTTTATGTTCCAATTTCCCTTCCCCTTGCCCCTTCTCCTAGATGGCAAGTAATCCAATATATGTTAAACATGGTAAAAAAATATATAAATCCAATATAGGCAAATGTATTTATATAATTATCTTGCTGCACAGGAAAGATCAGATCAAAAAGGGAAAAAAATGAGAAAGAAAATCAAATTTAAGCAAACAACAACAAAAAGAGTGAAAATGCTATGTTGTGATCTACCTTCGGTTCCCATAGTCCTCTCTCTGGGTACAGATAGCTCTCCATCACAAGATCATTGGAATCACCTCATTGTTGAAGAGAGCCATGTCCATCAGAATTGATCATCTTACAATCTTGTTGCTGCCGTGTATCATGATCTCCTGGTCCTGCTCATTTCACTCAGCATGAGTTCATCTAAGTCTCTCCAGGCCCCTCTGAAATCATCCTGCTGGTCATTTCTTATAGAACAATAATATTCCATAAATTTCATATACTATAACTTATTCAACCATTCTCCAACTGATGGACATCCACTCAGTCTCCAGTTTCTTGCCACTACAAAAAGGGCTGCCACAAACATTTTTGCTCATGTGGGCCCCTTTTCCTCCTTTAAGATCTCTCTGGGATATAAGCTCAGTAGAAACATTGCTGGGTCAAAGGGTATGAACAGTTTGATAACTTTTCAGCATAGTTCCAGATTGTTCTCCAGAATGGTTGGATCTGTCCACAGTTCTACCAACAATGTACCAGTGCCCCAGTTTTCCCACATCCCTCCAACATTCGTCATTATTTTTTCCTTTCATTTTAACCCAGCTGAAAGGTGTGTAGTGGTCAGATGTATATATGTAATCTCAATATTTCTCTGAGCTTCTGTCCCTTATAACCAGCTGCCTAGTGGACATTTTAAACCTTATTTCCCAGGAACATTTCCCCCTCAATCCCGCCTTCATTCCAAATTTCTCATTTAAAAGTGAACTGCCAGCAAGCAAACACAAATTAAGATGTTTTTGTCTAAGGTGCTACCATCCTCCCACTCTCCCAAGTTCTTAGCTAACTCTGGTCTCATCCTAGACTTCTTATTCTCCCTCAATTCATGTATCCAATCAGTTGTCAGATCTTGTCATTTCTAATTTCACCATATCTCTCACATCAAACTTCTCTTCACTCCAGGAGTTCCTATTTTCAAGTTCCCTTTCACTTAGACCTCTTCTCACTGCCTCAAGTTTCACCCCACTCCAATTTATCCAATATGTGGCTGCCAAAGTGATTTTACTTAAATGCAATTCTAGTGGCTTCTTATTACCTCTAGAATAAAGTAGAAAATTCTTTCTCTATATCTCACTTATCTATCCATGTAATTCCATTTTGTTTTATTTTCAGTGACAAATTCTTTCTTTTCCTTGCCCTCCCCTCCAGTACTCATTGAGAAGACACATGAAATAAAACTCGTTACAAATATGTATAGACATCCAAAACAAATTTCCATATTAGCCAGAATTAGCCACATTAGCAAGAAAAGTCGAGAAATAGAAGAAAATATGTTTCTATTTGCACTCTTGAATCCATCAGTTCTTTCCAGGTTTTTCTGAAACATCCCCTTCATCATTTCTTATAGCTCAATAATACATTACATTCATATGTCATAATTTGTTCAGCCATTCCTCAGTTTATGAAGCTCTCCTCTGTTACCAATTCTTTGCTACCATAAAAATATTTTTGTATATATAGGTCTTTTTCCTCTTTTTTGATCTTGGGTATAGTAATAGTATCACTATGTATTGTAGTTTAATAGCTTTTTGGATATAGTTCAAAATTTCTTTCCAGAATGGTTGGACTTTCATCATCATCAAAGATTTTACATTACATTACATTACAATACATCATCAATGTATTAATGTACTTGTTTCTCACATCTCCAGCATTTTATCATTTTATCTATTTTTATTATTTTAGCTAATCTGGTAAATGTGAGGTGGTACTTTAGAGTTGTTTTAATTTGGATTTCTGTAATCACTAGCGACTCATAGCACTTTTTCATGTGGCTATTGATAGCTTTGATTTCTTCCTTTAAACATTACCTGTTCATATTCTTTGATCATTATCAATTGGGAAAGAGCTTTTTTTTTTTTTAAATAAATGTAAATAAATATATTTATTTTGGAAATGATACTTTTATTAGAGGATTTTATTGTAAAGCTCCCCCCACCCCACTTTCTGCTTTTCTTCTAATTTTAGCTGCTTTGATTTTATTTGTGCAAAAACTTTAATTGTATATGTTCAGTATTAATCACTTTACTTCCTGTGACTATATTTTGTTTGGTCCTAAACTGCTCTCTTATCCAGGTGATTTCTTCATGCTCTATTAATTTGCTTCTGTCTATATCTCTTTATAGCTTTTAAAACTAGACAACCTGGCCCTTCCAGCCTCACTGGACATTATTCCTCCTCCTTCATTTGCTGTCCAGCAACCTGATCTCGTTGCTCACGTCTGCCTTTCCATGTCCTGTCACCATGTCTTTGCACTGGCTGTTTTTCCCCCTAGAAGGCCTTCTTACCTTCTAAAGAGTTTCTTGTTACTATTAAGATGTAGGTCAGGCACCTTCTATATACATTCTCTCAAACTACTTTGTAGATGAATCTGTAAAAGATGAAGCTTTATATGTGGTTGTCTGTATTTGTTGCCCACTATTAGAAAATAAACTTACCTCTAGGAGGAATAGTTTTATTCATTGTATTTGTATCTTATGTACCTGCCACTGTGTCTGACACTTAGGAGTCAGCTAGAGGAGAGTTTATTGTCCTTGGAGTCAGGAAAACCTGCGTTCAGATCCCGTTTCAGATGCTTAGTAACTGTGTGATGCTAGGCACATCTCTTAACCTTTAAGCTTGTTTCCTCATCTGTAAAAAGGGAATGATAATAATCATCCCTATCTTCTGGATTATTGTGAGGGTCATATGAGATAATAATTGTGAAATGTTTTGTAAACTATAAAGCATCGTACAAATGTTAGTAATACTGGTAGCGGTAGAAGTAGTAGTACTCTCTCTAGATCTTAAGTCTAGTTTTTCTGTAATTTTGATGTAGGAGTGGTGATGGTGGTTGTAATAGTAAAGTGGTTGTAAGTGCTTCATAAATGCTTGTTGATTGATGGGAAGGAATACTGGGCTTGAAGTCAGAAAATGTGTGAGGGTCCCAGCTCTGCTCTTAAAAAAATCTTGATTAGGTCTTTTTCCTTTTCCTTTATTTCTTTATATCCTAATCTGTAAAATGAGCATAATACATGCACTACATCTCAGAGGTTGGTGGTAAAGAAAGAACTTTCTGAACCTTAAAGTGCTATAGATATATGAGGAGTTATTTATTATTCAAGAATCTGTAGTTTCCTTACCAACCCCAGAAAAGGTGGCAGAGCCAAACAGTTCATTAATCTGTAATCAACCAGGTGATGAACTTTTCTGAATGTAACAGGCTGTTGTGATTGTTCAGTTGTATCTGAAGCTTTGTGACCCTGACCCTGTTTGGGGTTTTCTTGGCAAAGATAGTGGAGTGGTTTTCCATTTCCTTTTTCCAGATAATTTTACAGTTGGGGAAACCTAGGCAAACAGGGTTAAGTGACTTGCTCAGGGTCAGACAACTAGGAAGTGGTGGAAGAGGAATCACTCAGTGCTCTCTACAGCCAGGCTGGGCCTTTAACAACAGACTAGGGTCTATGGCCAGGTCCAGATTCACAACTTTCCAGCTTAATAGATCCTGCTACAGACTGCACAACTTTTAAGACCTCACAATTACTACTGCACCATAACAAGGGATGGGAAACATTTTTAGTGGAAGATTGCTATTAATGGAAGTAGTAGTAGCAGTATAATTTGAGATATATCAGAACTTATATCCTAGTACATTAAATTCTCTCTCCTTTTCCCCTAACATATATTAACTATAATAATCTATCCCCTTTTAGGGTTCCTTCTAGCTCTACATTTTTAATTTTAAATTTAATATTTAAATATTATCATGGAAAGATTAAATGATTTGCCCAAGTTAGCAGGTACTAGATTAGGTATCCACATCTGTATCGTTATTATTAAATAAATAATTTTGGTAATGTTCTCAATCTTGTTTTTGTGAATCTTTGTGATGGCCTCTTTAAGTGCGGTTTTGTGGGGGTTAAGCCAGCAAAGAAAGCTGAGATGGGGTGGTTAGACAGGTGGGAGGAAAGCCAGGAGAGGCACTTCAGAGGTGTGTGTGTGAGTTAGAAGGGATTGAGGGTCCTGATGAAGATGAAGCAGAGATGAAGGAGAGGTAAAGCATCTGGAAAGGCAGAGGGATAGGAGGGTAGGGTCAGATAATTAGGGAATTAACATTCTTATGTATAATGATGGCATCTGGTGACCATACCTGATGTAGATGAGGAAGGATCTAGATACATATGCACATGTATAGTCCTCCCATTAAAAAGTCTGGAGTTAGGAGAGCAAGATGATATGATGAGCAGGTGCTGGACGTGAGAATGGAAGGAGGGTGACCTGGAGTGTTTAAGTGAACTAAAATAGGAGGAAAGATTACTGACCTAGGAGGCAAAGAGAGTTTGGAAATGACAGTGTAGGGAACAGAGAATATGCCCATTCCTCTCTGCTCCCCTTGTGGGGAAGGTGGTGAGAGAAGGTAGGGCCAGAGACAATATACACTGTTGTCAGGATTGGGTCAGTAAGAACTAATCAGTGGAAAAAGAGAGGAAAAAGGAGGTCCAGAAATTTGTTCTTGATGGAATAGGGAAAGAGATTGGAAGTATGGCAAGGGCTGTTTTAGGACCTGGGTAGGATTGAACAGGTGGGGATGAAGAGCATGAATGGGGCTAAGGATTGTTTCCTTCTCTTTAGTTGGTGTTTAATGATTGCAGGGATAGGAAAGGAAACAGGAATTGCTGAGATGAGGAGAGGGATCATAGGAGGTAAGAAGCAGATGGGATGGCTCCCTCCACCATGACCCTTTAAAATTAATTTAAAATGAAAACAGCTCTTTTGGGGGCATTTTCAGACCTAAAATATGTTTCCCCTTACCCCATAATTAAATTTCTTATAATTCTCCTAATAAATAATTATAATAAATAAATAATGAAAATTAGGAGAATTCTAATTCCAATTTCTTTTCTCCTATCAAATGGATATGTTTGTTGGGTTTGGGTTGCAACTCTACATTTAGATTTTTTTTTCTTTAATCATATCTATTTAATATTTTCCCCAGTTACATCTAAAACAGTTTTAAAAAATATTTAAAAAAAACTTTTGTGTTCCAGATTCTCTTCCTCATCCCCACTTCCAACCCCCATTAAAAAAACCATATGTGAAGTTATACAAAACATCAGATTTTATTTCTTAGAAATTTAGAAATATTGCAAAGCGTATTTGTTCTGGTTTCATTTTTTTATTTAGTAAAATTCTTAAAAATGTTTGAGGTGGTTTTTTAATACCTTTACTAATTCACAAATTTGCCAGAGGATGGTAAACTTCAGTTTGAGAGTCAAAGTTTCAGATTTATCTTTTTTTTGTTCTTTAGTAGTAAGGCTAGCAAACAGTGAAATTCATTAAACTCATGGTAGAAAAACTTTCCCTTCTAAGAATGTTCTTCACAAAAGCCAATTGTAGACCTTGGGTTTAGTTTTCCTGTAACTTTGTTGAAACATTTCTTAAAAAGTTAGGGTCAGGTTGCATATTTAGCCAACGAAATTTCTAAAACCTCTAGTCTGGCAGGTTTTAAAGGGCACTATTACACCTTAATGACTTTAATACTAGCTGAACACAGATTAGGCATTGTTCCTTTTTCTCTGGTGTAAAATAGTACTGGAGCCATTGTTTCTCATTGCCAGACAGCTAATCATATAGGTATTACAAATGGGTTACTAAGCTTTGGAAGACACAGTTCTTTCCCCCAATTGAGAAAAAATTGTACAGACTCATTCTGTTTCTAAAATGAAATACTTAGACTTTCTTTTTTTTTTTCTTGGCTACCTATAGGATGGCTCACTTGCCTGAGATCCCTTTTAAGAGCATTAGGAGGTCATGAGTAGAGACTCTGGGCTTTTAAGTGGGGCATTAATTGGGGCAATAGACCCCTTGTAGCCATGGATTCCATAATTCCAGATGAAGTTACTCAAACATTAGTAGGCTTGAGGACGTTTCCTATTGTAGGATGCAATATAGAAGCCCTTTCTTTTTGTTGTAAAGATCTTTTCTGAAGTTTCATTGGTAAAGGAATTACATTTTACTTGCTAGGATTTATCTCCTCAAAAGAGTAGTGAGAATCCCCTTGAGCAAAGCTGATTCATTCAGCATTTTCTTTTAATTTTAAAAAGTGATAATTAGGAGATTGACTACTAGATTGTTAGAAACGGAAATGTCTTTGAAAAATTCTTTAATGAAGGTATTTGGAGTCCCTTAGTCTTTCCCAAGGTCATGGTCATGGTCATGGAATGAGGCTATCTGCCAGCTGCAATTACCAAGTTAAGGTTGGATCTTAGAAGCAGCTGGCGGCTTAGTGAAGAGAACTCTGGGCCTGGCATCAAGAAGACTTGCATTCAGATTCTGCAACAGGCACTAGTTGTTTCTGTAAGACAAGTCATTAACTTCTGGCCTCAATTTCCTCAACTTAAAAATGGGGATAATAGCACTTACCTCCCAAGGTTGTTGTGAGGACTAGATAATATTTGTAAAGCAAGTACAGTGCCTGGCACAAAGTAGGAATTCTATAAATACTTATTTCAACTTTCCCTTCTTTTTGTCTGTTTGCTTCTTCCCTTTCTTATTCCTTCCTTCTCTCCATTCCTTCTCTTTTCCTCCAGGCTTTTAATTTATTACTACTCTTCTTACTATACTCTTTTACCTTTAATGAATTTACTTTTTGTAAAGCCTTTTTAAAGAAAAATATGTGATTAGTATGGGAGGTAGGGGAGATTTTTAACTATGATATAGTCTTGAGGCAAATTGCTTGGATTGTACTGACTGGAGAAATATCAGATTACTTCCCTGACCTTCAGCTTTCTCATCTGTGAAATAAAGGGATCGGCCTAGATAATTTCTAAAGCCCCTTCCAACTCTAAGAATTCATGATTCCAACCCAGGAGACCTGAATGTAACCATAGAAGGCAGCTAAATAACATGGATAACAATGCTGCAATGATGTGAAGTACTGGACAATCCTGAGACTGCAAAAGCAGGGTGCTAAGTCTGGAGCTGAATAGAACAAGCACAAGAAAGTAGTAGTTTCCCCTGGAAGAAATAGAGAAGAGCCTTCTGAATAAATACATTGAAGCCCTAAAAGACTGGAGTCCTACAGAAGGGCTTGAATATGGTCTCTTTTCCATTGCCATACTTTTTTCCTGAAATGATTAGAACATATATATTTGAAAAAATTTAGGGCTATTTCATGTTTTATAACCCAGGCTATAATACCACAAGCACATTTAAATGAAAACTTGTATGAGAGCCATGAAAATAAAACAACATAGATCTATCATAGTTGAAATAATGAGCCTTTGAGAGAAAGAATGTTTAAAAGGCCCCAAGGGGTATATTTGGCATTTGCACGGTTGTCTAGAGAGTCCTGTGGCCCTTCAAGTCTTGTAGAGACAGACTGTGTGGGAATTACCCATGATGGATGAGATCCCAGATTTACTCAGCAATCCAAAGCTAGGGTAGCTCTTATGCTTTTTACTGCTCAGAGACTCGTGTGTAAAATGAAGCACTTGTGCTAGAGAATGGCCAAGGACCCTTCCGACCCTTCCAACGCTCCACAAGAGATCCTCCCATTACGTGGAAATCCTAGAACTCAGGAGACGCTGTTGCTGGAACCTTTTATCTGTGGGGCTGCTCCTTCTTAGGCTCCTCTGCTACCTGGTCATCTGTATCATGGCTATAACTGTGCATGTGTGCCAAAGCTCTTCTTCAACCTGTCATTGCTTAGGACACAAGAATATTCCCCAATATTCACATAGCTATGAGGCAACAGCTAGGGTGCCTAGATTTGGCTATCCTTAACCCTTCTTTTGAACTCCAGCCATAGCTCCAACTGTCTGTTGGACATCTTGAACTGGTTGGCTCATGGCTGTCTTAAACTCATCATCTTTCAACTCCAATGATGTTTTCATAGATCTCTCTGCTTCCAGACTTTCCTGGCTTCCCTCAAGTCCTAGCTAAGATCCTCCTTTTGTAACAAACTTTTCTTTGTTCCCCTTAATGCTAATGCCTTCACCTTGAAGTTTTTTCTAGTTTATTCTAGTTTATGTGTATATCTTGTTTGTTGACTGTTGTTTACATGGTGTTTCCCCAATTAGTCAGAAAGGATTTCTAAGGGTCTCCTAGGTGCAGAGCACTGCCCTGAGTTAAAGGGGTTGTAAAGAAAGGCAAGAGATGGTTGATTTCTGCCCTCAGGAAGCTTACAATTGGGAAACAATACACAATTCTTGTATAAACAAGATACACATAGCATCAAATGTGTGGAATAAACAGACAAAAAGCACTAATTTAAAGAGGGACCAGAACAAGCTTCTTTAGAATTTTATAATAGTTTTTAATTTTTTCAATTATATGCAAAAATAGTTTTCAACATTCACTTTTGAAAAACCTTGTGTTCCAAATTTTTTTCCCTCCCTTTCCTCCATTCCCCTCCCTTAGACAACAGGCAATCTGGTATAGGTTATACATGTGCGATTCTTCTAAACATATTTCTATATTCATCATGCTGCTTAAGAAAAATCAGATCAAAGGGGAGGGGAAAGCCATGAAAAAGAAATCAAGCAAACAACAACAATAATAGCAATAACAAAAAGATGAAAATGCCATTCTTTGATCCACATTAAGTCCTCTCTCTTGTGGCAGGTGGCTCTTTCCATCACAAGTCTATTGGAATTGCTTTGAAACAATCTTGTTGTTGAAAAGTACCACCTCCATCAGAATTGATCACTGTATAATTTTGTCACCTATACACTGATCTCCTGGTTCTGCTCACTTCACTTAGCATCAGTTCATGCAAGTCTCTCTCCAGGCCTCTTTGAAATCATCCTGTTAAGTCATTTCTTACAGAACAATAATATTCTATAACATTTGTATACCATAGCTTATTCAGCCATTCCCCAATTGATGGGCATCCACTCAGTTTCTGGTTTCCTATCCTCACAAAAGGGCTACCACAAACATTTATGTCCGTGTCATTTCCCTTCTTTAGTATCTCTTTGGAATACAGACCCAGTAGAGACACTGCTGGATCAAAGGGATGCACAGTTTGATAGTCCTTTGGGCATAGTTCCAAATTGCTCTCCAGAATGGTTGGATCTGTTCACAACTTCACCAACATACTATATCAGCGTCCCAGTTTTCCCACATCCCCTCCAACATTCATCATTATCTTTTCCTTTCATCTTAGCCAATCTAAGAGGTGTGTAGTGGTATCTCAGAGTTGTCTTAATTTGCATTTTTCTGATCAGTAGTGATTTAGAGCACTTTTTTTTTTCTTTTGAAGGGAAATGGCTTTAATTTCTAGAAGGTGAACTTTATCTAGGACTTGAAGAAAGCCTGGGAAAGAGGTCAAGAGATGGAGATGACAGGGCCAAGGATTCCAGTCATGGGGGATAGTCAGTGAAAATCACTGAAAATGGTAGATGATTTGTGCAAGGATCACCAAAAGCTGGGGGTCACTGGATCTCAGAGCAGGTGGGAGGTAGAAATTTGTAAGAAGACTGGAAAGCCCAACAAAACATTTTGTATCTGCCCCCGGAAGAGACAGAACCTCTGGAGTTGATTGAACATGGATTGGCTTGGAGAGACTTGTGCTTCAGGAAGTTCGTATTTATAGCTAAGTGGGGGAGGAACTGAAGTGGGAAGAGGCTTGAGGCACAATGAGCAGGCTCTTATGGTGGTAGGGTTTCAAGGAAGGAGGCGTGCCCCAGTGTGCTAGAGGAGTGATGACCACTAGACAAGGAGATCTGGGAATCTTCAGCGCAGAGATCCCTGAATTCCTGGGAGCTAAGGAAATCCCCAAGGGAGGTCGCCTAGAGCAGGGCTTCTTAAACTTTTTCCACTCTCAGCCCCTTTTTGCCAGAGAAATTTTTATGTGACCCCATCTCCAAACTGAGCTGAGGTGTTTCTGTCTGTGTTTGCGCATGTGCAATGTGTTCAGAGCCAGGGCTGCAGTGAAGTCACGCAATGCAACATAAGCAAGTGCTGCCAGAAACACCTCGGATATTGTTTCCTGTCTAATTTTAGTTGGATTGGTTTTGTTTGGGCAAAAGCTTTTACATTTTATGTAGATGAAGATTTTCGTTTTATTTTTTACAATCACTTCCATCCTTTGTTTGGGTAAAGTTCTTCTAGCTATAGTTGTGAAAGGTATCTCCTTTTCTTCTGTAACTTTTTTAATATGACTTTTTATTTTTTAGATAATATATCAATTTGAAGTTTATTGTGATATGTGAGAAGATATTGTGTTAAACTTGATTTTTTTTTCTTTTCGGTTTTTAAAAAATTTGTTTAAAAAAATAGAGTAGGAAAAAATAGAAAAGGAAGACAAAACAAAACAAACAAACGTTGTTAAGTGCCCAGCAGACGATCAGGGAAGATTCAAAATATATAACAATAAATTACCACATCAAGAGGGGATATATAAAAGTAGAAGAAATTATATTTATGAGTATCCTTCTTTTCTTTGCTTCCTTCTAGCTTATTCTTTTGTTTTCTTATACATACTTTTTTTACTTTATTTTTTTTTCCCCTTTCATCCCCCCTATCTCCCCATAGCAGACTATAGTTAAGCACAGATGTTATATATACATACATAGATATTTACCCATACATAGATATTTACATACACCCACATTTCTGCCCATACATACTTACACACACACATATGCATTCACACTCATCCACAGACCCACTTATATATACATATATCTATATACACACATATATAGAACAACATGCATACATATCTACATATACTCAGACACATATATGTACATATACATATTCACTCATATATAAACATGCATCTAAATCACATTAGTATGGCTAACATATAATGTAGATTTCTCTCTTGAGTCTTTAAATTTGACTTATCTCTTCTTTCCTATCCCTCTTAACTCTTGTGCTTTAATTCTGCTCCTTAAATTGCCTTGCTGTTTCTTAACCTCCCCTCACCCATGGGTCCCATCATGGTCTTCTTCCCCAAATCTTTGCTTCTCCCTCCACCCAATCCCTCCCCCCTTATTTCCTTTATAGATTTTGGAGGGTGCTATACTGTTCATGGTACATGTGGTGTTGCCGATTTAATCGATGCTCTATGTCAGTAGGTCTTCAGAACTAAGAGCCCTCCTCCCCCCTCACTTTTTCTTTAGAATAAAATTTCTTTTGAAAAGTACGATAATATATAGGTCATGTCACTGAATCTCAGAATGATGAAGTGATTTGCTTGTGCTCACATAGCTAATAAGTAATGGAATTTGGGCTTAAATATAGAACTTCAGTTTTATCTGTAAGTCTTTCCATCAGACTGCCCTACCTCTCATACACACTAATTCTATCTATTTGTCTGTTCATCTGTTTGTAACATTCATGAAAAAAAATTTTTTTGACTTCCAAATTCTCTCCTTCCTTTTTGCCTCTTCCTGATCTGCTGAGAAGGCAAGCAATATATCAGTTACACATATCAAATC
The DNA here is from genome assembly GCF_902635505.1 of Sarcophilus harrisii. Lineage (NCBI taxonomy): Eukaryota > Metazoa > Chordata > Mammalia > Dasyuromorphia > Dasyuridae > Sarcophilus > Sarcophilus harrisii. The sequence goes on along the minus strand of NC_045429.1, from coordinate 24,232,679 downwards.
ATGCAAAACACATTTTCATGTGGAAACCCCCTCCAAACTAACAACACAAAAAGCAAGAAACATAAAGAAAATGAAAAAAGTATGTATTTGTACTAGTAGCTCATCAGATCTATCTCTGGAGGTGGAAGCTATTTTTCATACAGGTCCTTTGGAATTGTTTTAATTATAATCTTGATCAGAACAGTTAAATATTTCTTATAATTAATTGATTATTGTTGCAATGTTGCTTTTATTGTGTATAATATTCTTCTGGTTCTACTCACTTGACTCTGCATCGGTTTATATAAATCTTCTTTTAAACCGTAGTCCTTATTTCTTATAGCATAGCAGTATTTCATCACAATCATAGATGGGTATTTTTTTACTTATTCCCCATTTGATGGGTATCCCCTCAATTTTTACTTTTTTGTCACCACAAAATGAGCTGCTTTAAATTTTTTTTGTACAAATAGCTCCTTTTCTCTTTGGAATACAGATCTAGTAGCAATTTTGTGGGGTCAAGCCCTTTGGGCATAGTTCTAAATTGTTTTCCAGAACAATTTGCTGGACCAATGTTTACAACTGTATCAGGAATGTATAAGAATTCAAAATTTTCCACCCTTTTCTAGCATTTGTCATTTTCCTTCTCTGTCATGTTAGCCAACTGGATTGAAAGGATATTCAATAGCCTGCAAGATAAATCAGGTCAGCATATAATTCTGCTTGTCTGTCCTTTCCGTGTTCCTTACATGAAAAGTGTGGAAGCTTGCTTTGGATGATGTTCTTATTATAGACTGCTTAGGATGACACTGAAGAAAGTGTCATTTTTGCTCAAATCTTGTAGGTAGTTTTTAAAAATAACTTTAAACAGGTCAGTCTTTGTGCTGACTGTCTTACTACTTCAAAGGATTTAAGGAAAAGGTGAAAATAATTTTGGAAGTAAAACTTTCAAAATAGTTGTCTTCCAGACGAATTTTAAAATTGGGTAGGAAATTGAGCTGTACCATAGAGTGACCGAAAAGATGAAGCATGGTAACATTAAAAAAAAAATTTTTTTTTTAAATTTAATAGCCTTTTATTTACAGGTTATCTGTATGGTTAATTTTACAGCATTGACAATTGCCAAACCTCTTGTTCCAATTTTTCCCTTCTTACCCCCCGCCCCCTCCCCCAGATGGCAGGATGACCAGTAGATGTTAAATATATTAAAATATAAATTAGATACACAATAAGTATACATGACCAAACCATTATTTTGCTGTACAAAAAGATCAGACTCTGAAATATTGTACAATTAGCTTGTGAAGGAAATCAAAAATGCAGGTGTGCAAAAATATAGGGATTGGGAATTCAATGTAATAGTTTCTAGTCATCTCCCAGAGTTCTTGAGCTGGGCGTAGCTGATTCATTTCATTACTGCTCCATTGGAAATGATTTAGTTGATCTCATTGCTGAGGATGGCCAAGTCCATCAGAATTGATCATCATATAGTATTGTTGTTGAAGTATATAATGATCTCTTGGCCCTGCTCATTTCACTCAGCATCAGTTCATGTAAGTCTCTCCAGGTCTTTCTGAAATCTTCCTGTTGGTCATTTCTTACAGAACAATAATATTCCATAATATTCATATACCACAATTTAATTCAGCCATTCTCCAACTGATGGGCATCTACTCAGTTACCAGTTTCTAGCCACTACAAAGTGGGCTGTAAAAAATTGTTTTCTAACAAAGTTTTACTTCACTGAATGTACTAATTGTGCTCTCTAGAAGGTGAGTAATGTATGCTTTAGAAATAAGTGGCCTAAGGGCAGCTAGATGGTGCAGTGGATAGAGCACCAGTCCAGAACTCAGAGGCCCTGTTTCAAATCTGGTCTCAGACACTTAACACTTTCTAGCTGTGTGACCCTGGGCAAGTCATTTAACCCCAATTGCTTCCCACCCCCCCAAAAAAAAGAAAGAAAGAAAAGAAAAAAAAAGAGAAATAAGTGGCTTAGGGTAGTTTGAAAGAAAGGTTGTGGCTGAGTTTGTATGATGGGATAATTATTTTTTTATAAAGTTTTTTATTTTCAAAACATATGCATAGATAGTTTTCAGCATTTACCCTTGCAAAACCTTGTGTTGTAAAATTTTTTTCTTCCTTCCTTTCCTCCACCCTCTTCCCTGGACAGCAAGTAATGCAATATATGTTAAACATGTGCAATTCTTCTATACTTAATTTCCACAGTTATCATGGTGCTCAAGAAAAATCAGATCAAAAAGGAAAAAAATGAGAAAGAAAAAAAAAGTAAGTAAATAACCAAAAGAAAGCGAAAATACTAAGTTGTGATCCACACTCAGGCCCCTCAGTCTCTCTCTGGGTGCAGATGGCTCTCTCCATCGCAAGACCATTGGAACTGGCCTGAATCATGCTATTGTTGAAAAGAACCACATCTAATGGGATGATTCTTTAAAAAAAAATTGTGTAGAAACTGGCAAAAAGGAGCAATTATCTCATAAAAATAGGGTTTGAAAGAAAGAACTAGTATAGAGGAAACTGGTGGGGTGGGAGGACTTGTAATGTTGAAACTTTATTCTCATCTAGTTTGAAGAGGAAACAAAGTATAATCTGAAAAGGTTTAGAAGTCTTATGAATTTTTAAAGAGATGAGAAAAGTGGGAAGTAGAGCAGGGTAGAGATTTTGAAAAGGGTATGTAGAATAATATTAGAAGGGGGGAGAAGATAAAGCAGAGAATTTTAGAGGGTTGAGTGAAATAAGAAATAAGAGCTTTGGGGGAAAGATAAGGTAATAGGGATAAGGTAAAAAGTGATTGAGAAGAAAAATAGTAAAAATAACACAGAAGGAAATTAACAAATAGTAATTAGAACTTTTCTAATTCAAAGATATGAACAGGCAATTTTCAGGTGAAAAAATGAAAACCATTTGTAGTCATAGGGAAAGGTGCTCCAAATCATTATTTATAGAGAAATGCAAATTAAGACAACTCTGAGGTACCAGTATATTGCCTAAGATGACAAGAAAATATAATGACAAATGTTAGAGGGCATGTGGGAAAACTGGGACACTAATACATTGTTGGTGAAATTGTGAATGGATCCAACCATTCTGGAGAGCAATTTGGAATTATGCCCAAAAGATTATCAAACTGTCCATATCCTTTGATCCAGCAGTGTTTCTACTGAGCTTATATCCCAAAGAGATTATAAAAGAGGGAAAGGGATCTACATGTGTAAAAATGTTCATGGCACTTCTTTGCGTAGTAACAAGAAACTGGAAACTGAGTGGATGCCCATCAGGTGGAGAATGGCTGAATAAATTATGGTAAATGAATGTTATGAAATATTATTGTTCTCTAAGAAATGACCAGCAGGATGATTTCAGAGAGGCCTGGGGAGACTTACATGAACTGATGCTGAGGGAAATGAGCAGAACCAGGAAATCATTATACATGGCAATAGCAAGATTATACAATGATCAATTCTGAGGGACATGACTCTTTTCAACAATGAAATGATTTAGGCCAGGTCCAATAGGCTTGTGATGGAGAGAAACAGCTACATCCAGAAAGAGGACTGTGGAAACCGAGGGTAGATCACAACATAGCAGGTAGTTTTCCAATGAAGAAATCAAAACAATTTGTAGTCATAAAAGTGCTCTAAATCATTGTTGATTAGAGAAAGGCAGATTAAAACAATGTTGATATATCATTTTATACCTATCAGATAACTAAAATGATGAAATGGAAAGTGACAAGTATTGGAGATGTGGAAAAATTGAGACACTAATTCTTTGTGAAATTGTAAAATGATCCAATCATTTTGGAGAACAATCTGGGCTTATGCCCAAAGAATTATTAAACTATATCTATACTCTTTGACTCAGTAATATCATTACTTGGTCTTTTTCCAAAGATGATTAATGAAAAAGGAAAAGAACCTGTATGTTCTACAATGTTTATAGTAACTCTCTTTGTGGTGGCAAAGAACTGGGAATTTCAGGAATACCTATCAATTGGGGAATGGTTAAACAAGTTGTATATGATTTTGATGGAATTACTACTGTACTATAAGAAATGATGAACTTGAAGTTCTTCGAGAAACATAGACTTGCACAAGATAATGAAATGCAAAATGAGCAGAATATAGAGACCACTGAATACAGTAATAGCAATATTAAGAAAGACTTTGAACAAGCAAGTTATTTTTCCTACTATAAATACCCAAATTATTTTACTCACACACACACACACAAGCCATTGCTGGGGTGGTGAAAGAGGGGGGAGTGAAGAAGAAAAGAAAAAATATTTACATGATCATTTTGTTGTATATTTGAAAAGAATAGCAAGTTATGCTATTATGCTGCTGTGTACAGTAAAATTACAGTTTTATGTATAATTGTCTCTTTTATTGTACTGTTATAGAAATGCTTGTTTTATTCCATAAATTAAAAATAAAATAAAAAAGAAAGAAGTTATTTAGCAGTATTATCTAACAGTATATTTAGAAATGTTAGTAGTAACAAGAAAAGAAAAAAAATTGAAGGAATAATAATGAACAATGAGATAATAAAACTACCCTTTTTTTTTGTAGAGAATGTGGTAATAAGACTTGGGAAATCCTAAAATGAAAAAACTAGATGAAACAATAATTTTTGCAAAGTAGCAGGATATAAAATTAACCAACATAAATCATTAGTATATGTATATATATCATCAATAAAGCCTTGAAGAACAGATATAGTAAGATATATCCCATTTAAAATAACAGTAAATTATATAAAATACCTGAGTATACCTGCCAAGATGAACCCAGCAATTACATGAATATAATTAAAAAACACTTTTATATGATAAACTCAAATTTAAATAATTGGAGAAATATTAATTGTTCATTGGGGGCAGAGCTGATATAAACATGACAATTCTACCTAAACAAATCTACTTATTCAATGCCATCCCAGTTAAATTACCAAAAATTAGTTTATTGAGCTGGAAAAAGTAATAATTAATTTGTAAGAACAAAAAGACAAGAATATTAAGGAAATTAATGGGGGGGGGAAAGTAAATAAAGGAGATCTAGCAGTATCAGATCTTAAACTATTATAAGATTATCAAAATTATCTAAACTATCTGATACTGGCTAAGAAATAGAAAGGTCAATCAGTAGAACACAGTAGACATATAGTATACAATAAATGATTATAGTAACCTTGTGTTAATAAATGTAAATATATAAATTTGTAGGATAAGAATTTAATGTTTGATAAAAAATAATATGTGGAGAAAACTGAGAAGCAGTCTTTCAGAAATTGGGTATATTTCAGTATCTTATACCATCTACCAAGATAAAGTCAAAATGGCTACATGTCTTAAATATAAATGGAGAGATCATATGTATATTAGAATATGGAACATTTTGCCTATTAGAATTATGGATAGGAGAAAATTTTATGAACAAGAAATAGAAAACATCTATGAGAATAGATAATTATGTTAAATTAAAAATTGTTTTGCATAAGTAAAACCAATGTAGGTATAATTAGAAGGAAAACAGAAATTGTATAGCTAGTTTCTTGGATAAAAATCTCATATCCTAACTATATAGATAACTGTCATATTTATATTCTATGACGTTATTTTCCAATTGATAAATGGCCAAAGGATGTAATGGGAAGCTTTTTTGAAGAAATAAAGCTATGTAATAGTCATATTAAATACTTTGTCATCATTAATTAAAGAAATGTAAATTAAAACACTTTTTGAGATATCTCACACCTATTTGATTGACTAAAATAATAAAAGGGGAAAATGACAATGCTGGAAGAGATGTGAAAAAATTGGGACACTAATATACTGCTGGTAGAACTGTAAAATAATCCATTTATTTTGGAGAGTAAGCTGGAATTATGCCCAAAGAATTTTAAAACTTTATATATATATATATATAAAAATATATATATATATATATATTTTAATTGAAGCTTTTTATTTTCAAAACATATGCAAGGATAATTTTTCAACATTGACTCTGCAAAACCTTGTATTCCAATTTCCCTCCCACTTCTCTTCACTCTCTCCCCTAGATGACAAGTAAGCCAATATATGTTTAACATGGTAAAAATATATGTAAATCCAATATAGGCATACATATTTATATAATTACCATGCTACACAAGAAAAATCTGATCAAAAAAGGAAGAAAAATGAGAAAAAATATAAAATTCAAGAAAACAACAACAAAAGAAGTGAAAATGCTATGTTGTGATCCACACTCAGTTCCCACAGTCCTCTCTGGGTTCAGATGGCTATCTCCATCACAAGATATTGAAACTGGCCTGAATTATCTCATCGTTGAGAAGAGCCACATCCATCAGAATTGATCATCATGTAATCTTGTTGCCTTGCACAATGATCTCCTGATTCTGCTCATTTCACTCAGCATCCCTAGAGGCAAGAAACTGGAAACGGATGCCCATCAGTTGGAGAATGGTTGAATAAGTTAATGGTATCTGAATGTTATGGAATATTATTGTCCTGTAAGAAATGACCAGCAGGATGATTTTAGAGAGGCCTGGAAAGACTAATAGCATACCTACATTCTGAACCTCCCAAACCTGAGCTAGCTCTGGTATTGTGGGTCACAATCTCATTAATGTGGACATCCTTGGAAAGTATTCTGCCAAGATAAGTGAATTTGTCCACAGCATTCAGAACTTCACCATTTGCTGCAACTGATGGTTCCACATATGGATAGTGTGATGCTGGCTGATGTAAGATCTGTGTTTTCCTGGTGTTAATTGTTAGGCCAAAATTAGCACAGGCAACAGAGAATTAATTGATTGATATTTTGTTCCATCTCAGCTTCAGAGGCTGCATTGAATGCACAGTGATCTGCAAACAAAAAATCATATGCCAACACACCCTTCACTTTAGTTTTGAGTTGTGGTCTTTTCAAGTTGAAGAGTTTATTGTCAGTGTGGTAGCTTACTTTTGATTCCAAGCATTTGACATCATGACTGAAAAACTCCATTATAAAAAGCATGGGAGCAAGAACATAGCCTTGGTTCACTCTGTTGGTGACTGGGAAAACTGGAGAGCATTGTCCAGAACCTGGGCCATCGGGTCATCACAAATTGACATGCTTTAGAAATGAGCTTCTCTAGGTGACCAAATTTTGACCCAATTTCCCATAAGTCCTCATGACTGACAATATCAAAGGCCTTCATCAGATCGACAAATATTGTATACAGACTCTTCTGCTCTTGGCTTTTTTTCTTGGACAGTATACCTGAGCCATGCCAGGAAATTGAATCGATTCCATTTGCATTGTTTTAGGAAGATTCTGAAGATCACTTGACAGGATAAGATACCAGACATTGAGATCCTTTCTCGAACTTAACTGCCAAGCATTTAAACTTTACTGCAGAAACAACTCTTTTGGGCTGGTCACATTGTATGCTTGCTCAAAAAGACTATTTTATGGAGAATTCACAACAGGATAAGTGCTCACAAAATGGTCAGGAAGAATGATATAAAGACATCTTAAAGTTTCACTTAAGATCTTTAGAGTTTATTGTATAACATGGTAGACATTGATCCCGGACAGCACAGCGTGATGTAACCTCATTAGAAAAGGGGCTGTGCTCTAGGAGCAAAACAGAATTGAGTTAACCTCGAAGGAATAGGAGATGTGCCAAGTTAGGGAAGCCTCCCCAGACATTCATGTGAACTATTTGTACCCACCTGTGATAGAGCATTCAGAGCTCAGATTGGTCTGATCAAGCATAGTCGGACACATGGTAACTTGACTCTTAACATAGTGATGTCATTTCGGTCCTCTGAGAACAAGGACAACAGCCAACCAATCAACATCTATATCTATATCTAAATCTAAATCTGTCTGGTTCAAATGCTGGCTTTCTTTAGTATGGGGTAGAGTGGGAAGGAGAGAGAAATGGAAAGAAAGTTTGAAACTTAAAATGTAACAACAAAAAAGTAAAGTCATGTAGTCAACTCTGAGTCAAATAAGAACCAAAAGAACAGCCTCTGAATCCATGCTTTTGTATCCTGTGAATTTAGAGTCTTTGAGTCTTAGACTCTCTGACCTTGGTTGCCTGGAGTCATGCAGTTGTGAATGGGGTCTAGGTGTGAGTCTAATCTTTCTGAATCTACTGACTCTTCCTACTCCTTTCCTTTTGCCTCAGGCAATGGATTATCACTATTTTGTAATTCCAAAACTCTTAGCATTGATTTGTAATTTTTAGACCTGACGTTTTTGTTTAGAATTTCTGGAACATGCATTCACATGACTGCTCTAGTTTAAGAATCACAGATTTCTAGAATATTTTAGCTCTAGAAGGGATCTTAGGGGTTATTTGGTAGAACTGTCTTGTCACAGATCACATTGAAGAAGGGACCTTGAAACTCTCTAAAAACTCCTTGAAGGAGAGATTCTCCTTGAATCCTGTGTCTGTGGGACCCCACCCCACAGAGAAAACAAGATAAACAGCTTCATCCTGTTATCTAGGTGGGTTTGGTTCAATCCTGAGCTAAAAGAATTCCATCCCTATTGAATTAAAGAGACTCATTCAATTCTGTTCAAATTCAGCTCAAGCTGAAACCCAGCTTGTAGCCAATGCTCCTATTATAAAAAAGCCAGTTCTAAACTCATTTCTTTGCAGAGGTTCTAAACATGCCATGCCATGCTATGCTGTCATGCTATGCTGTGCCAAGGAGGCCTTTGCCCACTGGAATAATATTCTCTTCCAGTGTTACCCTCTCTTTATCCTCCCCTATTTCCCTAAGGAGACTTTTTCCCTCTCTATTGCGATTTCTCTAAACTTCACTTCTCTGCCAGAACTCACCACTGAGAACTTCAGCCTTTCTGTTCTTGCTAGTAAAGGCCGACTTCCCAATGCCTATAATAAACCTCTTTTATCATTCTAGCTTTTTTGGGTCTGTAAATTCCTTTACAGAGAATCTCTGTGCCGCCAGAAGGGGGTTCCCCAAAACTCCCTGTAATGCCGGAGAAATTGAGCAAGATAGAGATTAGAGAGTATTTAATATTTATTAAATGGAGATATAATACTGGGACCAAATGGATCAATGGTTTGGTCCCAGGGCTGAATGAGACTATCCTTTCAAAGAATCCAGCAGTGAATGTCTACAAGATTCTTTTATGGGATAACAAGAACAATGACATAATGAGGTAGGTACCTGTATGGGGAATGACCTAATTGGGGGAGGCACCTAGGATGACATAATGGGAGGTACTGGAGAGGCTCCTGATATTCTAATGATGTCTAAAATGGATAGACCTTTATCCCATCAAAAAACATTAAGAAGGAATGATTATAGCCTGGGGTTTTGGGGCAGAGTAACTGAGGACAATTAGGGAAACTGGATCAGGACCTTAAAAGAGAATTGTTTCACAACACTTTGACAACCAAGTGGAAGATGAATTGGGACAGGGAGAGACTTGAGAGATGGAGAGAAATTAGAAGGGTATTCCAGTAGTCCAGGTGAAAGAGCCATAAGGACTTGTACCAGAATTTTGACTGTGTGAGTGAGAGCTTGGGATGTATTTGGGAGATATTATGAAGGAATGACAAATTTGTTTGGCTTGATTTTGCATATTTTGTTGTAATAAATACATATATTTTTTTAAATTTTTATGCCCTTTAGGGCAGGAACCTGGAGGGAGGACAAATAGAATTCTGTTTTTTAAAAAATAGGGATGAAAGGTTAATATAGATGTGAAATATTGCATGTACTATCAGATATGGTGACTATTGTTAGTTTTATTTAACTTTGTTTTACTGTTACAAGAGACCTCTCATAAAGCTAAGGTAACCTGTAATGTATATAATATAAAAAACCAAGATTCATCAGTAAAACTTAAAAATATTTGGCCATAGATGTGAGATGAATGCAAGTGGTCAAATATGACATATAGATTTTTAGCATGAGAAGATAGGAATTAGGAGGATGACTTTGGGAGTATGGTCATTCCCTCAAGACAAATAGGAAAATTTTGAATATGGAGTTTTTGAGGGGAAAGATAACAGTTTGTATTTTTAGGCATGTTGAGTTTGAGATGCCTAAAGGAAATGCATTTTCATGTGTCCAGAAGAACTGGATCTTAGGCTGAAGATTAGGGCTGGATATATATCTCTGAATCATCCAATAAAGATGGTTGAAACTGCTCATGAGATCACCAGGTGAAATAGTCTAGAGGAAGAGAAGAGAGCTCAAGACAGAGCCCTGTGAGAACCTCATGGTTGGTGTACATGACCTGGATGAAAATTCAGTAAAAAGACCATAAGAGAAAGAGAACCAGCACAGCAGGGTCACAAAACAAGAGGAGAGAGTTGCTGGTGTCAGAAGCTGCAAAAAGGTCAAGGAGAATGAAGACTGAGAAACATTTGGTAATTTCAGTGGAATGATATTGAAATCTGTATTGTGGAGGGTTTTGAAGAGAAGAGACTACTGAAGAAGCCTTTTCAAGGAATTGAGCTGAGAAAAGGAGAAAAGAAAAAAGGTAATGGCTCTTGGTGGTTTTAAGTGTTTTGTAGAGGAAGGGATGAAGCTAATATGTAGGGAGAGAGAGAAGACAATAGTTTGGGGTTGATTTGGGGGCGGGTTTCTGAGGTGAGAGGGGATATGTGTTGGTAGTGTGTTTGCTTTGGCAAGGAGAAGGTCAAGGTCTTTGTTAGATACCTGGTGAAGATGGAATTTCCATCTGTCTGTTGTTGGACTGACATGCTAAGCTTTTCAAGAGGGATATGACCTGTTCAAACTTGTTCTCTGTAGGCATAATCTTTAAGAGTACAGGATAACCCTCTCGTCACCCTGAGATGTCAGGAAGTGTTTCAAGAATTCTTGATTTCATCATTGTGGGTCCTTCTTAGATCTTATTAGGTCTCTGCTGGCCAAGATATTCATCGTATGTGCCCCACTTCTCTGCCAACCCTTTTGGCCATAATATAGGTGCTTTTTTAGCTTGTACTTCCCTGGTATTTCTTCTGAGAATCCAGGGGCACAGCCACAATTCTAGAGGATTCCTGATGAATCAGTCTGCCCACTTGCTATAGAGGCAGTGGACTCTGAAGATATACCGAGGCATATTTTTCTGGACATGGCTAAGGCAGGATTTTTGTTTGGCTATGCATATTTGTAACAGGAATTTTGCGGTTTTCCATTTCTTATTTTAGGAGTTGGGGGTAGGAAGGAAAGCAGGAGGAAAAGACTGTAGACCTGAAAATAAAATAAAATTTGAATATTAAAAATAAAAAATCCAAAATTATGTCCCTACTACCAGGGCATCAGTGGAAATTTATGGTTTAAAGAAAATTGCCCCATTTACCTTGTGTATGTGTGTTGGGGTGATAAAGGTGGTGGGGGAGCTTGAGGAGTTCTTGTTTAGTTTAAGTGTTAGAGCAGATGTTCTCTAAATCTTCCAACTCTGAGGTTCTGTGATCGAGCTGTTACTGTAGCTGAAAACCAGTAGATATGTTTCAGGAAGAAGGTGATTTTATTTTTTAATATTTAAGTAGATATCACAAAATGAATTTGAATGCTGTAAGAATATTAAGATCAAAGATTTTTCCTACCTAAGGACTTAGAATTAAATGCCTAAGGAGCTCATGTGCTAGTGTTGATGTTTATGGCTCAGTAGTATCACATTCAGTTTTGGGGATAAGAGTGTAGAATGAAGGGAGAAATAGCCTTTGTCTGGAAGGTGATTTTCTGCTGGAGGACTCAATGTAGATATAAGAGAAAGCACTGACACCTGGGGGAAGCGGAATAAGGAGATAACCCTTTAGATACTTTTTTCAGCGTATTGCAGTTGTTTTCAATATCAGTGTATCAGAACTCTGCCAAAAACTGAATGAAAGTGAAGGTGCAGTACTTCATGCCAGGACTCATGAATATTGTTTGTTTTGGCATAGTATTGACTTAAGATAGAGTTTCTGTCCTTTCATTCAATATTAATTTGTCTTCAGTTTCTACAGTGAAGTACCACCTGTCTGTGGTGACTTGCACCCTTAGATTCCTTGGAGCAGTATTGGATTCAGGACTATGGTATAGATTCTGATCATGAGTTTCTGGTAGTATTAAAAATATAGCTGAAATCAAGTGTCTAGTCCATTTGCCTCATATTTACTGCTTATGTTTTTGCTTACCTTTTTGTGGAGGTTGAAAGACAGGTTTTCAAAGTCAGATACTCGTTGACAATTTGAATGAATTATCTTTTAATAACTAAGTTGGCTTTTTTGTGGTGAATATCACAGTTGCTATTGACTAATAACACTGTCCTATCACTCTCATTAGATTCATAAATACTCACTTATCTTAGTGTACCAATTGGTGTTTAGACTTCATTTATATTTTTAACTTTTTTTTTTTTTTTTCATTTAAAAGATTTGAATTAACTGAAAAGAGAGGAGTAAAAAGGTTTTTGATGATGGATGATTGTGACAAAGGTAGAAATTAAATTGCCTTGCTCGATTTGAAGTTCCGCTTACTTGGGCTTTTTGACTAATTCCTAAAAATATGCTGGTTTCCTTTTGGCTTGACTGTGTGGCTGCTGAGGTTATACATCCTCTTGCATCATGAATAAAAATATTGGATACAGTTTGAGCACCAAACTTGCCTATGAGAGCTGTCTCACTGAAGTGAACAGCTTGAGATGAGAGGGCCTGGAAGAAGGGGGAAAAAACTGGAAGTCATTATTTTCACTCTCCCTCTCCCCCTCCCTCAGACCCCCAACAACAAAACTGTTCACCACACTTTGCCTAACAAAGCAAATTGAGGCTTTCAGATTGTCTGGCTTTTCTGTGTTCCCTTGGTCTTTCTTGCTTCAGTTTCCTCCCCTTCTCACAAATTGTAGGTGTAATTTTCCTCGTTTTTCAAGTCTCTGGGCAACAGAATATAAACTGGCAGGGCAAAATATGTGATAGATTTGAAAATCTTGGCTTTCTCTTGCTATTCCCATGGTACTCCTGGCTTCCCTGTGGGCATTTTATAGGAATTTCCGTTGAGGAAGGAAGGACTACTAGCACCGAGGCATAGTCTCCACATGGGAGACCATAAGTTGTTAAGGCTTTGGGCAAATGCAAAGTCTAATATTCTCCTGTAAAGAGCTAACAAGTAAACTCCAAACACTATCACTATTAAAAAGTTGGGGAAATTTTCATTTTTAAAAATTCATATAATTCTATTTTTAAAATTCAGTTTTATTTTTAAGATCCACATTCTCTTCCTTTCCCCCATTCCATTGAGAAAACAAAACAAAACCCATTATAATCATGTATGATAAAACATTGGCTATATCCAGAGAAATATTCGATCTACATTTTTGAGTATTTGGGCTCTTTTTAAATAAGCTAGATGGAAAGAAATCTTTTTTTAAAAATTTTTTTATTATAATAACTTTTTATTGACAGAACCCATGCCAGGGTAATTTTTAACAACATTATCCCTTGCACTCACTTCTGTTCCGATTTTTCCCCTCTCTCCCTCCACCCTCTCCCCTAACTGACAAGCAGTCCTATATATGTTAAATATGTCACAGTATATCCTAGGTACAATATATGTGTGCAGAACCGAACAGTTCTCTTGTTGCACAGGGAGAATTGGATTTAGAAGGTAGAAATAGCCCGGGAAGAAAAACAAAAATGCAAACAGTTTACATAATTTCCCAGTGTTCTTTCTTTGGGTGTAGCTGCTTCTGTCCATCATTGATCAATTGAAACTGAGTTAGGTCTCTTTGTGGAGGAAATCCACTTCCATCAAAATACATCTTCATACAGTATCGTTGTTGAAGTATATAATAATCTCCTGGTTTTCCTCATTTCACTTAGCATCAGTTCATGTAAATCTCTCCAAGCCTCTCTGTATTCATCCTGCTGGTCATTTCTTACAGAACAATAATATTCCATAACATTCACATATACCACAATTTATCCATATATTCTCCAATTGATGTGCATCCATTCATGGAAAGAAATCTTTGACTCTGGTTTAATGATCCTGTCTGTAATATGGGCTAACAGCCTGTTTCTTTCTCTTTTTCCCAGGATAGAGATATCGCTCAAACCAAATAAGATCATAAAGTGTGATTTATAGAAAGAGAATTGGATTTTCTCCTTGTAGAAGAGTGAAAAAAAGTCTAAGATGTGCAAAGCAAGAGCTTGATCCATAGCCATCACCTACGGGATCCAATAGTTCTTGACTACATTGGTCTCTTGCAGGTTTTTTCAGTTGTTCCTTATTTGTTGGGTATCTATGTTGCTTCCATTTTTTTTTTTTTTTCAAGGAAAGCTCTCTGAATGTTTTTATATTGATGGACTTGGTACTTTTGTAATGTATTGGGGTAGTGGGGTGCATTTGATAAATTGTTAGGCAAACTATAAGTGGTCTTGGTTCACATCTTGGGTACTTTCTAGCCATGAGTTACATGACATCTTGAGTTTCTTCACTTGTCACATGGGCATCAGTCAGCAAACATTTATTAAGTGCCTTCTGTGTACCAGGTATTGTTGCGGGCATTGGGATACAAACCTCAAATACTGGCAATACCCATCTCACCGAGATGTCTAAATAAATGTCCACATGACCTTTGGAAACTTTAAAGTCCTAAAACAATAGGGTCATAGAAGACTCAACCCTGTTTACCTCATCTGTACAATGAGTTGGAAAATGAAATGGTGACCCCCACGACAATATTTCAGCCTCACTTTTCACAGAATAGCACCTGCACTGAAGAATTATTGGGAAGATCAAATGGGGTAAGAGATACCTTGTTTGAGATTATGGCTGGCCAGTGATACAGCTGCTCTCTGGGAGCTGATGCTGAAGATCACCATCCTTCAAAGAGGAGCTGAGTGGAACTGGATAGAATCCAAAAGAGCAGGGCCACATCCCCTGGAGGATAGTTGTCTCTTGAGGCAGCTTCTGTTGAACAAAACAGACAGTTTAAGAGAAAAAAGCACAAGTAACACTGCATTCTGGGCATAGTGTTGAGAGGACAAAACAGTTTGGACTTTGTGTGAGGAGGGGAAATACAAAGTTTAACATTTTTTAAAGCTATATTTTATTCAATTTAGTAAATTTAGATTTTTGAATTTATTCAACAGATCTTGAACAATTGTTAGGTAGAAGATATACACTGGGAAGGTCTGTGGAAGATAAAAGGAAAAGGAATAAGAATTTCTATAGCATTCATGTGACTGGCATTGTGCCAAGCCCTTTTTACCTCATTGTCTCATTTCTCCCAGAAGTAATACTGTTGTATCAAAGGGTATGCACAGTTTGATAGCCCTTTGGGCTAGTTCCAGGTGGATCCAGAATGGTACACCAACACATCTATCAAACACATTTTTGACCAGAAAAGGAGGGGAGATACTTAGAGGGTAATCTGTCTGTTCACACATCACTAAAAATTGTAGTTCATTCACATCTCCAGTGCAGTTTTTGTTCATGCCTTGACATGAATCTTCTAGAACGGTTCTATTTTGAGTAGAACTTCCTTTAGTCCCTTTCCTCACCTCTCTTAGGAGAAGACAGTAAACAAAAAGGGGCAGAAGGTGCTGGGGCAGGGGAGAGAAGGGACAGCTGGGAAGGGAATGAAAGATGGCCCACCTGGGCCCATTCCCCTAAATGGAGACTTCCTAGAAGGACTTTTCCCATGGGAGAAGGTGGCTAGTGTGATAGAGGGAAGTCCCAGGGTGAGGAGACAGCTAAACAGAGGTGGTGTAATCCTTTAATGAAGTAAGTTGTGGTCCCTTTAAGAAACTATTTCCTATTGATTTGTGATTCCTTCCAGATTGATCTGTGATTCCTCTCAGATTATTCCCAGCCCCTTCTGGTTGAGGCATTTCAGTCCAGGAAGCCAGGGCCTTTGATTCACAAATCCTGGTTAAAAGAACTCCTTTGAATATCAATAGGAGATCCCCCCACTGGATCTGAGCCAACTTGGGCTCTCCCAGCCCCCATTCTGATGATCTGCTCAGGTTTCCCAATCTGCACCAAGACCAGCAATATAATGTGCTTCTTATCAACTAAGGTCTTTGCAGATGGACCTGGCAGTTCCCTTTACTGCCACGACTTTCTGCCCACTGAAAACTACATTCTCAATGCAAAACTCCATTTTCCATAGATGAGCCCACTGGAATAATATTCTTTTCTAGTGCCATCCTCTCTTTATCCTCACCTATTTCCCTAAGCAGACTTTATGCTTCCAATCCCCATAATAAACCTCTTTTATCAATCTAGGTTTTCAGGTCTGTAAATTCCTTTACAGAGAACCTCTGCACCGCCAGAAGGGAGTCCCCAAAACTCCCTACCCTTGCGCCGAATACCAAGGGGTTGCAGGGGAGCTCTATTTGATTCCCTGAACCCCGAACCTGCCACTAGACCTCATTTAACTCCCTGACCACCAGAAACCCTAATTTCATTTTGGGTTCCCTAAATCTAAACCTCATCATTACGAGATGTCTTTATTTTTCCTCATATGGATGTGTAGTAATTCCCTTGTCTGTCAATTTGATGTTTAGCCTGACATGATTTGTTCTGAGTAATTCTGGACTGGTTTTAGCATTTATTTCTTGCTTTTTTAAAACTTGCTCCCAAACCATACACCTTTTCTAGAATTTTGCTAGAAATCACAGAATTTCAGAATTGGTAAGAACCCTAGATACAGTCTGGTCCAATTCCTACAGAAATTCTATCTCCTTATCATCTGTCTTGAGCTTGAAAGAACTCTGGAGAGGGAGAAGCTCATCACTCCTGGAGGCAGCCAGTCCTACTTTGTAAGGATTAGGAGGGATTTCCTTAGCTCAAACCTAAATTGGCCAGGCCAAAATTTCCACCCATTGTTTCCAGTTTTGCCCTTGGGGATTAGCAGAGCAAGTCTGATTCATCTACTTTATGACTTCCTAGTTTCTTTAAGAAGTCCTTACAAGGCTTACTTTTTCCCTCTGAGTGCCCTGGCTGGGGATAGTTACCCTAGCAGTTTCTTCCCTAATGCCTCAGGCATATTTTCTCTATATCTTCTGCCACTACCTCTGTGATTCCCCAGCCAGTTATCTTCTATGTGTTGTCATTCTTTATTAGAATGTAATCTCTTACAGTCTGTCTCACTTTTGTATTTGTACCCCTGGCATAGGTTAATAAATATTTTTATTCATTTATTTCTTCCCCACCATTATGATTGTTCTGCTGGGCACACTTAAATTTGTCCGTTTCTTTCCAAAAATAGGATGCCAAAGTTTTAGAAATTTGGAACAATTTTTGCCTTTCTTTGGGCCTGTCTGCCTCCCCTTTTCCATGTTTTTTTCAGAAATCCTTTAGACTAGCTCAGTCACATTTGAAAGTTCTTTCAGGGCCTGATATTCCCCTCTTTGAAATCCTGGGAGATTTTGTCTTGCTCTCTCACCTCCATTCAGAAAACACTCAGATGTATACATCCACTACTGATTTCTTGACTTCTTGTATCACCAACTGCCTATTGGATATGTCAAGTTAGATCTAGAATTCAGTATCCAAAGCAGAACTCAGTATCTTTTGCACCAGATGTAATCTCTCTTCAACAACTTCTTATATCTGTCTAGGACGTCAGCATCCCTTACTTTTCCACTTTCCTCATATATTAATAGTTACCATGTTCAAAACAGAACTCTTTCTTTTCCTCTAAGCCCTCCCCCCTTCCTTCCTTTTTATTATAAAGGACAACATCTTTCCCCCAGAAATCTAGGAGGACTGGAATCAGTGCGTTCTCAAGCTGCAGTTGCATTTCTTATTGATTATCTAGTTTAGCATGGTTCAGTATGGTTGATTTAATCTTACAAGAAATAATGGTTTCCTAGTGATATAATGATTGGTTTATACTCAATGTAGAGCATATAAGCTAGGAGCCTCAGCCAGGATTCATTCAGAGAGATTCAGAGAGCAGAGAAGACAGGCGGGAGCTCAAGCTCTCAGAACTAAGGAGAGAGATAGGCCAAAACAGAACATTACAAGATGAGACTTAAATAGTTGTTTTTTTTTTTAATTCAGAAAAAATGAACCCTGCTGAGAAGAGGCACAGACTAAACCTACTTTGAAGGTTTGGGAGCTAGAAAAGCCCTCAGAGATCATCTAACCTGATTTCCTTCATTTGGATTCAGATGGTGGTACTTGGCCAAATGGCCAGCTTGTGTGGCCTGGTCAACTTATTCACCACCCTGGCACTTACTTTCCAAATCTGTGAAACAAGGATTATGATACTTGTACTATCCATCTCACAGTGGTATAATGAATAAATTTCTTTATAAATCTTAAATTGCAATATAAATATGAATTACGATTTTAGAAAACTATATTTTAAAAAACCTTTTAAATGAAAGATACTTACAACAATGTTAATCCTTAGCTCCCTGGAAAAATAGACCATCTCAATCTGTACTTTGAGTCCATTATATTTCTTTCTTTTTTTTTTTTTTTTTGAAAAATTTTATTAATGCTTTTTATTTTTCAAAACATATACATAATTCTGTAACATTAGCCCTTGCAAAACTTTGTGTTCTACTCCCGCCCTCCCCTTCTCCTACCTCCCTCCTAGATGGCAAGTAGTGCATTATATGTTAAACATGGTAGAAATATATGTTAAATTCAATATATGCATACTTATTTATACAGTTATCTTGCTGTACAAGAAAAATCAAATTAAACCAGAAAAGAAAAGGAAATAAAATGTAAGCAAACAACAAAAAGAGTGAGAATCCTATGTTGTGAACCACTCATTTCCCATAGTTCTCTCCCTGGGTGCAGATGGCTCTCTTCATCACAAGATCATTGGAATTGGTCTGAATCATCTCATTGTTGAAGAGAGCCCCGACCTTCAGAGTTGATCATTGTATAATCTTGTTATTGACGTGTATAATGATCTCCTGATTCTGCTCATTTCACTTAGCATCTGTTCATGTAAGTCTCTTCAGGCCTCTTTGAAGTCATCCTGCTGATCATTTTTTTTTTTTTTTAATTTAATAGCCTTTTATTTACAGGATATATGCATGGGTAACTTTACAGCATTAACAATTGCCAAACCTCTTGTTCCAATTTTTCACCTCTTACCCCCCCCCACCCTCCCCTAGATGGCAGGATGACCAGTAGATGTTAAATATATTAAAATATAAATTAGATACACAATAAGTATACATGACCAAAACGTTATTTTGCTGTACAAAAAGAATCAGACTCTGAAATATTGTACAATTAGCTTGTGAAGGAAATCAAAAATGCAGGTGTGCATAAATATAGGGATTGGGAATTCAATGTAATGATTTTTAGTCATCTCCCAGAGTTCTTTTTCTGGGCATAGCTGGTTCAGTTCATTACTGCTGCATTGGAAATGATTTGGTTGATCTCGTTGCTGAGGATGGCCTGGTCCATCAGAACTGGTCATCATATAGTATTGTTGTTGAAGTATATAATGATCTCCTGGTCCTGCTCATTTCACTCAGCATCAGTTCGTGTAAGTCTCTCCAGGCCTTTCTGAAATTCTGCTGATCATTTCTTATAAAACAATAATATTCTATAACATTCATAAACCATAATTCATTTACTCATCCAGCCATGGATGGGCATCCACTCAGTTTCCAGTTTGTGGCCACTACAAAGAGGGCTGCCACAAACATTCTTGCACATACAGGTCCCTTTCTCTTTTTAAGATTTCTTTGGGATATAAGCCCAGTAAAAACAATGCTGGATCAAAGGGGATGCACAGTGTGATTACTCTTTGAGCATGGTTACAAATTGCTCTCCAAATTGGTTGGATCCATTCACAATTCCACCAACAGTGTATTAATGTCCCAGTTTTCTCATATCCCCTCTAACATTCATTATCTTTTCCTGTCATCTGAGAAGTTTGTAGTGATAACCTGAGAGTTGTCTTGCATTTCTCCGATCAAGAGTGATTTAGAGCACCTTTTCATATGACTAGGAATGGTTTCCATTTCTTCATCTAAAAATTGTCTGTTCATATCCTTTGACCATTTGTCAATTGGAGAATGGCTTGATTTCTTGTAAATTTGAGTCAGTTCTCTATATATTTTGAAAATAAAGCCTTTGTCAGAACCCTTAATTGTAAAAATGTTTTCCCAGTTTATTGCTTCCCTTTTAATCTTGTCTGCATTAGTTTTGTGTGTAAAAAAACTTTTTAACTTAATATAATCAGAATTATCTATTTTGTGATCAATAATGATCTCCAGTTCTTTGATCACAAATTTCTTCCTCCTCCACAGATCTGATTCGTAAACTATCCTATATTCTTCTAATTTGTTTATGATATCATTCTTTATGTCTAGATCATGAATCCATTTTGACCTTTTCTTGGTAGACGGTGTTAGATGTGGGTCAGTGCCTAGTTTCTGCCATAGTAATTTTCATGTTCCCAGCAGCTTTTGTCAAATAGTGAATTCTTATCCCAAAAGCTGGGGCTTTTTGGTTTGTCACATACTAGATTATTATAGTCATTGACTATTTTGTCCTGTGAACCTAACCTATTCCACTGATTGATTACTCTCTTTCTTAGCCAGTACCAAATTGTTTTGGTGACTGCTGTTTTATAATAGTATTTTAGATATGGTACAACTAAGCCACCTTCATTTGCATTTTTCCCATTCCCTTAAAATTCTTGTTCTTTTGTTCTTCCAGATGAATTTTATTATTTTTTTTCTAGGTCTGTAAAATAATTTTTTGGGAATGTGATTGGTATAGCACTAAATAAATAGATTAATTTAGGCAGTATTGTTATTTTTATTATTATTCACTTGACCTATCCAAGAACATTTGATATTTTTCCAATTGTTTAGATCTGACATGTGTGTGTGTTTGTGTGTGTGTGTGTATGTGTAAAGTTTTGTAATTGTGTTCATATAGTTCCTCCCTTTCCCTTGGCAGATAGATTCTCAAATATTTTATACTATTGACAATTATTTTGAATGGAATATCTCTTTGTATCTTTTGCTGTTGGATTTTGTTGGTGATGTATAAAAATGCTGATGGATGTGGATTTGTTTTGTATCCTGCAACTTTGCTAAAGTTGTGGATTGTTTCTAATAGTTTTTTTAGTTGATTCTCTAAGGTTCTCTACTTATACCATCATCTCATCTGCAAAAAATGATAATTTGGTTTCCTCATTACCTACTCTAATTCCTGTAATCTCTTTTTCTTTTCTTATTGCCAAAGCTAACATTTCTAATACAATATTGAATAGTAATGGTGATAGTAGGTAATCTTGTTACACCCCTGATCTTATTGGGAATGGTTCTAGTTTATCCCCATTACATATTCTATTATCTTTCTATGAGAAGTTAAATAAATAAATGAGAAGTTGAAATTGTGATTGGTCATTGTATTGAACAAATGCATTGTCTTTTAAAGTTGGTTATTTTAAAATTATTGTTTTTATTGTGTAAGTGGTCCTCCTGGTTCTGTTCACTTTCCTCTGCATCACACAAATCTTCCTAGGTTTTTCCTGAATCAATTTCTTTTATTCTTACAGTGCAAAGTATTTGTCACATTCATTTATACCATTGTTTGTTTAGCCATCCATTTGATAGGTAACCCCTCGTTCTATAATTCACTGCACAGCAACACAAAAAGATCTGCTCTCAATATTTTTGTACTTATAGGTCCTTTTCTGCTTTCTTTGATCTCTTTGGAGTTTAGACCTCCAAGTAGTGATATCACTTGGTTCAAACTATTCTTTGGGGACATGGTTCCAAATTGCTTTCCAGAATAGCTGGACCAATTTATAGCTCCACCAAGATTGTATTAATGTGCCCATTTCCCCACAGTCCCTCCAACATTTGTCTTGTTCCAGTTTTATTAGTCTTGTCATTCTGATGGATGTGAGGTGCAACCTCAGAGTTATTTTAATTTTATTTTTTCCGATCATTGGTGATGTAGAACATTTTTTCCATGTGCCTATTGATATCTTGGATTTCCTTCTCTGAAAATTGCCCACTCATATGCTTTGACCTTTATTCTTATAAATTTAGATCCATTCTCTCTATATCTTAGAAATGAGACCTTTATTAGAGAAATTTGCTACAAAGATTTTTTTCTCATTTATTCTGCTTCTCTTCATTATTGTTATTATTATTTTTTTTTTTTTTGGTGTAACGTCTTTTAAATTTGATGTAGTTAAAATTGTCCATTTTCCCTTCTGTAACTCATTTGATCATTGACTCTTCCTTTATCTGTAGCTCTAACAAGTAATTTCTTGCTTGCTCTTCTAATTTGTTTTATGATATCCCCTTTTGTGTCTAAGTCATGAACCCATTTGTAGTTTAATGTGTTATATGCTGTTGAGATGTTGGTTTAGACCCAATTTCTGTTGGATTGCCTTCCCAGTTTTCCTAGCAGTTTTTATTGAATCATATATTTTTGCTTTAAAAGCTAGAAACTTTTAAGTTTTTTGAACATTAGACTATTGTGATCATTTGTTCTTATATTTTGTGTACTTTGTTGTTCCACTGATTATCTTTTATCAGATTATTATCAGATTATCTTTTGTTAATAGTCTCCAAGATTAGCACTTAACAGAATTACACAATTTTTAGAGGAATGTATTCTCAGAGGAATATTTGGAAGTACCTGAGTCTCAAAGACTCAAAGTGGTAGTTCCAGCTATATAGTTTGTGTCAGTGGCGAGATTTATTTCTTCCTGATTTCAAAGCCATAACCTTATATACTCTACCATAATTGGTTTAATATTGTAGCTGTATATATCTATATATATCTATCTATATATATACACACACACATACATATGTATATGTGTATATATACATACATACGTGTGTGTGTATTCCTGGTGCTAACCATAAATATGTAATCAAAACAAATTTCAATGTTGTCGTTGTTCAGTTTCTTTTTTTACTCATGTCTGACTCTTTGTGACCCCATTTTGCCTTTTTTTGACAAAGATACTGGAGTGGTTTGCCATTTTCTTCTCCAGTGTTTCCATTTTATGGAGGAAGAAACTAAGGAAAACAGGGTTAAAACTTGTCCAGGGTCACACTCCTAGTAAGTGTCTGAAATGAGATTTGAACTCATGAAGAAAAAGGGCACAGGACAGATTCATGGAGATTACCAAACCAAAGGGCAGAATCCCAGAAAAAGGAATATGACAGGTTGGAGGACCATCTGAGTAGAGTGCTCTTTCAAAGAGGCACGGGGAGTAGAGAAGGTGCAAGCGAAGCTGGTCAGCAATCTCAGATACTGCAGAGTTTAGAAGAAGCTCTGAGAACTGGTGAAGGAACCTAACTGTGAGAAGATTATTAGTGAGTCTTAAGAAATCAGTTTCAGATGAGGAGTGGAGGAAAAGCCAGATTGTGAGGAATTAAGAAGTGAGTGGGAGGTGGGAAGAAGTAGCAACAAGTATAGACAGCTTTTCCTGGGAGTTTTTCAGTACAAGAGAGGAAAGATTTAAGAGTTTGATGACACGATAGGTTCAAGTAAAGGAGGTGGAAGAGAACAAGTTACTTTTAATAGGTAGTTGGAAAGGAGCGTCTAAGGAGAGATTCAAAATTTACAAGAGAGGGGATGATTGAAAGAACATATTCCTGGAGGACTCAGAAGAGGATAAAAGAGGAAAAGGGCCACCTCTTCATCCAAGGTTGGAGAAGAGTAGAAAAGAATGGGAGACAGTGTTTATAATGTTTGAAATTTAAATTTTGGCAAGAAGAAGGAACTTTGGATTCATGGACTTGTTAGTTTTTAAAATAAAGTAAGAAAGATAGTTTAGATGACTCTAGTAAAAAGAATTGGAATAACTGCTATGGAGAATGTCTTAATTTGTCACTGAAGAGTAAAAGCATAGGTGCATAGTAAGCAGGGTCCACTGGACTTTAGGCAACGTGACTGATTGTTATCCAGTGGAATTGAAAGAAGATCAAAGTGATATCACAGTGTCAGGGTGCTATTGCAATTCTGCTTTGCTCATGGAATAGAGCACCTTCATACATGTGGGGAAGCTATGCTGGATGCTCCTATACCAGTGTCTCCTATGTCTCCCAATCAATACCAGAATTTTTCAGAGGTCATGAGTGTTCTTGTATTGTTTCCTCAGATCTCTGTATAAGTGCTTACCTTTTGTGAAAAATAGTATGTGAGGCAAATGTTTGGCTGTTTTGAACAACGTGGAGAGAGGGAGAGGACTGAAGATAAACAGTGAAATCAGTTAAGTTCAGGAAGCTCTGTTACAGAGGCATGAAGGTGAAGCCAGAGCAGATTGAATGACTTAGGAGAGTCTGGCTAGATAGAGCGACCAGAGTTTGTGGTATGAGAAGAACTAAGAAAGACCTGCAGTATAGGTGAGTTTACAGATAAAAAAGAAAGAGGTTGGGAGCAGAGAGCAGAGTTTCAGTTCTTTTTCATGAAATGGAAGACCTGGAGTATGTCCATCTCGGTGCCTGGTTGAAATTAAGGAAAAGTACAGATCATGGGAGTTGAGGAGGTTGATAAATTACAAAACAAAATTGTTCAAGGGGACATCAGTATGTATCCGTTATGGGTCAGAACTCTGACCTTGAAACAAAGGATTCTTACAAGGTACTAAGTCAGTGGAATTGATAGAGACAATAGTTATCTAATTTAGCACAGTTCAGTATGATTGGTTTAATCCTACAAGGAGATGTTATGGGCCAGAATTTGAAACAAGGCACTATGTGGAATGGAGGAGACAATGGTTAAGTTTAGCATTGATTTAATCCTACAACAAGTAATCGTTTCCTAGTGATATAATGATTGGTTTATACTCAGTGTGAGGCATATAAGCTGGGAGCCTCAGCCAGGATTCAGTCAGGGAGATTCAGAAGCCAGAGAGGGCAGGCTGGAGCAAGCTCTCAGAATTAAGGGGAGAAAAAGGCCTCCAGAAAAACTAGCCAAGCCCCAAATGAAGGAGACAAGACTTTGAAGGAGACAATAAAGGATTTGGATTTAACCCATGGCTACTCGTGTAATGATTACTGAACTGAAATGAAGGCTTCTCCCAGAGACCCCAAGAAAACTTCCAACAGAGAACATTACCTTTTTATTTATTTATTTTATTATTATTATAATAACTTTTTATTGACAGCATATGCATGGGTAATTTTTTACAACATTAGGCACTCACTAATGTTGCACTCACTTCTGTTCCGACTTTTCCCTTTCCTCCCTCCACGCCCTCCCCTAGATGGCAGGCAGTCTTATACATGTTAAATATGTTATAGTATATCCTAGATACAATATATGTGTGCAGAACCATACAGGAGAACATTACATTTTAAAGAGAATATTACATATCCCCAAGTATAAAATGTCATTTAGGGAGGAAGATAATGAACTATAAAACTTTTAATCATTTCTAACTTGGAAATCTTATAATTGATTAATTTGGTTTTTTTTAAGTCTTGGAAGGAACCAGTTTCATAGCAGTAGATGTTACTAGTGTCTAAACCATGATTCTTTTGGGAAGAGGAACATTTCCATCAGCAAAACATATGGTCACTGAATCCATAAGACAGCATAACAATGATTTCTGCTATCATTCTTAACTCCTCATTCTACCTCTTCCCTATACACTCAGTTGTTAAGTCTTACCATTTTTTGTTCAGTTGTGCCTGACTATTGGTGACCTCATTTAGGGTTTTATTGACTGAAATAGTAAGAGAACTAACCCAGATCTTCCTTTCAGAAGTGCATAGAACCTGGTCATCAGAAAGTAGCTTTGAGATTTGAACCTCAGTCTCATTTCAACTGGTCAAAGGAGGGGAAAATATAAACACCTGGTCAAAGGAGGGGAAAATATAAATATCTATATAATTGTGTATGGAAATACATTTTTCTCAGAGGAATAAGTGAAAGGTAATTGAACACTAGAGAGAGAATAATATAAGGGAGGGATTAATCTTAAACAAAAACTTAACTGAGGGAATGCCCATCAACTGAAGAATAGCAGAATAAGTCATAAATATTGTGCTGGAAGAAATGATGAAAACAATGATTTCAGAAAAACCTAGAAAGACTTTTTTTTGAACCGATGTAGTAAACAGAATCAGAAGAGCAGTGATAGTGAAGAGGGGACCCTGAAACTAAAAATCCTTAAAGGAGAAAGTCTCCTTCAACTCTGCCTCAGAGAGGAACCCCGTCCCAAGGGACAAACAGTTTCATCCTTGTTATCTATGTGAGTTCAGCTCAGTGTTGAAACTCATTGAATTCAATTCAAATTCCAGCTCAAGCTGAAACCCAGTGATGAGCCAACTTGGGACTTCACCGGCGAGTTCCCTTCAGCTAAAGCTCCCATTATAAAGGAGCCAAACTAAAACTCTCTTTGCAGAGGTTCCAAACAAGAGCCAGCTATGCCATACTTGGTCTGCCAAGGAGCCTCTTTCCATTGGAATATTCTTTCATGCCATCCTCTCTTTATCCTCACCTATTTCCTAACCAAACTTTATGCCTCTCTGTCGGGATTTATAACCTTACTTCCAATCCCCATAATAAACTTTTTATCAATCTAGGTTTTCAGATTTGTAAATTTTTTTACAGAGAACCTCTACACCGTCAGAAGAGAGTCCCCAAAACTCCCTATCCTTGCACCGAATCCCAAGAGGTTGCAGGGAAGCCAAACCTCTCCATTTGGTTCCCTAAACCCCGAACCTGCCACTAGACCTTATCATTTAACTCCCTGACCACCAGAAACCCTAATCTCATTTTGGTTCCCTAAATATAAACCTTATCAATAGCAATATACTAAAGATAAACAACTTTGAAAAATTTAGGAATTCTGTTCAGATTAATGAATCAGGACTAATGTTCCCTACTTACTGTTAGGCAAATGCCTCAGAATGCAAAATAAAACATTACATACACACATATTTCTTTTGGACGGGGCTAATGAAAAATTTTTATTATATATTTCTATAACAGATTTTGTTACTCTATCATTCTCAATTTGGGATGGGAAAAACAGAAGATTTTTGTTGATTAAAAAGTAAAATGTATTTTAAAATGAGACTGGATAGTTTCTAAGGTTCATTACAGCCCTCGAGTTCCTTCTTTTAAACTTGTTTACTTTTATCTTTGCTACTAGCGTTTTCTTCCTCTTTGTCTTTTAAATAGCCTGGGGGCTTGCCCTTGGCCTGTTGTTTGCTAACCTCGTTTGACACTATGCTAAACTTTGCTAGCTGTATTTTGAGACGGAGCTGAATATTGTGATTGGTTAGACTACTGAGTTATTGAAAATGAAAGAGGTAAAACTTTCCTTATTTATTTGGAGGCAGTTCTGATTACTGAACCCAAAGTTTCAGGAAACGTGACTTCATGAAAATTCTTTGAGATATACATATTTAAATCTTATTCAATGGCCACAATGTGTCAACTTGTCCTGAATTTCTTGCTTTTCTTCTAGTCTTACCAGTAGTTCCCAGGTGGATCTTTAGGTTGAATGGGATGAACTGAGGGAAGACCTAAGAATGTGTCTTCAGAAGTGATCTGGACTTTCTCCATACAAGATGCTGTTTGATTTATTTTATTTGGGAGGAGAAAGGGAAATTCCTTCTTTTGAAACAAAGGATAAATTTTTAAGGAATTACATACTGGCAGTGTCCTCATTGCTTTCAGCCCTTAGGAAGCAAGGATTGTTGACAACACCTTTGGAGTTTATAGTTCCAGGAGAATGGAGACTTACCTAAGTCCTGAAAGAAGAGAATGGGAAGGACCTTACCAGACATTACAGATGATTGAAACTGCAGTCTGTAGACTGAGAACAGCAGGGTTAAAAGATCTGTGTAGGTACCTCAAACATGTACAGGGACAATTTGTAACTTATAAAATTGATTTTGCACCTGGGCAATTAGGAATGGTTTTGGTGGGAGAGGAGATTAATTGTGTTTAGAGGAATTTTAACAATATTAGTGTTGTATATGTTATTTATATTCCAGAAAAATTTATAGGAACTCTTCGATTGAAGGAAGTTGAATGAACATTTTTTTTGGATGGAGAAATTATAAATGTTAATTTTGATAAGGTTCTTTAATGTGAAATTAGGACAGTATATTCTTTGTGAGTTTTAGTTGGCTGTATTGCGTCATCTTAAGCTATTCCCATTGCTTAGGAACATGGTTAATACCTGAACATGTTTTGATATAGATTGGTTATTGAGCATCTTAAAGTAAAATGATTTGTGTAATGTTGAATTTTAAACCCAACTACCTAGATACGAAAACAAGCTGTGAACTTTCTAGGATGAATCTCTTACTGTTATCAATGTAAGATTGTCGATATTTATTTAGAATATGTGATCCTTGATAGATAAATTCATCTGAAGCTTTGATTAATGAGACTTGCTATTTGAGATAAAATCTCTTGGGACTATAGCTGATATTATTTAGAATTTTGAATTCAGGTATGATTGTCTGATGGATCACCAAGCCAGTAATAAACAGCTGAAAGGAATATGTCACAAGTTACTCAGAGGATTGTGATCATGAATTGTTACAGGTGGAGGTCAGTATCTGGGCAAGAGTTGGGAGGACATTGATCTCTGCTTAAAGTGGGATCTTATCTGCCTCAGTTTCCCAATGGTACTCCTTTGAATAAAAATCCACCTGATTATTTCTGAGTCTGGCTATAAAATGGAATTGTTATTACATACAATTACCTAATGTCAAATTGAGCTAAGGATGCTTTATCTTGTCATGTATGTGCTTTCAGGCTGAGTCCTGAAGGACTAGTTTTTGATGATGATCATGTTCCTGATTTTTCCTTTTATAGCAAATTTTTATAACCAGAGCAAGTATTCAGTAGAAGCTATGAACACAATTCAAGTATGTAAGATCTTGCAGTTTCCTGTCTGAAAACAGGTGGTCATTATATCCTAAATAACTAGCTAAGTGAGTATTTGACCTAATCATCTATTTGTTGCTAGATTTCTTTTAGCATTTCTGTTTTTGCTGACTTTTCTGAAAGGCATCTTGATTTATGAAGTTACCTGCTCTAATTACTGGGGATGCAAATGATTGGGGGTGGTAGATGGCTCCATATGGAAGTTAGGGGTACAGAACCCCCAATTTGTATGTTGAGTAGGCTCATTGGACTCCAAGACATAGAGTCTGGGACAAGATAAGCCTTTAATAAAATATTTGCTGATTGGACTCTTGAGCTTCTGGTTTCTTTAATTTTTGGATTATATTTGTGGGCAGAGCTGGACCTGCAGTCATGAATTTGAATATGACCTGAATTTGAATACGGCCTCAGATACTTCATAGATATATGACCTTGGACTAGGATGATTACAGTAGCATTTACCAGATAGAGATCTTGGGAGGATCACATGAGACAATATGTGAAAGCTCTTTGCAAATCTTAAAGCACTATATAAATACTAGTTGAGAGGAAAGATTCTAGGGCAGAAAAAGATTTGAAGTAGACTGAAGTTTTAATTCATGTTAATCATAATCCATGATCATGAGCAAAATATTTTTGTGATTGAATTTTTTTTTCTGTAAAATCTTAATTTTCCAGTATTCTGATCTTAGATCTGTTTGGATCCTGGCTTTATCATGTTCATTCATTCTTGGTGACCCCATTTGGGCTATTTTGGCAGTGGTTTGTCATTTTCTTTTCCAGTTCATTTTATAGGTGGAAAACCTGAGGCAAATAAGGTGAAATGACTTGCCCAGAGTGATACAACTAAGAAAGTGTCTGAGGTCAGATTGGAAATCAAGAGGATGAATCTTCATGTCCTATGCTTCTGTGCCTTTGAACACTATGTAATTATCTTTCCAGGAATGTGTCATATGCATATTTGATAAGCATACCATTTATGCCTTTAAGGACATCTTAAGTTTTTTGATGTTTTCTTCGACATTCTTGACCTTTTGGTTTTTTTTATCAGGCAGGCTGTAAGAGGCTTTTGAAATTGTTTGCATAATCATGATGAACTAGCTAGAACAGCCTCCCACTGCTTGAATTCTATAAGTTGTTAATTTTGTATGACTGTCAATGATATTATAAATATTCAAATGGTCCTTGGAAGAAAAAAGCTTCCTTACCCCTGCTTTATATAAAGGCTGTTACTGTTCTATTTCTATGTAATATTGAGTAGAAAAAAGGCAGATAGGAAGGAGTAATAGTTGTGGAATCAGTCTTCTCTTCCTTAACCCCTGTAAGATCTTGTGGAAGTCATTTAAGCTATTCTTTAGGCTTCAGTTTTCTCATATGTAAATTAAGGAGATCAGATTACTTATCTTCTAAGGTATTTTTGTGCTGTAACTATCATGCTGTGATTTTCTTTCTATTATATGAACAGTAGGTCTGGTAGACACCTGAGGAGACTCATTTATATAGCTTTTCCTTCAGTATATACAGTAAATCTTGTAAGAGGAGACAATGGATAATGAGTTGAGCCAGAGCTGAACAGGAGATAGTGTTCTGGATTTGCCTTTGGGAAATTGCTATGATTTAAATGACTTCAAGCTTTTCATTGAAACATATGCTTATCGTTTAAAAGCTAATATTCTTCTACTGGTTATATTTGGCTTCAAATTTACCCGGGTAAACTGTCTTGGTAGAGAAGCCAAATCAGGATGTACCTTAAACTTGTTGGTGGGTTGCAGGGGTATCCATCCTAAAGCTTGTGGAGATTTCCTCCCAGGTTGAATGGATAGATGAGAACAGTTTGTTTCAGTGACCATGAAGACAGCTGAAGCTGGGATTGTGGCACTCTTAGGGTTTGGTCAGACATTGAAGATGCCAAGGTCTGCATCTTGGTCCTTAACTGTTATCCCGACTTTGGGCCTGCTGCTGGACTTGGTGATTCTGGAAGACAGAGGCTGACCACTTTGTGCAGCTGTGCTTCATGTCCCGTTCTTGCTCAAGTCAAGGCATCAGTGATGATGTCCCTGGTTCACACAAACAACAACATGGCTAACAGGTCATAGAACACTTAAACCTCCAATTAATTGAAGTTCATCATCGCCCAGATTGCAATGGAGATGAGCAGAATACTATACCCTTACTTCTCAAGATTTATGAAGACGAAAGGACATAAAAAGGATATCATTAAGAAAATGTATAATTAAAAAAGATTAGCATGGCAACCATTGGGCAGTTTGTGTATGATTATATTCCTCAGTTTGTTGATTGTAGCTCCTAAAGTATACTTATGGGAGGTACTGGGCAAGCATACTTGGGTGTGAGCAGCATTTTTATGGTTAGCATTCATTAATGGATTACAGTTTATTTGAGTATTATAATAATTAAATTAGTATATTAACTAAAGTAGTATCATGATTTTAATTATATTTTTACTGTGCATTTAAAAAATAATTTTAGTGGTACTTATTATCTCTATTGATAACTTATTCTGTATTAGATTGTAAGTTACTAGAGAACAGGGACCCTCTCTACCTAACCTTTATATTTCCCTGAATATATGGCATAATACATATACACATATGTGTGTGAATATATATGTATGTATTTGTGTATAGATAGATAGATAGTACTTAAGAAATGATTATGTTTTTTCATAGTTGTATAGATTTAGAGCTGGAAGAGACCCCAGAGATGATCAAGATAAATTTGACATTCCCTCCAGCTATAAGAGTCAGTAATTTATAGATAATCTCAGACCTAGAATGGGACCTCAGACAGGCCTAGGGAAGGAAATTGACTTGTATAGAATCATATAGGTAAGCAATTAAGGTGTGCTTTGAACTTGGCTTCTCTCACTCCAGGGGCAGTTTGATACATGAGATGGAGCATCATTCTTGGATGGAAATTTGATCTAACAATAAAATAGTAAAACCAGTTTTTTTTCCTGCGGGTTATAGATTAACTTTGGAAATTTACATGAAACATATTTGAATTGAAGTCATAATCTTTAGTTAAAACACATGTAAAGTGTTTCAGTTTGATTGTGTAGAAGATGACAACAGATCTTTGGATATGAATTACATTATTGTAGGATTCAGAATGACAAAGGGACTTTAGCTGTCAATTAGTCTGAATTTCATTTTATATTTTTATTTTTCCCAGTTACATGTAAAACAGTTTTTTACATTGGTTTTTAAAACTTTGAATTCCAGATTCTCTTTCTTTCTCCCCACTTCCCCACCCCATTGAGAAGGCATCTGTGAAGTTATCCAAAACATTTCCATTAAAGTTATGTTATGAAAGAAAACCACAAGATCTCCCGGGGTGGGGGGGAAACCCCTCAAGAAAAATAGTTTAAAAAAATGTGCTTCAGTCTGTATTCAGAGACAATCAGGTATGGATAACATTTTTCATTTTAAGTCCTTGAGTAGTTACGGATCATTATATTGCTGAGAATAGCAAAGACATTTACATTTACATTTACATATTACATTATCATCCCATAATATTGCTATTAATTTATACATAGTACGTTTCATTTTGCTTGAGTTCATGAAGGACTTTCCAGGTTTTTCTGATAGTATCTTGGAGAGCTTCATTTTATATGTGAGAAGAATGAAGTTTAGTGAAGTCACTTAAGTGAAGTAGTAAAGGACAGAAGAATCTGAATACAATTTTCTGACATGACATGGTTGGATCTTTCTTTATTGAACTATTGTGTTTTTTTTTTCCCCTGAGGCAATTAGGGCTAAGTGACTTGCCCAGGGTCACACAGCTAGGAAGTGTAGGTGTCTGAGGCCAGATTTGAACTCAGGTCCTCCTGACTTCAGGGCTGGTGCTCTATCCATTGCACCACCTAAATGCCCCTGAACTGTTGTGTTTAAAAAAGCAAAGCAAAACAAAAAAATTTCAATTCTTCTCATTGTTATTTTTATGTTCTCTAGGGGATGGTGACATTTTTCATTATCTGTTCAGTTTTGTGGGATTTTCTTTTTTTGGTCCTATCTATATTGCTTCTTATAAAACGCATTCATCACATGCAGTTTGTCCCTATTTTAGTTTACCATTTGAATTTTAAAGATTGCTTCATATCTGGATTGAAACCTGGCAACTGTACAGTAATGCACTGCCCATCTTATAGAGGAAGAAATCAGACCTGGTGACAATGTTCAGTTCAGGACAGGAAGATTAGGGCAATATACTAGAAACTACCATAAGCCAGCCAGACTTCTTGGAGGTTGCCTTCCACTGTCTTCCTGTCTATCTTTCACAAAGACTAAACTAGTTATTTTTTTGGGGAGGAAGGAATCTGAAGTTAAATGCCATTGAGTATGTCTGGTGTATTTTTTTTTTTTTTTTAAGAAGAGTTAACTCATAATTCTTTTGTACTTAGTAAATTTTTGTACTTTAAAGGCCACAGGGTTTTTTTTACAATAATCTTGTGAAATAAGTACAATTATATGAAACTTATTATCTTCAAATCTTGTGAGATAAGTACAATTGTATGAAACTTATCTTCATTTTAAGTGTTATGAAGTGATTTTTCAAGAGTCACAGCTAGTGCCTTGTATTATTCTGAATTTGTACAGGTCTCTTCTGTTTCCAAGTCCTTTATTCTGTATACTTAGGCTTTTCTCATCTCCCAACTCCACCTCCTCCATGAAATCATACTTTAAAGGTGTAAGTAACCTTAGAGATCATTTAATCCAACCTTCTCATTTTGTTGCTTCCAAAAAAAATGACTTGCTTCAAAGTGAGCAGGTCCCAGAGCCAGAATGGCAGCACTATTCTTGGATTCTAAATCTAAGAGCTCTTTACAGTGCCACCTCTCTGGAGGTGCTCTCTAGATTATTAGGGTGATTCTCCCACTAGAACATACAGCATTCAGGACTGAATGACTGTCTTCCACCCAACTCTCCCTTTTATTTTATTTTATTTTTTTCTGTGTAAGAAAGAAAAGTTGGAGATGGTACTTGGTGACATTGGACTGAGTCATAGGGAGATGGTCATCTGGGCCTGCAGGGTGGCTGTGTCATTGTAGAGTTAGCATGGATCAATCCAGAAATTTGATTTTAACAGTTCACTTAGGGATGAGTTCACTTGAGGCAGTCAAGGTGTGTTTATTAAGCATCTGCTGATTTTGATGTGGGACTGCTAGATGGTGCAATAGGCAGGTCCAGTGAGCCTGGAGTCAGAAAACCTAAATTTGAATCCAGCTTTGGATACTTATTAGCTGTGTTACATTGGGTAAATCACTTCACCCTGTTTGTCTGTAGTTTCCTTTTCTGCAAAAAAGAGCTGGGGAAGGAAATGGCAAACCACTCCACTATTTGTCAAAAACCTCTAGACAAGGGGTCACAGAGAATTGGACATGACTGAAAAATAACTGAAGAACAAGTACAAGGTATCTCTGGAACAGAGTTTTTAAGGTACTAAGGGATTGGATTGGTAGAGATGGATCAGAGAGTAGATATGCGAAGGGTATAAAAACTTCACAGAGGGACTTGTATGTGATCCTAAAGATAATTGGTAAGAATGACAATCCTTGCAACCTGATTGGATTTTTAGGGTCTTGAAGAACAAGGAGGCAAGAGCAACACTGATGATGAGAACTTACCCCACTCTTTTTTGGCCTATTGGCCCATGTGTGAAACCCACCTCTCCTTTCAACCTCTTGTTCTGGGAATTGTCATCAGTTTATTACTACCACTATTGCTGGAAAAGATTGACAGCCAAATACTCTGATCACTTTAACTTTCCAGACGAATACTCCTTTCCCTGTTTACCTATTGAAAGACTGTTTCCTTTTGTATTTACTTCTGATGCCTACTACTCTATCTCATGAATGAGAAAGATTTTTTTTTTTTCATTTATTTTCTCATCATATTGTAGTGCATCTTAAATTTCTGGCTCAAACTGTTAGATTTCATAGGAGTTGCATAGGAGTTTACCTCATTTGGTTGTCTCATGACGATCTTGTGAAGTCAGTGCTGTTATTATCCCAACTTTATAAAATGAGGAAATTGAGGCTAAGAGAGTTTAAGTAATTTGCTTGGACTCATTCAGAATCTGAGACAGGATTTCAATTTGAGTCTGCCTGACTCCAGGCCCAGTGATTTATCTATTGTACCATCTCACTAACCTAGGATTGGATTTTCTGTTGTCTGTGGACAAAGGGCAAAAGGGTTCTCAGTACCAGGTTGGCCACATAGTAGTTGAGTTCTTTAGGCCCAACCACTAGCTGTCAAGAACCATTGATTTACTGAGCCTTGGAGGAATTATGGAGTGTGTTGGAGAAAGAAACACCTAATTGAACTCATATAAAAATGTTTCAAGTCTTTTAAAAAATTATTTTATTAAAAATAAAAGAAAAATAGAAAAAAAAAACCCAAAAGGAAAACAAAACAGAATATTGTTAAGTGCCCAGTAGAACATCAGGGAGGATTCAAAATATATAATTTATTTTTGAGTTTGAGTTTGAGAAAGGATATATAATAGTAGAAGAAATTATGCTCTCCTAAGCAAGTTCTAGTTAAGCACAGATATATGTGTGTGTGTATATTTTTATATATATGTGTGTGTGAATACACACACACATTCACACCTACCCATATATATATATATATATATATATATATATATTCACATGATCCTACGGATCCATTCACACATCACACATCTATGTACACATATACATAGAGCAATATGCATACATATTTATATATATTCAGATACATACACATATATAGATATGTAGATATATATATATACACGCACATACACCTCCACACCATATACAAATATGTATCCAAAACAACATTAGTGTGACTGACATAACATAGATTTCTCTCGAGTCTTTTGATTTATTATTTTTTTTTTTTGAGAGAAGTTTGGCTTGTATTTTTTTTTAAATCCGTGCTAACACTTATGCTATAATTCTGTTCAGTAATTTGCTTTTTTGTTACTTAACCTTCCTTCCTCTTCTCCTACCCATAGATCCTTCCCTTGTCTTCTTCCTCCACCCTTTGCTTTGCCTTCCACCTATCCCTCCCCCCTTATTTCTTTATAGATTTTGGAGGATGCTATACCCTTGATGATATATATATGTAGTATTGCCTGTTTGACTCATTTCATTGTTTTCATTTGATTCATTTCATAGGTTTTCAGAACTATAAGCCTTCCTTCCCCTCTAATGCCTCTGTGTCTATTCTTCTGCACCTCATTTGTATATCATAATTATTATTTTTATCTTTTTTTCTAGATAGTTTTGCTTTTTAGTCTATTCAGCTCTGCATCAATCTGTTGAGCTGCTCAATTGCTGATGTCAGTCTTAAGCATATATTATACATATCCATGTAAAAAACATAATTTGTTCAAGTTAATTCCCTTGAAATTGATCTTTGATATTGGCTTTTATATGTTAAAATTTTTATTGAGTTCAAATTTGGTTGAAAGTCTTGAAAATCTGCAGGTTCATTGAATGGCCATTTTAAAAATTCAATATATGGATAATTTTGCTGGATATGATATTTTGGGCTGCAGGCTTAGTCTTTTTGATTGCCAGTAGATATGATTCCAGGATTTGTGGTCTTTTATTGTAGCTACTGATAAATCCTGTACAATTCTAATTGTCGCACCAGTGTATTTGAATTGTTTCTTGTAGAATTTTCTCTTTGACCTGGGGATTTCAAATTTTGGCAATAATATTCCTGTGTATTTTCTACAGATGCTTTTTTCAAATTGTACCAAAGAGTAATATTCATTTTTAATACTTCTTTTGAAAAGCCTGCTAACTGTATGTTTGATCAAAGATCCAGTTCTTGTGTCACTTTATGCAAGAAGTTTATCTGGATTACCTTAACTTCTAGTGCTTTCTGTTCCAATTGGTCATGTATCTATTTTACATGTTTCCATACATGTATATATTTATTCCCCTTCCCAGGGAATTGTAAACTTCTTCAGGGCAAGTGCACTTTTGAATTTCTAATATGTAGCACTTAGTATAGTATCTGATATAGAATAAACATTAATAAATACTTGTTAACTGATTAATGAACCCAAGCTCAAAATTTGAACAAAATTGAAATTTTGAGGGGCAACTAGGTGGCGCAGTGGATAGAACACCAGCCCTGAAGTCAGGAGGACCTGATTCAAATCTGGTCTCAGACAATGAACATTTCCTAGTTGCTTGACCCTGGGCAAGTTACTTGACCCCAATTGCCTCAGCAAAAAAAAAGGAAAGAAAAAAAAGAAATTTTGAAGAAATTTTTTTGATACTGACTTGTTTCTAAAATGTGTGGTGTCAAATATAAAGAACAAATATCTTGTTTGGCACTCAAAACCCATGAAAATCCATTATAATCAGTCCCCCTCACCTCTCTAGTTTCACAGTTCTACCCACCCCCACCCCCATACTCTGCCATCCAGTGACACTGAACTTTGCTGTTCCTTACACAACACTCCATTTTCTGAGTCCTGGTGTTTTTCCTGACTTCCTAGTCCTAGCTAAAAATCACACTAATGCTCCTGAGTACTAATGCCTTCCCTTTGTTGATTATCTCCCATTTATTCTGTTTATATTTTGATTGTGCATTTAGGATTAGGGTTAGGGTTAGGGTTAGACTACTTCTTGAGAGCAGGACTGTCTTTTGACTTTATTTGTATCCCTAGCACTTAGCATAGTGCCTAGCACATAGCAGATCCTTAATAAATATTTATTGACCATCAGACTCCATAGAGTTCTGTAGGTCTAAGACTCCTCACTATAGATAAGTTTGCAGATAATATGATCTATAGAGTGTGGTTGATGGCAGTTGTATGAGTTGCTATCAGAAAGTGACTCTAAGACTCCCCAGGCCTGGATCATACCAAGTATTATAGGATTTAGACTTGATGTGTGACCTTTGTAATTTTTGGTTTTGAAATAGAGAAATGGCATGAAAATTCAGTTTGACAGACTGAATGTATGTAGGAGGCATTTGAGTTACTGTGGAGAGCTTTGAATTTATTTTTACCTTCAAGTATTCATTTGATCCTTCATTCTATTAAGTTTTTTTGTAAGCTTTCACTGTATAGAAGCTCCTGCGCTCTGTACTGAAGGAACAAAAATTTGTGACAGAGACCTTGCTTTCAAGAAACTTACAGTATAACTGTATTTTCCTGTAAGAGTGATGAATGTCAGAGGAAGATCTAGGCAACATGCTCTAAGAAAACTGAAGAGGGAGACCTTTTTTCTTTTAGGTAGAAATGTAAGAAAGAATTGGGGATAAAGTAGAGTCAGGGAAAGCTTCATGGTGGGGGAAGGGTATCTGAGTTGGACCTGAAGGAAAGGACCTTCAGATACAGAGATTGGAATTGAGGGGGTGAGTAGGAGTCCATTGCAGATATAAGAGACAGTATTAATAAAACTACAAAGAATGAAAAAGGAAAGTTGATAGAAGAATCAGATACAGGTTGGCTAAATGGACTGAAATGAGGAGTTTATATATATATTATATAGTAGAGTTGAAATAGGAAAAGAAAGCCAGATTTTGGAGGATCTTGGATGGCAGCACTGGCAGTTTATACTTTGAACTAAAATCAGGTACCTAATTGAATTAGTTGAAATTTGTTCAATTGTGGACAAAAGATGGTTATATAGAATTTGAAAATATCACAATTTGAATATTTTCAGGCTGTTATTTCTTAGATTAAAAATGTTACTCCTGATATTTTTGGGGATATAGGAAATAGTCTTTGTCCCTGTGTGGAACTGATCTCAAATCTGTTCTGTTTTAGACATTTTGTGATATTAACAGATACATCACAGACCTTGACTCTAGGATTTATAAAACATGTTTGGTGCTTACTGTGAGGAAACAGCAGCTTTGTTGCTTTTGTCTTCTTTTGTGTGAATAATTGCTTTTGGAGAAAAATAAAATATCTGGGAAAGGCACCAGATTGGTATCATAGTAACTCAAGCTTTGTATGAATGTAGGACAGCAGTGATGGTAAAGCAATTTCTTAACTTACAACTCTCAGTTTAAATCTATGGTGGTGGTTCCCAGTGTTTTTGAACATCTTTCAGCAAAAAAAAAAAATTTGTGCATTCCCAGAGTATTTTAATATGCTTTTAAATTTATTCGTTATGTACTTACAATAACTACAAAAATTTGTCCCCAAAAGTTCCAGTCCCCAAATTTAAAAGTCCCCCAAATTAAAATTTATTTCATTATGCTTAAAATATATATTTTATTTTTGTAATTTTGAAAGCTATGAATACAAAATTATAAAACTAATGATAGAAGAATTGCAGTTATTTTATGTGGACATTCTCTAAGAATTAAATAAAACAATCCAGAAAAACCTCATGTACTTACTTTTATCTTCAAGATCATATTAAATTTCTTCATTTTACAGATTTTGTTGGCTATAAATAATTTAAATTAAATTACAGTGTAGAAGATGTTTTAACTTAATAATCATATATAAACCCAGTTTCAGCATTGGACTTTTTTTATT
This sequence comes from Sarcophilus harrisii, assembly GCF_902635505.1. NCBI lineage: Eukaryota > Metazoa > Chordata > Mammalia > Dasyuromorphia > Dasyuridae > Sarcophilus > Sarcophilus harrisii. The sequence continues at coordinate 24,193,291 of NC_045429.1, read as the reverse complement.
AGAACAAAGATTTGCAAAAGGTGGCTTAACCAGACAAATGCATTCTGTTTCTACATTGAATTTTTTCCTATACAAGAAGTGAAAAATGCTTGCTCACACAGATATATGGTAGAAGATGATAGAAGAATTTTATAAGTTATCTTGGCTGAAAGATGAAAATTTATTTTTTTAAGTTTTTAGGCATTTAACCAACCAAATAAAAATGAAAAGCTAATGTTCTTTTCAACTGGCTAATTACAGTACTATATTAAATAATAGATGTCCTTTAAGTACATATAATGCTTCATTTTTAACAATGGTTATATATTAACTAACCTTTGTGAAGAGAGACCCTCTTCAGATATGACTTTCTTCTAGCACTGACACAGAAACTCTGTTGAATGAGTGATCAGTGTGGCTAACCAATTCATCCAAAAATCAATCCAAAAATCCAAGAACAGTAATGTAAGTTGAGTATAAGTTTAAATTAAAAAAACGTCCTTAATATTGTAATGAGAGGCCATGTAAAATTATTCTCTGCTGGACATTTGGGATTGTTCATGACGCTTTCAGGATGGCTTGTGAGATACATACTCATTAATAATTATGCTTTTACATACCCTGACATTTGTGTTGCAAGAACACAGATGTTCATAGTATTTTAACCACATGATTACACTGTTGATGAGGTATAATTATAGAGTAATCAAGAACAAGAAAGAAATTACTTTTGGGAAGAATATAAAATGCAAATGGGGATATGAACATTTGTCTGACCATCCTTTGGAAATTAGTTTTCACTCAAATGTTGTTCTTTTGTGGCATTTTGGAAACAATTTGATGACAAATTGAGAAACTGCAAGCATACATTGTACTTAAGTACAGTGGTTAGAGTTTGATGTAATTGCTGCAGGAATACCAAAATCTTTTTAAAAAAATTAATATTTTTATTTTCCCAAAATTTTATATTTTTCATACTTTTTAGTTTTTCAAAATTTGTTTTAAAAATTGGGCATATTCTTTATGCCCAAAGGGCTATCAAAATGTGTATACCATTTGATCCAACAGTGTCTCTACTCGACCTATATCCCAAAGAGATCATAAAAAAGGGAAAGGGACCTACGTATGTAAAAATGTTTGTTATCCATCAGTTGGAGAATGGCTGAATAAATTATGGTATATAAATGCAATGGAATATCATTTTTCTATAAGAAATGATCGGCAGGATGATTTTAGAGAGGTCTGGAGAGACTTACATGAACTTATGCTAAGTGAAGTCATAACCAAGAGAACATTATACACAGTAACAACAAGATTATGTGATAATCAACTCTGATGGATGTGGCTCTTTTCAACAGTGAGAGGATTCAGGCAAGTTCCAATGGTTTTGTGATGAAGAGAGCCATCTACACCCAGAGAGAGAACTTTGGGGACTGAGTATGGATCACAACATAGTATTTTCACTCTTTTTGTTGTTCTTTGCCTGCATTTTGTTTTCTTTCTCTTTTTGTTCCGTTTTGATCTGATTTTTCTTGTGTAGCACGATAATTGTGGAAATATGTGTAGAAGAATTGCACGTATTTAACGTAGATTGAATTACTTGGCATCTAGGGAAACAGGTTGGGGAAGGGAGGGAAAAGTTGGAACACAAGGTTTTGCAAGGTTGATTGTTGAAAATTATCTATGCATATATTTTGAAAATAAAAAACTTTAATTAAAAAATGAGTTCTAGATTCTATCCTTCCCTCACTACCTCTCTCATTGAGAAAACACGAAATTTGATATAGGTTATACACGTATAGTCATGCAAAACATATTTCCATATTAGTCATAAGTTACAAAGACAAAGATCAAAATAAAACCCAAGAAAAATAACAAAACTAAAAATATATGCTTTGATGTGTATTCAGATTCCATCAGTTCTTTTTCTGGGAATGGATAGCATTTTACATGTTGCTTGGCAAGTACTCCGTACTTAACAAATGATTTTCATTCACTCATTAATTTGCAGACGGAACTAAGCCACATTAAAAAGGCATGATAGGGAGCAGTTTATATAGGTGAGGGAATATGAAATCAAAAAATTAATTTATTAGACACCTACTATTTGCAAGAAATTACTATATGCCAGCACTACAAAGATAAAATAAAACAGTAGTCCCATGAGCATCAAAGAAATAAGATCTTGTTGATGTATCATTTGCAAGTCTACAAAGCATTTTCCTCACAACAACTTCACAAGATAGTCTTCCCAGGCTCATAGTGAACTTAAAAAATACTTTATCTGATCTAATCTCTGCTCCTATTTTCTAAATGAGGAAATTGAGGCTCAGAGAAGTACAGTTCTTTAGGACTCCTTGATTGAAGTCCCTCATTGGCTGCGCAGTGGCCAAAGCCTTCCTCTCTAAGATTACCTTCTATTTATTTTGTGAATATCTTGTAGGTAAACATTCATTTACACATTTTTTCCCTTCATTAGAGTGTAAGGTCCTTGGAAGCAAGAACTGCTTCTGCCTTTCTTTGTATCCCCAAAGCTACCAGAAGATACATTTCAAATGAACTTTTTTAGTCAGAAGAAAGATGACAGGGAAGGTAGGAAAAGTTTTGTTCCTAGAGATGAATAGTTCCCAAGGGGATCATTAGCGGTCCCTTAAGAAATAAATAATTGCCCTTTATGTTACAGATATATCTTTCCTCTGTGACAATCAAACATCTTTATGTTTGAAGCATCATAGGTTTGTTTCTACAGCAAATGAAATCACTATGATCATGCATAAAAAGACTGGGGAGGAAGGGATGCAGCCAGGATGGTGAAAAAAAGGCAAGGACTTGCCTGACTCTCCCGAAAACCTCTCCAAAGACCTAATAATGTCCTAAAATCCTGGAGTGGCAGAACCCACAAAATGACAAGCGTGAAATAATTTTCCAGTCCAACACAACTTGTTCATCCAGAAAGGTCTGTCACAGGATAAAAACAGATCACAGTCCAGTGAAGGCTGCAACCTCGGTCCCAGCAAACCAGGAACAGATGCTTCTGGAACTCAGACAATAAGTGGGTCAAACAGCTAGTCAAAACAAGATGACATGGATCTACTGGTGTACTGAGGCAGGTTTCTGCTCATGCTTTGCTCATTTGTACATCTGAGTCGCAGTTCTGTACAGTAATCCCAGAGTGAAGAGAAGCACTAGTACAACAGAGCTTTGGATCACAGTGATGCAGAGAACCCTCCTCACAGTTCTAGGGAAGAAAAGAGTGGTTGTGGTCACTCACAGAACAGAGCACAGGCCCAGAGAGCACAGCTCCTTTAAAGAACTTAAAACTTACAGGCCCTGAGCAGTATCACTAAAAACAGCTGCACAAAACCCCCGAAGCTTGGGACAGTGCACACCCCACCCTACAAGTAGAACTCTACTTTAACAAAGGGTTCAATGTCGAGTGATAGGCTGGAGAAATGAGAAAACAATTGAAAAAAAATCCTAACTTTAATAGAGTTCAAAGTCAAGTAATAGGCTGGGGAATGACAGAAACAAATCCTAACTCTTAAAAAGTTTCTGTTGTGATAAGGAAGATCAAAACACACTCAGAAGAAGACAGCAGGATCAAAATTTCTACATCCAAAGCCTACAAGATAAATATGAATTGGTCTTGGGTCATTGAAAATCTCAAAAGGGATTTTGAAAATCAAATAATAGAGGTAGAGGAAAAATTAGGAAGAGAAATGCTAGTCATGCAAGAAAATCATGAATAAAGAGTTAAAAGCTTGTCAAAGGAAGCATAAAAAAATGCTGAAGAAAATACCTTACAATTCCAATAGATTTGGGACAGAAAATGCCATCCACATCCAGAGAGAGAATTATGGAAACTTTTTCCAGTCTGTGTTGGAATAAAAATCCTCTCCTTGACATTTGAGAAATGGTTTTCTAGTTTTCTGCTTTGAGATCTTCAGCAAGGAGGAATCCTTTGCCTCCTGAGGCAGCCCCACCTCACCTTTGAGCAGCTCTCATAGTTAGCAAGCAAGCTTTTCTTTTAGTAAAGCCAAATTTTCCTTCCTTCCTTTTTCTCTTCTTCCCTTCCCTCTGCTTTGACCCACTGATTTGATTCTGTATTCTGGGTCAAACAGAACAAGTGTAATCTCTCATTTTGTACTTCGCTCATAAGTTAGTGTTATTTTGCATTGTTTTTACTTACAAAATTATCTTGACTCTCTTTTTAAACAAAATTCTTTTAAATGGTAAGGAATTGCCTCCAATTTATTTTTTTGGCCCCTCAGCCTAGGATAATGTATTATAGATAATGGGTACTTATTTAAATAAGTAATCTTTGAATTAAACTAAATCCCTTATTAAATGTGCAAGTGAACTACTCTTCTAGTTCTTAAGTGGTATTATGGCTTAAATTACATTTTTTTTTTGTCCTATCCACATATTTACACATACTTGTGGATATTCAGTGACTGGTTGTTATAAAATCAGTTGGTCTAGTAAACCTTTCATATAGAGATGCATCTGCACATTTGTAGTGTTTATATTGGGATGCCCAGATCCCATTTTTGCTTTTATCCAGATGTGGAATCTGACATTTTCCTTTTTTGATGGTTTTTGTGAATCACCCTTCCAATAAAAAGGCTCATAATATCAGTGAACATAAATTACATTAATTTGTTCTGTATTTCATAAAATATTTTATATGAGCTATTCTAGATATCTGAGCCAAATAGTTCCATTGATTAAACCTTCACAGTAACTTATGGGGACAGAGGAGGGGAAAGAATATTGTATGTGAAACCTGGAGTCTGAATTAGGTCTTTACTTTTACTTATGGTATGTTGAAAGGTCTTGAAGATGGAAGGGTTCCTGGGAGGTCAGTCAGTGCCAGCCCTTATTTTACAATCCAGAGATTGGAGAATTAAGTGACTTGCTCAAGCTCACATAGTTATAATAAGCAGCTGAGCTAGAATCAGAAACAAGATTCATTGATTCCAGGATTTTATCTCCTGCTCCATTTTGACTCCCTGTTATACCTTACAGGGCCTTTCTAGATTCAAAGCTAGCTACTTCCCTTGTAGGCTGGCCTTGAAGCTCAAGTGGAGGAGTCATAATAACTGCAACCCAAGCACATTACCTGGAATAGTCATCTCATATCAAATGAGGTAATAATGTATGTAAAGTCTAATATAAATGTAAGCAGCTTCCATTATTATTATTAATAGTAGTATTAGTATCCATGCCTTAGAACTGTATCATAGGTTAATTTGTCTTAGTCATGGACTTTGAATTAATGGTACTTTAATAACTAAATTTCTGTGACTGTGGGGTCTAACCAACCACATACTGAAATTCTTTTCTAATAATTCATATTAGAAGATTGTACAGGACAAATTATGCTTGCATTAAAGAGAAGGAAGGAAGGAAGGGTGCTATGCAAAAAAAGACTCCTTTTTTCTAAGTCAGAAAACATGGATTTGAAGGAATGGCTTTGCCACTTTCTGGGGATTGACTAACTCCTGACTCATCTTCTTAATTCTCTCCCCTTTGACTTTAGTCAGGATTTTAAAAATTGTTCTGGTCATCAATCTCTTCTCTTCTATTTCAAAACTCTTCCATTTCATAGATTTTTGCAAATTGCTTTCATTTAATATTTTAAATATCATTTTTATTCTTGTCATTTTTCTTCCCAGATTTAGTTTTTTGAATTCCTTTTGATCTTCTCTTCATTTTGTTATATTTCAATTTTTATCCATTCCTCTCTGTGCCTCAGGAAAAAGTTTTTCTAATCCTTTAAAAAAACAGGAAATTGAATTCCAAAGAAATGAAGTGGTTTACTCAAGTTCACACATATAGTAAGTAATAAGTAACTGAGCTGGAATGAGAACTGGGATTTTTTTCCCTTTCTCTTCCTGCCTTTAAAATTTCAATATTGGAAAGTAACAAAATAGTTAACTGAAATTTGGAGCAATAGAAACTCAGAAACCTCCCTTTGATTTATTAATCAGTCTTTGATCCCTTTATCCCCCTTGGGTAATCATTTTGATTTTAAATTTCCATTCACTTACTTAAAATTTTACTTTCAAATATTGAAAATTGAAATATATCATAAGAATATTAGCTTTTGCTTGCTGATGTCATGTCCTCATCTAATTGTTTCTTAGATTCTTTCAAAACATGGTTTATCCACATTTTACTGAAACCATGAACTTACTGGTCATCAACAGCTTTGTTGCTGAATTTTTTTACCTTTTTTTTTATATCACTTCCTTTGCCCTACCTTGGCGATTCTGTCTGTTTCCAAAGTTTTAATGATCACCTCTGAAATTTTCTCTTCTATCAAATATTTCTCCTTTCTTCATTACAGTGAGCTTTGTAGGTTTTACTTAGTTGTAAGCCTTTCTTTTAATCTGTAGCTTCTCTTTAATTTTTAGTAGTAGCTTCCAGGTCTTGTGTGATCTTGACTATATAGAGTTCTTTGGTAGCTGAAATGTTTTTTTTGTGAATGTTTGCAGATTTTTTTTTTTTTTTTAAATGTAGGAGCCATGGATTTTGATTTTGGCACTCCTGGAACTTTTTTGGGGGGTTCTTTTTGGTGGGTGATCTATGGATTTCTTTTCTTTCTAATCCTAATATATTTGCCCAATTTTCATTTGTGATTTCCTGAAATACAGTATTTAGCCTTTTTAAGAAAATCATAGTTTTCAGAAAATAGTGATTCATGAATTTCTTTCTTACCTGTTTCAATTAATTCAAATTCATTGATTGATTTTTGTTGAGGCAGTTGGGATTAAGTGACTTGCCCAGGGTCACACAACTAGGAAGTGTGAAGTGCTAAGTGTCTGAGGCTAGATTTGAACTCAGGTCCTTCGGACTTCAGGGCTGGTGTTCTATCTACTGCATCACCTAGCTGCCCCATCTTTACCTGTTTTTGATTCTATATATCTTACATTTTCTTTTATTTTGATATTCTAGTCTTTCTTATTGTCTTGTGGAGTCACTGATTTTTAGTTGCTCTGTTTTAGTTTCAGGGAGTCCATTACTTGGGCAAGGTTTACCACTTTTTCTTTTAAGGTTTACTACTTTCTTGTCTAAGCTGTATATTCTCCTTCCAGAGAATTTTCTTTTCTCATTTCTCCAGAGAGCTTTGTTTCATATTTTATCTCTTGCTTCATTTTTCTAGATATTCTTATATTGTAGTCTTTGTGGAAATCCATTTTTTTCCTTTTTTCCTTGTGCTTGCAGTTTTATTGCAGAGTATTTAATCTCTACTTCTTTTGCGGGATCTCTAGATTAACAATATATGATATTGATTGGTATTTAATTTTATTCATCTCTTCAGCTTTAGTTCCTGACTTGAAACTTTGTACTAGTGACACTGTGTCTCCTACTACTGCACTTTTGGGTGGAGTGCCTTGCTCTGTAGTACTTTGGTTTCCTGTGCTGAATATCTTCTCTGGAGTTTTTCCCCTCTCAAATCTTTGAGGTTTAGGCTGCTGGATCATCACCTTAAAGCTTTTGTCCCACTCTTACAGGTTGTCTGCAATTTTCCCCTTCTTCTTTTCCAAGGGTCTTACTTTGGGGCTTTCTGACAATGTTGGACTTTTCTTAGGGGAACCTGTTGCTCTTAGTACTCTTAGAGACAAAGGCAAGGGCCCATGGCCATTTTCTCCGCTCATTGGGAGGCTGCTCTGTTTGGGCTTTGATTTTTTTAAGATAGTATTTTATTTTCCATGTAAAGATACATGTAAAGACAGTTTTCAACCTTCATTTTTGTAAGATTTTGAATTCCAAATTTTTTTCTCCCTCCCCCAGACAATAAGCAATCTGATACGGGTTGTAGATATAAGAAAAGAGAAAAACCATGAAAAATAAAGCAAACAAAAAATAGGTGAAAATAGTATGGTTTGATCTATATATACTTCCATAGTAATTTTTCTGGATGTGGATAGCATTTTCTATCCCAAGTCTATTGAAATTGTCTTGAATCATTGTATTGCTGAAAAGAGCTATGTCTAGTCACATGTAAAATTGATGCCCAATTCCTTGCATTCTAGAAAGGGGGAAGGAAGAAGGTAGAGAATTTGGAACCAAAATAAAAAAAAAATTGGGAAATATTTAATGAAATAGATAAAAATATATTAAAACAAACAAAATTCTTACTGACTGATTAAAAAATCCTTAAATATTTTTATGGATCTATCATTTTATCAATGTGGATTTTCCTTCCAATTGTGTAGTTGGAAATAAAACTTATTCTTTTAAAAAATAAAATAAAATACTTAAAAAAAAAAAGAGCTACATCTGTAATAGTTGATCATCATATGATCTTGCTGTTTACTGTGTACAGTGTTGTCCTGGTTCTCCTCACTTTACTCAATACCAATTCATGTGAGTCCTTTCTAGCTTTCCTGAAATCAGCCTGCTCATCATCATCATATATAACAGTAATATTCCATTAATTCCATTCATATACCACAACCTTCTCAACCATTCTCCAGTTGATGGGCATCCATTCAACTTCCAGTTCCCTGTCTGATTTTGGTTTTTCTGTTAGCTTACTTTTCTTATTCCCTTTGAGATACTGCTGATTTTTTAAAATACAGTTATGGGGTGATACAAATTATTTATTGTGGTTTCTTACTGGATTTCTTGATCATTATTCAGTTTGGTATGAATACTTAGGCTTTTAGGCAGCCATTTTGGCTAGAAATCTTGGCTCATAGTTTAATAAAATAAAAAACTAAGCCTTTCAAGCAAAGCAGCTAGATTTAATCTTTTTATTATTATTATAGCTTTTTATTCACAAGATATATGCATGGACCCTTGCAAAACCTTCTGTTAAAACTTTTCCCCTCCTTCCCCCATCCCCTCTCCTAGATGGTAGGTAGACCAGATTTAATCTTTTAAAAGAGAAGATTCTTGCTGGTTTTCTTTGACTTGAGAGACGTATTTATAAAATATCTAAAGGATGTAAAAACCTGGGGAAAATCTTAGATTTTATGTATTTCCCAAAAAGGCGATTGAGAAAACATTAAAAACTATTGACCAATATGGTTATCTCCTAAGTTTTAGAAACTCTTTTTGAGGGTTATCTATACATAAATTGAGGACATTTTTGATGAGATTATTATGGAAATGGCAGTTTCACAAATTAAAATTAAAAATTAAATTTAATAAATTAATAAATTAAGCAATGGACTACATGTTAAATGAAAGATATAAAAAATATAAGATCCCATTAGGTTTACTTTTTGTGATTACAAAAAGGCATTTGATTTGGCAGAAGAAGGTATCTTTTCTACCTAGGTGTCTCCTATCAAGGTCAGTGAGAATTTCTTAGTAGAATATAATAACTTTGTTCAGTGATGTTCTTATAATAAACATTGTTGTCATTGAGTCAATTACAGTGGTAATTGTGTCAAGACTCTCCTTGATCCCATTTGAAGTTTTCTTGGAGTGGGTTGCCATTTTCTTCTTCAGATCTTTTTATAGATGAGGAACCTGAGGCAAACAGTGTTAAGTGACTTGCCTAGGGTCATATATGTAAAGCTGGATTTGATCTCAGGATGATGAGTCTTTCTGATTCCCAGGACCAAGATCTATCCACTGTACCACTTAGCTGTCCATATGTGGTTTAATGGAACCCCCACCCCTTTTTGGATTACTTTCAAGAAATTTCAGAGTATCTTTCTTGACCCCAGTCTTTCTATAACAAAAGTCCATAATTTTAGTTAAAACATTTTACTGTTGTTTATGGCAATAAGGCCAGTGATAACATTGCCTCTGAAGAACTAAAAATGAGTGTCACACAGAGAGCACTGGAAAGGTACATTATAGGTGCAAACACAGAGGATCAAGGAGGAATTAGAAAGACCAAAGGATTGTATGACAGGTAGAGAAGTTGAACCTGGATGACAACTGGACAGTCTGAGGATGTCCCTTGTGAGGTCAGGAAAAAACTGAAGAGTTCAGATGAACTCTTAGGAGGACAGGGAGGAAAGTTACTGAGAAAAGACAGAGATGGGCTATGATCATTGGAGGGCAATCATGGATCTGTGATCTCACAGATTTTGATTACTTGAATGTTATTTTTATAATAACATGCTAATAAATCTTTTTTTCCTTTTAATATTTTATTTTTTCTCTATTACATGTAAAAACAGTTTTAAGCTTCTTTTTTTGGATAATGTTTTGTTTTTTATTTTTTATTTTTACAATTTTGAGTTCCAAATTCTCTTCCACCTTTTCTCTATGCCCCAGTGATTGAGAAGGCAAGCAATTTTATAAAGGTTGTAAATGTGAAGTCATACAAAACATAACAAATCAATCTTACTGCAATATGGTAATGTACACAGATGTATGGTGGTAAATTTATTTTCAATTTCCCTATTTTTAAATTAGTTACAATAATAATATTTTAATGTGATGAGTAGGCTTGTTTGTTTTTTTTTTTGGTCAGCAAGTTTCATAAAAATGGTGTCATCTTGATAATGGTACTCATCATTCTTTTTAACCCACTAATTGAGATCTATATTTCCTTAAATATTTTTATTATAGCTTTTTATTTTCAAAACATATGCATAGATAATTTTTAGTATTCACCTTTGTAAAACCTCGTGTTCCAAATTTTCTTCTCCCTCCTTCTTTACTCCCTATCTCATCCCCTAGATGGCAGATAATCCTATAAAATGTTAAACATGTGCAATTCTTCTATACCTATTTCCATAATTATCATGTTGCACAAGAAAAATCAGATCAAAAAGGAAAAAAATGAGAGAAAACAAAAAGCAAACAAACAACAAAAAAGTGAATACTATGTTGTGATCCACTCAGTCCCCACAGTCCTCTCTCTAGATACAGATGGCTCTCTCCATCACAAGACCATTGGAATTGGTCTGAATCACCTAATTGTTCAAAAGAACCACATTCATCACAGTTGATCATCATATAATCTTGTTGCTGTGTGTAGTGTTGTCTCGGACATTTTTGAACATGTGGGTTCTTTCCCCTTTTTTAATGTTCTCTTTGGAATACAGTATTATATAATATTTCTGGATTGCAATCAGTGTTTCAATTTTAATAATTCTAATAGGAAACTTTCCTGCAAATAAAATGTTACAAATAATAATAAAATCTGTATTGCTTTGTTTTGTAAACTAGAACTTTATTTGAAGTATTATATGTTTTGGTTCCAAGAAAATAAACTATTTCTACATAGTATCACAAGGCAAGAATATATTATTTGGTTTCTGTTCAGATTGAATATGACACAGTGTATCATATTTGTCTTTGGCAAATGTACTTCTTAGCCATTCATAGTTAGTTAGTCTTTTTTTTTTTTTTTAAATAGCAGTTTCTTCTGCAGACCACCAAAGTTACTCATAAGAATATTTTAATAAGTATTTTGTAGGGCAGGAACCTCTTAAATTGCAAGTATATTAAAAGTATTTATGGTTTTAACTTTTTATGAATTCAGTTACTTTTTCTTATCATAAAATGATTTGGAGGCATTTGTATTGATTTAATGAGTATTCATTTTCTCATATTGACCAAATGCACAACTTTCAGGAGGAACTTTTTATTATAAAGTGAATTTGCTTTATTTTTGTTATCAGCATTATCTCAATCACATTTTGAAGTACTTGGGTAGAGCAAAGCCAGTGTGCTTCTCTGTCTATACTCTTGGTTGATGATTGATTGACTGGCATCTTGGAATGTGTCGTTTAAAGGGACAAGCTTTCCCTTCTTATCCCTGAGATGGATTTGGAACTTTCTGGATCTTTCTATGAGAGGGAATTGAATCTTGCCCCAGAATTCTTCAAGGGACAGCATAATCTGCAAGTGAGACACTGAGAAAGGAGTGGTGCCCTGAAAAGCTGATTAGCAGTAGCAGTAGAGTCAGATTTCATAGCTCTCTCAAATATTGACCAAATGGAGTCTGAGCTAAAGTAGGGGATAAACAAGTGCCACTGGCTTCTTCCTACATATCTGGGCTGAAACTACTGATTGTACTATTGAAAGTTCTGGTTTTATGTTAGTTCATTTGGGCAGGGGAAGATAATGGATGGAGGAAGAAAAAATGGGAACACAAAGAATTACAAAAAGGAATGTTGAAAACTATCTTTACCTATGTTTGGAAAATAAATACTATTGAAAAAAATGTAAAGTATTGGTTGTATTGGTGTTGCTGTTCAATGTGAGCTCCCTCTTTTCCCTTCTTCCTCTTCTGTCATTCATTTGCCTGCTTCAACCTTGTCTTACATACTGAGGTGACCTATTTCTTGACCAAGGCTAACTCTTCTACATGCAGAACTTATCCCATTCTATCCACTACCCCCTTGTCATCTTCATCCTATCACTTGTTTTCAGTCTCTGGCTACTGACTCATTACATACTGCCCACAAACACGCTTATGTTTTTACCATCGTCTCTATTTGATTATTTTATCTATATTTTACTTGTTCACAGTTGTGTGCATATTATTTCTACCACTAGACTGTAAGTTCCATGGAAAATAGCAACTGGCATTTTCTTTTTTTGACCTTTCTTTGCATCTCCAGCACTTAGCATTGTGCCTGAAATATAGTAGGTACTTAATAAATATTGGCTCAACTCCCTTGCATTTCTTAAAACAAGTGATTGTGAAGCATGAATTTGTGTACAGATTGCATATCTTAAACTAGCATCTTTAGATATGTTTCATCCTGATGTCATTTTGTTCCATTAGTCCAATAAAATTTTTCGTATCAATTTTCATTTAAAAATTTTTATTGGGGTAGCTAGGTGGTGCAGTAGAGAGAATTAAAATCTGGCCTCAGACACTTAACACTTCCTAGGTGTGTGACCCTGGACAAGTCACTTAACCCCAATTGCCACAACAAAAAACAAACAAATAAATAAATAATCAGGTATATAGAAATTTTCTCTTGATGTAAAGTTGCTCTCAGTAGATTTTGTTGTTTTGTGCGTTTGATTCTTCTAACCTCATTGGAAATTTTCTTGACAGAGATAATGGAGTGGCTTGCCTTTTCCTTCTCCATCTCATTCTACAGATGAGAAAACTGAGGCAACCCTAAGTGACTTGTCTAGGGTGACATAGATAAGTGTCAGAGGCTGGATTTGATCTGAGGAAGATGAGTTTTTCTGACTCCAGGCCTGGCGCACCCATCACTGTGCCACTTAATCACAATATGAATGGGGTTATTACAGAGTTATAAATCTTATGTAGTTTGAGCAGTAGATTATACATATGTACATAGATAACCAAGTAAGTACTTTTATAACTCTATTTATTTTCAGTACAAAACAAAGATTTTAGTTTCTCAGTTGATCACAAAGGTCTTGAGACATAGACAATTTTTCTTCCTACCACATTCTTTGCAAATTAAAAAATTGCTTTGCAGAAGGTTAACCAAGTAGTTTCAAAACTCTGTCAAAATTTTAAGGTAGCCCCACTATATCTAATATTGAGTGGTCCCTAAGCAGTGTTATTATAATGCAAGCAATCTATTTTCTTTCACAGATTTTTTTTGTAAAGTTCATTTTTTCTTATCAAAAACATCTTAAGATTTTTGGAAATAATTTTGCATTTGAATGTATGCTAAAGAATATTTTAATGTATTATGTTTCTTGTTGTATTAAGCTAAAGCCCTTGTACAAAGCAAACATGATAGTCTTCCTACCTGTCAATGACAGTTTTTGTGACTCTCAGTGATAAATATAGTGGATTGTATTTTCTTTTTTTGGCTTTTTACTTTCTATTTCTATATTTCCCCTGTCTTTATTGTCTTTGATCTACCTGCAGCACCTTCAATTAATTTTCTCTTTGAATGAGTTAACTTAATTATTTATGAGAAGGGAATATTGTTTCACTTTTACAAATAGAATAAAAAATTTGAGACAGTTAAGTATAGGTTTAGTTGTGGAAATTTTCAAGTGATGAAAATGAAATGAATTATAGATAGTATTTTCAGAGTTTTGAGTTGTGGGGGTACTTTTAAATTTCACATAAAAATTGTTTAACTTTTAACTTTCACATAAAGATCATTTAACTTTGAATTTATACATCATGTTCAAACATATAAAATAGTCTTATGACAAAACTAATTTACTGGTGTCTTGTGGTTATAGTAGCTGATATTGATGGTGGCATAGCACACCTGTGCTGACATTCATTATATGAATATTCTATAAACATTTATTAACTGCCTAATATGTGCCTGGAATTGTGCTAAGCACTGAACAGCCAGTGAAAATGCATAAAATCGAGATAAAGAATTTCTTATTTGAAGAGAGGGTGGAGGCTGATGTCATTTCTTCACATAATCCATAGGAGAAGCTAAGCAGTAAGAAGAATGGGAAGGTAGAAAAGAGGCAGTTTATGAAGAACTTTGAAAGCCAAACATAGTATTTTGTATGTTTTTTTTGGGGGGGTGAGAGGGAGCCACCACTGGAGTTTATAGACTAGGAAATCTCATGTGCCCAGATATGCTTTAGGAAGATCAGTTTGGCCAATGAGTGGAGGATGGATTGGTTTGGGAAGAGACTTGGGCTAATGGGTGGAGGAAATAGAGAAGTGGCCTTCAGATAGGTTAGAACCAGGAGAAAGCAGTATCCCCAAAACCTAGAGGGAAAGGAGAAGAGGATGCTCAGCAGGGTCAAAGGGGAAGTCAAATGAAGAGATTGTGTTAAATGACATCTGAGCTTTCTTCCAGCTCCAAGTCTTGTGATTGAATGCACATCTATGTGATATGAGTATTTTCAGCCATAAATCATAAATCATTACTGTTTTCTTGTTAGAGACTAACTTATTATTAGTAAGATTAGGTTATTTACTCTCTGATATGTGAATCAGTGATGGGTATTCAAGAAAGGCATTATAACCTTATATCAGTAAGTATTTAGGAGAAGGAAAGAACTTTTGACAAGGTCTTTCCTTTTATATTCCCCTGCTGTCAGGGCAGGGGGTCATATTAGTGTAAGATCAGATGCTTCCCAATGGGGAGGGAGACTGGCATCATAAGAAAAGCCATTTGGAGGAAAACCAGTTGTTTAGGAATAAAATTCTCAGCAGGAAGCTTTTTAGAGAGGCAACACAAGCATTCTGTGTGTGCAGGATCACACTAACAGCTGACATTCTTGTTTAACAGCCGCCTTGTTAGCTCTTGATTCTTGGAAGGCCTGTTGTAATATAAAATAATTGACTTTGTAGGTGAAGCTTCATGAATTAACATTCAAGTCAGGGTCATTGGGGAGACAGTGACTGCCTCGGACTATAGTTGTACCATCCAGTCAAGAACAACAGAACTGGCAGCAAAAATATCCTTAGCTGGCCATTGACACATGTGACTGTTAGTTCTTTTACACAACAAATTGTATTTACTCTTACATTCCATGGGTCTTTGGCTAGGAAAGTAGAAGCTTTTGAGTCCCATTGCATTATTTGCATGGTATGTGACAGATAAAAGTCAGAAAAATGGGAATCTCTGGCTTTAGTAGCTATAATGGGCAATGTATTTTTCCTTTAGGATCAGATTGAACCCAGTGAATCAGCAAGAATGGCTAATGGAGTCACCGACACCATGAAGAAACACAGAGTTTTTTTCTTATCTCGTGTGTAAGTGGGGGGAAAAGGTAAGAATTTTTTTTAAAATTTCTCTTTTGGATTTTATTTAGACAAACATAATAATGCTGATATGAGCCTGTTTATTGGTTTTTATGGTTTCAGAATCACCTTTTTTCTTTCCTGTATTTCATAGCTCATATTATCACTGGTTTTATTTTTTTTCCAAAACTTGCCTGACAATTTCCGTAGTACTATTAGATTCCAGCATTATCTGTCATTGACTTTTGTCAACAACACTACCTATTTATTACTCTAGGAGGAAAATTGATTCTTCTTGCCTAGAATCAAAGTGCTTTTAATTTTGCTTAAGCTTGTTTGGTGGAACAATGCACAGAATTGAGTAGCTTTTTTGGGAGCTCAGAAATCTTAGAGTCTAGTGACTTATACATTTTTCTGAGTGCCTACATCAGTAATTTTACATCATTTACATTTACGTTTTTACATCAGTAAAAATTTTTGAACATGCACCCCCAATATGTGTACTTTTGTAAACCATATATATATATATATATATATATATATATACTATTCTATGACTATTTGCATATGTTATAAAGACTAAACAGAAGTAAATTGCCAATCTTCATTGGATTATGGAAAAAGTAAGGGAGTTCCAAAAATATCTACCTTTGTTTCACTAATTAGTCTTTGACTCTATGGATCACAACAAAATGGGACAAGTTCTTAAAGAGATGGGAGTACCAGGTCATTGTATTTGTCTTCTGAGAAAACTGTATGTGGGTCAAGAACAACTGGACTTGGAACAACTGTCTGGTTTTGAAAGGGAGTATAACAAGACTATACACTATCACCTTATTTATTTGAATTATATGCAAATATATCATGCTGAAATGATTTTTACTGGGATGTGGCCACTACAGCTCTACAGCTTCTTGGATCCACAAGTGAGAGTTGAGTGAATCAAGTTATTTATCCAAGAATCAAGAATTTATCCATAAATAGCCCTAAAAAAAGACTCAGCAAATCTTCACAACAGAGGGGTGAGTTCTCCCTGAACACCCCATACGCCTCATAGGTTATTTACTGAGCAAAGAGAAGAGTATGAAGACAGTTGGGTTCAGTGGAAAGAGCAATGGATCTGGATTCAGAGGACTCGGACTTCCTACCACCACTTATACTCATTGTGGGCATTTTCCTTCCTGAAGTTTGATTCTCTCCCTCTGGAAAGTGAGAGGGTTGAACAATCAATGAGTTAATGCACAAACCTTATTAAGGGCCATGTGCCATTTCCTGTGTTCTGGGAATACAAAGAATTTCTAATCCATTCACACACATTTGCTGGCTGGGTGATGTTGGCAAGTTTCTTAACCTTTCTTGCCCCATTACTTCATCTGAAAATGGGGACAATAATAACACCTATGGCATAGGATTTTTGTGAGTCTCAACTAAGAGACAAAATTTAAAGCACAAAAGGCAGCTAGATAGCGCAATGGATAGAACACCAGTCCTGGAGTCAGGAGGACTTGTTCAAATTCGGCCTCAGACACTTAATATCTACTAGCTGTGTGACCCTGGGCAAGTAACTTAACTCCGATTGCCTCAGCAAAAAAGGCATTGTAAATGCTAGCTATTATCATGTCAGTTCTGAATGTTGAAACATTTGACAGTGCCAAGGACTTGAGTGGTGATAGCTGTTTTCTGGGTCATCAATAACTATAGCTCTGGGAAGGTGCGAGGGTGAAATTCCTGCAGAATTATTTGCTGTGCAGCATCAATCCATATAATCCCTGGAAGATTATCACTGGGACTGAACTAGAAGTAATGTTGATGGTTTAATGTGTATTGCTGTTCCCAGGGCTCTTGATCAAGGGCTTGTCACTGGGAGTTTGATGATTGGTGTTGTTGGTAGTGGTGTGGGAGGAGGATTCTTGCTCCATAAGAATTAGTCCTTTTTGAGCATGGCTCAAGGTTGTGTCAGCTAACATTTATTTATTTAATAATAATTAATTTTTATTTTCCAAAATAAATGCAAAGATAGTTTTCAACATTCACTCTTGCAAATCTTGTGTTTCAAATTTTTCTCCTTCCCTCCCTCCCACCCCCCTCTCCTAGACTCTGGAGGGCCAGAACTCTGGAGAAGTATCCTTGAAACAAAAATACTTACAGCAAGGTGTTATCAGTGTGATTGATGAGATGATGGTTCTCTAGTTTACATATATTTAGTACTTAGTATGGTAATGTAATGGTTCTCTAGTTCATACATACTCAGTATGTTGTAAGGATGTAATTGTAATAGAGTATTTAAGGGCTGAGGGAACTGGGGACATAAAATGAACAGACTGGGAAGGAGACTCCATTCCTGACCATCCTCATGGTGACTATTCTGCTGAGACCAAGGCCTGTCAGGTGGACCTCCAGAAAGTAGTCCGGACATTACAGTAGACCATAAGTAATTCAATATAGGTTAAGCAGGTGTAATTCTTCTAAACATATTTTCACATTTATTATACTGCTCAAAAAAAATCAGACGAGAAAAAAAAAAAACAAGCAAACAAACAACAAAGGTGAAAATACTATGTTGTGATTCACATTGAGTTTCCATAGCCTTCTCTCTGGATGAGGATGACTCTCCATTACATGTCTTTTGGAATTGTTGTGGCAGACTTGACCTGGTATTTTGTTGCCTCTTGTGTGTCTCTTAAGATGGAGAGGAAAGAAGGTAGAAGGGAAAAGAGAGAGGAGAGATTAAACTCACCACCTGTTCCCACCCTCTCAGCTCTGCTTCATATTTTACTAGAAAAATTGAGGCCATTCATCAAGAGTTCCTTTCTCTTCCATCTTCTTACATCACTCAAATGCCTTCTACCATCTCCTCCTCTAACTCACTCTTGTCTTGCATGAAGAAGTATCTTCTCAGCCTTGCCATTCTACATAGACAAGTGACCTTATTCTATCCCATCTTTTCCAGTAGATTGCCCCTTTCTCATCTCCACTCTGATTTATTTTCAGTTGTTTCCTCCCACAATAGGATTATATTTAGTTTAAGTGAGTTAAGTTAACCTTGATTGTAATTCTATATCCTTTGTCTTATAGAATATAAATATTCCAAGTTCTTCCCTTTTTTATAGTGTAGCTGTTAAATCTTGTGTGATCCTCACTATGGTTCCTTGGTACTTGAATTCTTTCTTTCTGGTAATTTGTTGTATTATTTCTTTGACCTGGAAGCTCTGGATTGGGGTTGTGATATTCCTGGGATTTTTCATTGTGAAGTATCATTCAGAAGTGACTAGTGGATTCTTTCTATTTTTACTTTGCCCCCTTGTTCTAGGAGATTGAGGTATTTTTCTTTTAAGATTTCTTGAAATTTTGTGCTTGGTCCCTTTTCTTTTTTGTTGTTCATGGTTTTCAAGTTATCCAGTGATTCTTTTAGGCAAATGTTACATATTTGGCATTCAAAAACCCAGCCTGTCAGAGTTGTGCCCTTTGTAGTAGAGTTTGAATGCTTGGCACCTCAGCTCAAGAAAGGACCTATATATGCAATTCTTCGTCTTGCCAAGTGATCTTCAGGATCTTCCTTCCTAAGACAACTCAAATGGAAGCAGTTCGGTTTCATAATCTGATGCTTCTTCTCTCCCACACTTTCCTTCAGAGCCTCCCAAACTCTGATCTAGCTCTGGCAATATATGTATGAACCTCATCATCTCTGTGTACATCCCTGGAAAGTATACTGATAAGGTAAGTGAGTTATCCACCATATTCAGAATTTCTCCATTGAGTATAACTGGTGCTTCCATGTATAGATGATGTGGTGCTTGCTTATGAAGAATCTCTGTTTCATTGGGTTAATTTTCAGGCCAAAATTAGCACAAGTGGCAGAAAGTTGATCTTTGTTGAACCTTAATCTCAGAGGCTGCATTGAGTACACAGTTATCTGCAAACAAAAAGTTGTATGCCAACTCTCCCTCCACTTTAGTCTTAGCTTGTAGCCCTTTCAGGTTAAATAATTCACTGTCATTGTGGTAGATGAACTTGATGCTGTTTTCATCCTCATTGAAGGCGTCCAGCAACATCACTGAAAACATCATGCTAAAAAGCAGAACAAGCACAAAGTCTCGCTTTTATCCATTGGTGACTATGAAAATAGGTTGTCCTAGAACTGACATAAAACATTGAGGAACTTCTACAGAAAATCAGTTATTGCCATAATTTTCCTTAAGATGGATAGTGTCTTTGTTAGATCTATTGATATTGTGTACAGTCCTATATTCTCCTCCCAGTGTTTCTCCAAGAGTTGTTGGGCAGCAAACATCATATCACCTGTTTCTTTCTGTGGCTTTCTGAAGCCACACTGACTTGGGGAGAGATGAGGCTAGAATTCAGGAGAAAAACCTAGGATTGGTTGTCTAGATCTCTAAGTCTTCAGAGATGATGAATGGGAATGAATGTGGTCATCCCAGGGGAGAGTTTAGAGAAAGAAAAAAGAACCAGTACAGCTTTGTAGGGAAATATCCAGTTTGTGGTTGTGACATGGATGATGAACCAGTAAAGGATTGTCAGAAGGAGCAGTCTTATAGGTATCAGGAACACCAGGAGTTGACCTATGGAAACAAAGAGAGGAGAGAAGATCCAAAGGAAGGTAATCAATAGTGCTATGTTCTGCAGAGAGGTTAATAAAGATAAAGAATTAAGAAAGGAACTTTAAGTTATGAAGAACTGCTTTCCCTGTCTGGTCAAGGAAAAACCCCTATTAATGAGTTCTTGGATCCTTGACACATAGAAATATCTTAGTTGAATATTTACCAATGATAAAATAAAATATAATTGCCCCATTATGATTCTGGAGACAGTCTACTTCTGTGCTTTTAAAAAACAGCAATAATTTATCAGTATCTTTTTTTGAAAACCACCATCATTTCTGAATATGATTTCAGCTCATCCTTTTCCCAGAGATGTTAGTTTAGAAAAGAGAAAAAAATCAACTAAGTTCAACATATGTAAGATTCGATTCCTATAGTCCACTGTCTCTTTAAAGAAATAAGAAAGGTATATTCTCATATCTCTTCTTTTGGGGCCAAACGTAGTCATGATCATTTCATAATATTTAACTTTGTTTTGTTGTTCTTTCATTTTATATGATTTAATAATTGTGTGTATATTGTTTTTCTGATTCTCCATTTTGCATCAATTCCCCTGCTTCTCTCTGTAGATATCATATTTATCATTTATTATAGCACTGTAACTTTTTTACATTCTTGCAGCACATGTTGTTTAGCCATCCTCTAGTTGATGTTTTGTTTCTAATTCTTTGAGAATTCAAAAATGTTGCTATAAGTACTTTGTTCTAATTGGGATTTCTGGGGAAAAAAAATCAGTTGACCTCCTTGTGGGCACATGCCTAACAAAGTGATCTTTATGTCAGTATAGTCATTTTAGTCACTATTAGCTATGTCATAACAGCAAGTGACCTAATGCGACTTTCTTAAAATTACAAATTATATACTAGATTTTGGTTTCTATCAGTGTTTTGCCTCTCGGGGTTTCCCATGCTGATTTAATTACAAATCTAGACCAAAAAGAAAAATAAATCCAAATTAAATGTTTAGTGTTTGTTTTTTATTTGAACTTTATAGGTTGAAAATACATTTCTATTTTATACCACTAGTTTTCATTTAGTTGAGATTTAGTTTTTTTATTTATAGATGAGTAATAGTTCAGTTTCCTTTCCTAGACATTAAGTTTAAACAATAATTACGTATCATGCACTGTGCTTGGCGGGAAGGGGAAGTGAGAACCGGAGGGCGAAGAAAGGGAGAGAGATATACTGGCTAGATTTGTGATTTTACTGATGTGGAAAACATCCCAAATAAAGAAATATATAATAATACATGATAAATACAATTTATGGCTTCATCCATACCTTATCTCATGTTCTTTTTCTCTCTGTCTCTTCATAAACCCTCTGGAAGTTTTCCTTTTATACATATATAAATAACAAATAAAACCCAGCTTAGTTAAATGTCTCAGAGAGATACATAGTGCTCTGTTACATCATATGGGAGACCTCCTATAGGACTTAAAATGAAAGATACATTTTTGGCCATGGCTAATTTGAGAATTTGTTTTGCTTGATTATGAATATTTGTTACAAGATCTAATGATCTAATTAAAAAAACCTAAGGGGAGAAATGGTTATCACCTTTTGGAGGCATCAGATATGACTTGATGGAGTGAATATTTTAATTGGTCTTCAAAAGTGGTTGGATGGGCTCTTCCTCTGTAGAGAGTATTATGTTTTGGGAACAATGCAAGTTAATGATTAGAGAAATGTCTGAGAACAGTATGGTGTCTGGTACAGCAAGCTTATCTAGCTCTTGAATGAGAATCATGGCATGGAGAATTTGTTTTGATCATTTGGAAATAATTGTAATTGATTTAGAAAATGTTTCAAACTCTCCCCTATTTATATAGATTACAAACAAATTTATTCTTGTCTGACTTGGGCTTGCATATTGTATGTACTGATGCCAAATTCAATACAAACTCTTGATTTTGTTTTGCCTTTCAGGTTTAAAAAAGTCACTTGAGTGGTGCTTTCTGACCAATGGAGAACTATTTCCAAGCAGAGGCATACAACCTGGACAAGGTTTTAGATGAATTTGAACAGAATGAAGGTGAGCATTCCCTTTGGCATCTAAACACATATGTACCACAAAGAAGATGATGGCAGGACATTGTAAAGCAATGAAGCAGTCTTTAGAAAACCAGGAAGCAATGAAGTAAAAACTCTTGCTTGCATTTCCCAAACTTGCAAAAATCAACTTTTCTTTGATTGTCTTTTTTTGGATGAGAGCTGCCTACATGTGTGAATTGTTGTCATGAGGATATTTGCTAAAATAGATGAATATAAAAGGAAGGTGGTCTCACAGATTAGTTGTCCTAGCTAATCCTGGTACCAGTGTATACATGATGAAACATATATCCCTCTTCTTGGTAGAGATGTGGAGGTCAGTGGGCATCTAGTATTGCATTCATTGTCAGAAAAAACCCCTGCGTCAGTTAGTTTTGCTTAATTATTTTTTCTCAATGTGATAAGAAAAGATTCCATTTTGGAGGGGGGGGAGTAGAAGCAAAATATATTGGAAAATGAGGATAACATTAAAACATACAACACTAAAATAAAAACACTTGAGTAGTTACCCAATCACAGTGTTCACTGTACCAGTTTACAAATTGATGGTATACTCTTTTGGATCATTTGAGCAAATTCAGAATTACTTAAAAGGATAATTTTTATATCATATATATCATATAACACAATATCCCAAAGCATCTATCTATACTGTTCCCATTTTTTCTAATCATTATTACTGGGAGCAGAATATATCAAGTCAGCAAGAGAAAAGTTCTTTTAATCAAACCCTATAAGTTTAGAACTGGCCTAGACAGAGACATCTAATTAATTAGTAGCTCCAGGAATGTGCACAATCTTTCAGTTATTTTGAGGCTTCAGCCTGAGGTGTAGAAAACATTCAGCATGACCTATAGGGACATTGGGGTTGCAGGTCTGACTTAGTATAGGCAAATCTAAGCTTATGATAATAAAAGCTCATGTTTGTTTAGAAAGTACTTTAAGGCTTATTATAAAAGATTTGTTCTCAACATTTCATCCTGTGAAGGAAGTAATATAAGTATTTTTTATTTTCTTTTCACAGAAGAATATCCTTAATTTAGTGATGAGAGAAGTTATGAACCCTGACGAGGGAACGTATCTAAGACTGAATTTGAACTCAGCATTGTGCCAGAGAGATTAAGTGACTCGTAGTGATCATAATTAATATCAGAGCCAGAACTGAACTCAGAATTCCTGAGTCCAGGTTCTATTCTGGCCATTGATATTTGATCAGTATATGCCAGAATTTACCTCAAAACCCAGAAGTGAACCATTCTCCCAGGTCAGCATTACTTCAGCTGGATTCTGTTCAATAAGCCTGTGATATGCCAGGCACTCTGTTAGGCAGTGGAATAAAACGGGATATAAAACCAAAAATGAACAAATGTCTGCCCTCAAGTAGCTTACATTAAGATACCCTGTGTGAATAGATAAGGATGTAATGATGGTTTAACATGGCCAGGAATATTAATGATTAGGCAGTTAGAACAGATTTTCCCTAGGAAGTAGCAGCTCATAAACCAAGTCCTGAGAGATGCTGGAAATTCTAAGAGGTAAAAGTGAAATCTATAGCAATTATGGGGCATGGACTGTGCAAAAGCATGTCCAGATACAGGAGCCGAAAATAGCATAGACAGTTTGGTCTGGGATGTCAAATCCATAAAGAGGAGTAACATGCAAAAAGCTGGAATGGCAGGGGATGACCTGATTAAGAAATACTTGAAATGCTAAGCTGAATGAATGACTAGATGATTGCATGGATGTCTCTCTCTACTTTGAGAGATTTAGGAACTCTTTTCAGCACAATGACCAATCCCAGTTTTATAAGAGTTATGATGAAACATGTTATCTATTTCCTGTTAAAGAGGTGAAGGATTCAGAATGCAAAATGAGATCTATGCTGGACATGAGCAATGCTGGAATTTGTTTTACTTTAGTATATATGTGTGCAACAAAGAAGAAGAAAAAAAGAACGATGTTGTCCTTAACAGAAGTAGGGAAATATGGAGGAGTGATAGTTTTAAGGTGGAAGACAAAAAGTTCTATTTTGGAACTGTTGAGTGTAAGGTAATTAGGGGCCCTCAGTGGTTATGATGTTCATCTGGAAATTGGAGTAGTAGGATTTGAGTTCAAAAGAGAGAGGAAAGCTAAATTTGTACACCTGGGAGACATCTGCCTGATTCTTAGTGAATCCATGAGAATTGATAAAATTATCAAAGAGAGGGTTTTAGAGAAAGCTGGAGCTTTGGGTGACATGAGAAGGGGAGGTGACATGAATAATGATCAAACTGGCCTAGGTTTTTAGAAGGGAATGTTCAGACAGAATCAGGGGAAAGTTTCTGGGAAGAGAGTGCAGTCATCTATATTATGTGTTTTAGAGAGGTCTAGAATAACAACAATAGCTACTATTTACATTAGAATTAAGCTTTGATTCTAAACCTTATTTAAGATTTTCAAAGAAAAATGGAGATTTAGAGAAGACTATCAAATTAATTTTAGATATTTGAATAATGTAATATGGAATGGACATTATAAAAGACAGTTTTATGACTAATCTTGATCCCAGAGAATAAATATTGACCAGAGGAGATGGGACAGGACAGTTTCAAAGTTACAAGTAGAGGGGTTGGCCTTAGTATAGAGAAAGACATCGTTCTTTCCAGAGACTGGACCAAAAGAGGAGAAAATGATATTGAAGACTTTGAATAGTACTTTTTTTACTTGACTATGTATGTTTGTAAAAATGGATAGTCAAGTAAAACAAAAAAAGTAGGAATTCATGGTGAAGAGTGTCTTTTTTGGGTGAGCAAGAAAGTAAAGGCCTCCTCAGAGGGAGGGGATAGGGAATAGTATAGAAGACTTGGGGACAAAGGGAAAGGCTTGAAAAAGCTACTGAGGCTTATCATTTTCAGTCAGAGAAGAATAAGAATTGCCATTTATCAGTGAGGACCCAGTTGATGATGGATATTAATTGTACTGGTCCCTCTCATTTTCCTGTCTTTCTTTAGCAAAATTCACAGAATTATGGAATTTCAGAATTAAAAGGGGCCTCAATAAACAACTAGTACAGCCCATTCCCACTGCAGAGAGATCACAAAGCCTCTTCTGAAGCTTCCATTGAAGCAAATTCACCACCTCCTCTGATAGCCCATTTCACTTTTGAATGGCTTTTATTTTAGGAAGTTTATCTTGCTAACAAATCCTTTGCAATTTCTACTCATTACTCCTGGTTCTGTATGGGTGGATTTGCAGTTAGGATAAAGAATAGGTTTAGAAAAAGTGATGCATAGGGAGATGGAAGACCAGGAGGTAGTTGTGAGAGAGAGGAATTTCAGTGTTCTGGATTCTGGGGATAGAAGAGTAGCTGTGGTAGTCATAAGATTTGTCACAGGAATTTGTCACAATGAACTGGGAGGAGAAGATTATGTAAGGTATCAGTATATCACTGAAACAGAGAATCTGAAACTTGGGGACCCCAATGATCATTTATTTTAATCCCTACAAGAAAGGAATACCTACTACAACATAATCAACAAGTGATCATTCAGTTTCTGCTTGAAATCCTCCAAGAGAAGGGAACCTAAAACCTCCTGAGACATCCATCCTATTTTTGGAAAGCTTATATTATTTAGAAGTTTTTCCTTACATCAAGGCAACTTCTTTGCACCTTTCATCATTATTCTTGGATTTCCTCTGAACACTCCTTTCCCCGATTACCAAAGGTTGAAAAATTCTCTTTTGCTTCTAATTAATTTTTGTCTTCGTGAATTATTTATGTTTGCAAGGCTTGCCTGGTAAATTACAGATGGAACACAATTAAGAAGAGTCAGTGGATCAGAAACACAAGAGCTCTGCATATTAGAAAGTTGGATTAAATCTCCAAAGATAAAGTTTAGTAATGATAAGTATAGAAAGTCTTGCATGTTAGTTAAGAAAACTTACTTTATGAGTGGAGGGAATGGATACAACTAAATAGCAGTTCAGCCCAAATAGCTCTGAATTTTTACAATAATTTAAGTTCAGTATGAGTCAGCAGTGCAACATAGCAGTCAATAAAGCTGCTATGATTTCTTTTTTAGATTTGAAATTTTATTTTACTGTTTGTTTATGTCTCTTAGAGTCCTTAGCTTTCAATTTTCCAATTCTGATTTTTAAGGAATTATTTTCTTCAATGACCTTTTGTGTCTTCTTTTCTATTTGATCAAATTTTTTTTTAAGGAGTTATATTTTTCAGTATTTTTTGTGCCTTCTTTACCAAACTTTTGATTCCTTTTTCATGATTTTTTTCCATCAATTTTTGTCCCCAATTTTTCTACTATCTCTTTTACTTGATTTTAAAAATTGTGCCTTTTCAGGATTCTTTTGGGGGGAAGGGGAAATAGGAGGATCTGAGATCATTTCACATTTTTCTTTGAAGCTTTGCATGTAGCTGTTTGAAGTTGTGACTTGAGTTTTCCTGTCATCATAGTAACTTCATGTAATTAGATTATATTTTTTGTTGTTGTTTGCTTATTTTTCCAGCTAATTTCTTGACTTAACTTTAGGTTAAAATTTATCTCTACTCTGGAGGTGCTTCAGGCTTTTCATGCTGTTATTTTCATGATCTAAGGAGAGGTATGGTCACTCCTGGTTTATATTCTGGTCTATAAGTAACCACAGACATTCCTTTCTACCTTGGAACTATGCCCTGCGTTCTCACTCCTGCTCGTGCTCTTTCTCATCCTGGGATTGTGACCTAGAACTAAGACTTGGAACTGTCTGTGGGCAATACTCTCTAGGCCAGTAAAGGGTCCCCTGTAATTTCCTTTTTACTAGTTGTCCTGCCCCCTCACCATCTGTGGGCTAGGAGCCCTGGAAAATGCTGCTATTAATTATACATCCTCTGGGCCTGTTATTGACTTGAAAGGGGCACAGTATATGCTGGACTGAGATCTACTCTCTAGTCATTGAGACAGAACATCCTGCCGACTTCAGTTGTCTTGGGCTCGAAGATTGTTTCAAAGTGTAATTTTGTTCTTCCATTTCAGAATTCAATGTTGAAGCATTATTTTAATGTTGTTTGGGAGGGATTTGCAGAGTTCTGGTGAGTCCTTGTCTTTACTCTGCCACCTTCTGTGATGATTAGATTAATTAAAAGGGACATACAGTGGTCTGATAGTAGAAGGGAGGCTGTGGCCTATTGCATTATTCCTTGGTTATACCACATCTAGAACACTTTCTAGGGTACTATATTTTAAGTGATTAATTTTGATAGTCTGGAAAGTATCTAAAGGAAAGCAGCCAGGATAATTTTAAGTCTTCTAGATTTTGCCACACAACAATTTGTTAAGAGAATTAGAGAAAAGAACTTTGGGGAGAAGGGTGGTGATAGCTGTGGTCAAGTACTTGAAGGGTTGTCATGGAGAAGGTTTAAACTTGTTCTCCTTAGATCTTAAAGTCAGAGTGAGGAACCACAGAGTGAAAGTTGTAGATCTGATCCCTTTAGAACGTCTAGAGACATTCAAAAGTTGAGGAAACTATTTCAAGAGGTTTTGGATTTCCTTTCCTCAGGGGGGTATTCAGGCTAAAGCAGTGTGTTATAGTGGATTTTTTTTTTTCATGGATTGAACTAACTGGTCTCAGATTTTCTTTGCAATCCTGTGAAGCCCTCTATAATCTGATCTCCACTTCCCTTTCCAGTCTTCTTATATTTTGTTTGTCCCTCCAGTGATATTCCTACAAAGACAAAAGACATTCTGTGTCCTGACTGGGAGCATAATCCTACTGGTTGTGCTCCAGACATTTAGTAGGCACTTGCACTTTGCCAGGCATTGTGTTAAGCCCTTGAGATAATAAAAGAAAGGCATGGGCTAATAGGAGAAGTCAAGACATAAAAAGATGTCAGTAAATTTATTAAGTACCATTTAAGAGCTTATGTGATGGAGAAGGCAATATGCAAGTAACTATGTAGAAATAAGCTCTATACAATATAAATTAGAAATAATGAACACAGAGAAGGCACTAAAATTGAGAAGGATTAGGACAGAAGTTTAGCCGGGATTTGAAGGAAGCCTGGGAAGTTACCATTCAGAAATGAGGAAGGGAGAACATTCTAGACAGGTGAAACAGCCAGTGAAAATACTTGGAATAGAGAGATGGACTGCAATTTTTGAGGAACAGAAAGGAAGTCGATGTCACTAGTTCACAGAGAGTATTTGGTATGGTGTGAGAAGAATGCAAAGGGAGTGGCAATTTATGAAGGATTTTGATCAGCAAACAGGATTTTAGATTTGATCCTACAGTTAGTCAGGAGCTACTGGAGATGATTGAGTTCAGGAAAGAACACAGTGAAACCTTCACTTAAGATCAGTTTAATAACTGAGTAGAAGATAGACTGAAGTGGGGAGACATTTGTGGCAGGGTAAACCCCTGGGAGACTATTGTCCTAGTCTAGGAAGGGGAGGATGAATGCCTGTCCCACATTAGTTGTGGTTACATCGGAGAAAAAGGGGCATATTTGCGAGATGCTGCAAAGATGAAATTACCAGGTCTTGGGTGAGGGGGAAGGAGAACGAGAATGAGCAGTTGATGATACAACTAGGTTATGAGCCTGGGGAATTGGGATTCATATCCTGAATAGTTATGAGGACATAGTTTTGGTCATGTTGAGTTTAAAATACCTACAAGACACCTAATTGGAAATAATAGACTGTTGGAGATAAGAGATTAGAGGTCAGTAGAAAAGCTTGGACTGGATAAGTAAATTTGAGAATCTTCTTCAGAGAGATGATAGTTGAATCCATAGGAGTGATTAAAATCATCATGTGAAATAATATAGAAGGAGAAGAGAACAAGATCCAATACAGACCCCTGGGAGACACCCAAGTTAATAGGAGTCACCTGGATGAAGATCTGGCAAAGGAGAGCAAGAATGAGCAGTCAAATGTCTTATATTCTTTAGCCATCATTTGCCACATCTGCATTAAATTGATTCCATTTATTAAACTAAATGATCATTGTTTCTTGGTAAGAATCTCATGTATGATAGGATCATAGTTTTAGAGGTAGAAATGACCTTAGAGGCCATCTAGTCTAACCCCTCATTTTAAAGATAAGGAAATAGAGACTGAGAGCATTTCTGGGTTACACGTGTAGCATTAGCTTGATACTTCTAAGATTTGAAAAATGTCTTTAGAAATAATGTAGTCCATTTAACTCCATTTTATTGATGGGGAAACTGTTGCCCAAAGAAGAGAAATGAGAAAGATGTAGAATGAAAAGATGATGGTTTTTTAGAGTTAATAAGAGATCTGAATTCTGCTTCTAGCATTTATTAAATGTCATTTGTCTTCAGTGTCCCTAATCTGTAAAATGTAGATTGTTCCTCCTCACCAGGTTGTTGTGAATAGCCAGTGAGATAATATTTAACAAGAGCTGTTTAGTCTTAAAGCTTTACATAAATGACAGCCACAGTAATTATTTATTGCCTAGGTAGCAAACTACCTAGTTGAGCTAGAACAAGAAGTCCTCGAGCTTCTCAAATTTCTTATCATCATTTTGTTGCCCCTCAGTAATGAAAATTCACTAGTAAATGAATGTCTTGAAAATGTTGTTTGCTAAAATTCAGATCTAGGTAATGACATATAAACTAGAACTTTGCATTCAAGTTATGTAATATTCTCTTGATATTTGCAGTGCTCTGGAATAGCAGACAAGACCCAAGCTCAAATTGAGTTAAGAATTTTGTATTTAAAAAAAAAAAACACCCAACCTTCTTTGCTTGTGGGCTCTAGGATTTTAATGGTTTCCCTGTTTGGTTAAGATTTAGAACACATAACTATAGGAAAGAGGTTTAAATGTGTCTTCTTATCTGTAGCCAAGAATTACAGGTATTTTTGTCTTAATACCCATATTATTTTTGACCAAGATAACAGGAAGTCCTGCTAATCAACTTTGTTTTGGTGTAATGTTGCCAACTTACTCATTGCTTAAACCATTTATTTTTCAGATGAGACAGTTTCTCCTGCATTATTGGATAAAAAATGGAATCAGCTTCTAGACCCTCATCTGCTGTCATTTAGTCCAGATCTGACCAGTGTGAATGAAACAGCAATTCCAAGTGAGTCGCAGCGGACACAGAAGACCTTCTCACGGGCTCGTTGTCCCCTCCTTCCATCTGTGGAAGGAGGGGACCACTGTCCTAATGGAAGAGAGAGTGTTTTAAAGCCAGAGACTTCCACCATGTGCATTGAAGATCAGGCTTCTGTAGACAAGCAGCTGATGAAGAGCAGCAGTCATTGGGATGATCAGTGTGGTGTCATGGACAGAGGAGAGGAGAAACTTGGGAATAGAGACAGTCTCCCTGAAGATAAAAACATTCTTGTTGTAGCTGTCATGCATAATTGTGACAAAAGGACTCTGCCAAGTGCTGATTTACTGGATTGTCATGACTACAATAGCCATTCGCTGATGGATACTATTAGCTTTACACTGGATAATGAAAACAGACAGAGTGATCCCTTTAGTGTTACTATCAATGGGGCCGATGAAAAAGACATGAACACAGAGAAACCAGGGGTCCACTTGAACCAGCCGCATGCCCAGGCTGATCCCGTTAGCCAATTATGTAATGCTTCACCAGAGAGTCACTCTAATGTCTGTTCCCTCTCTCATTTAAAAGATGATATTAATACAAGTAGAGACCCTCCCGTTTTAGGAACTGCAAGTGGGGGGACCAGTGCAGTGACTTTAGCACAGAGAACAGCTGAAAGTCCTGCTGCTGATGTGCAGGGGACATGTATACCCATTGAGGCTTCTTCTGGGAAAACCTGCTGCCCCAGGATAGATTTAGAAACTACAAATTGTTTTACTCATTTGAGGGAGCGGGTTTCAATGGAAGAGGAACCTCCAGATGAGAGAACAGCTGGAGAACCCTTGCAGTCTGAGCTCCCTCTGTTCACTGACCCTACCCAGCTGAACGTGTCTGAAACAGGTGATGGCTGTGAGCAGGTTTCCTGTGGGCTTGCCCCCAGTGAGCCCAAGAGAGATGAAAGGGAAGATTGTGAACTCGGACAGACTCTGGACACAGCAGAATCACTTGGGACAGTGGGGCGCTTTTCAGTGTCAGAGGATGTGACTCCTAATGAAATCAGTAGCAGCCCACCGAGTGGACAGAGTGAAAGACTCCTGCTGAGGAGCCAGCCCACAGAGGCTTGCAGTGACAATGGGGAGAATGGGGCAGAGTCAGGGATCCTTCTAAAAGGAACATGTATAGAAGAGCTTGAGGGGTATGGTTTTCCTGCTGTTCTGGACGTGCCAGGAGCAAATTCTCTGTCTAATGGTTGTGATTCCTATGGAATGCTAAACCCAGTTATTGCTTGTGTTCCAAAGACTTTACCCTCCAAGGAAGATTCAGTCACAGAGGAAAAGGAAATTGAGGAAAGTAAATCAGAATGTTATGGAAATGTTTATGAGCAAAGAGGAAATGAGGCCCCAGAAGGGAATGGGCTTGTCTTAAGCAGCACTATTGACCAAATGAAAAAAAACTATGTTCGTAGTCTTGGTAGTCAGGTCCCATCCGTTCAGGGGCAGTCGGCCCCTCAAGCAGTAGTTAACGTGCCCCCCGTCAGTGTTCCCTTTGGCGGGGCCAGACCGAAGCAGCCCACCAATCTCAAGCTGCAGATTCCAAAGCCATTGTCAGAACATTTGCAGAATGACCTCCTTGCTCATGGTGGCACTCATGCTAAAAACAAAAATGAGGGGTTTGGGAAAGCAAAGTCAGGGGAAAACGCCAAAGCAGCCACATTCCCTAATGAGACGCTCAATTCCTCCATTGCCGACGCAAACGGGGACCTTGTGGAAGAGGACGAGGCTGTGGTCTCTAGTAGCCCGTGCCTTGCAGTGGCCTCCGATAGCCCTGATAACGATCTCAGAGCCAGTCAGTTTGGTGTTCCTACTAGGAAGCCGTTCACCACTCTGGGCGAGGTGGCTCCTGTGTGGGTCCCAGATTCTCAGGCTCCGAACTGCATGAAATGTGAAGCCAGGTTCACCTTCACCAAGAGGAGGCATCACTGCAGAGCATGTGGGAAGGTAAGGTTCTTGGAGGATCTCAGAAATAATCACAGTCCAGATTCCGTCTTTCCTTTTTGAAGGGGAAGAGGTGAACTTAGTGGTGGTTGTTATGGCAACCAGGGAGTGCTAAGCTCATCAGGAAACGAGCTGATCAATAAGCCTTTATTAAGCTTGCCATCTTACCTACTTACTTTGTGCCAGGCAAAAAGGTACGATACACATGAATCTCAAGTATAAATCAACTTGGTTGGGATTAAATATATTTGGTTGTCTAAAGAACAAGAATTGAGGAAGTGTTAACTCTGTGGTTTTTAAAGAAATACATGTTTGGTTAAGTGATCCATTTAAAAATAAGGAAGCTGGTCATTCTTACTACTTTTATCTTTTTTATTATAAAATATTACTGACTTGGAAAATTTTATGATTAATTTCATTTAATTTTCAAAATTATTGTAAAGTTGAAAGTTGTACTGTGGTCTTTCCCTCTCAATTTTGATTTTTTATTTCTTTTATAAGTAATTGTTAAAACCATTGGTCTATAATGTGCTTTTCTACATGTATCACTTGATAACTTCTGATCTTTCTTTACCTTAGTTCAAAAATTAGTCTTTGCTTCTACACTTTTCTGGCAGGAGAGCAAAAGTGAAATGTCTCAGAGTTATATTTCTACCGAAAACAGTGACCTCTTGTTATATTCATGTTTTGTTTTGTTTTTTTACTCAAGGGTAGTAAACCAGAAGGAAAACTGATTGGTATATTTATTTAATCTAACTTAATTTCTAAATTAAAATCATTAGAGACCTGAAGCATAAGGTCGGGTGTGTACTATGTGCTAGAGTGAAAAAGGGCTCTAATTAAAACACAATCTCTTCCCTGGTAGAGCTTTTGAATCTTGTAAAAGCATTGTGACACATCCACAAATGACCTAGTGCGATATAATAGGATGTGAACAAGTGTTATATGAGGTTTTTAGGGAAGAAAAATAGTTTCTGACTTTGGAGATCAGGATAGTCTTCCTTTTAAAGAAAATGGCATTTGAACGGGACTTTAAGGGCCTGGTAATTTCATTGATGGCTGAATATGAGATGCTTAGAAGGCTCAAGAAATAAATATGAATAAAAGGCACTGAGAGTAAAAGAGAGAGCATTAAGCATAGGCCAATTCCTTATAACATTGAGTAATGAAGAGGAGGCAAAAAAGAGAAGGAAGCCTGAAAACTGTAGCCTGAAATTATGGAATTTCACACCAAGAAATTTGCATTTTACTTAATGGACCGATAGGAAGCAATTGAAAGGATTATGGTGGAAGAATGGAGTGACCCAATCTTTGCATTAGTGGTCTAAAGCTATTGATGATGGTATCATGATGTGCCCTGCTCAACTAGTCAGGAGCCATGTATAATTCTCCTGGCTCAGTCACTGACTAACAGTAATTCAGGTCAAGTAATGTCTCCCCACTGGATCTCCTCTTCCTTACCTATAACATGGGGGAGTTGAACTTGATGTTTTCTAAGGTTTTCTTCAGTACCAATAATCTATTTATTCAAGAGATAGAGAATGCAAAGAAGAAAAACTGAAGAAGCTACATAATTCATAAACTAGATGATCTACCTTGGAATTATGGAGCAAATAAAATTGAACTTATACATTTTGCAAGACTGAGCTAACTAGTTTTCCAGTTCTGTATTTGAAAATGCATGAGGTAGGTCATTCCCTCAAACATTATTAAGCACCTGTTGTATACAGTCTACTACTATGTTTGTGTGGACATCATGTGAGAGAAAATAGGTTGAGGAACACAGGTTGAAACAGAGAAGTATACACATCAGTGAGCAGCTAGATGGCGCCATAGTGCAGAGTGTAAAGCCTGAAGTCCTAGCTTCACATGAGTCCTCACACACTTACTGGCTGTCACCCTGGGTAGATCACCGTTTGCCACTAGGTGGTGCCATGGTGCATAGGTATTGAGCCTGAAGTCAGGAAAGACTCATCTTCCTGAAAGCAAATCTGGCCTCAGACACTTGTGTGACTCTGGGCAGGTCACTTCATCCTGTTTGCCTCAGTTTCCTCATCCGTAAAATGAGCTAGAGAAGGAAATGGCCAACCACTCCAGTATCTTTGCCAAGAAAATCCCCCATGGGATTACAAAAATTGGCCCAACTGAAATTACCGAACAACAGCAAGTACATATTGGTGTATAATTAAGTGTATAAGAAGAATCTAGAGTTATAGACATTAGATGAATGAGATAGACATTTGGCAAGGGGAAACAAGTGAGGATAACAGGGAGAGGAATCCTTTCTGTCTTACACAGCCTGCGTCTTTTTACAGCAACCCACAAAATGTGCCAGTCTGAGTTCTAATTGAGAAAATCAACTGGGAAATCACAGTGAGTCATTTTTCTAACCCAGAACAACTTAGGAAGATAGACAGGGATCTGTGGATGCTGGAGGGGGGTTGACCAGGAGCACAGTTATGGATGGTGGTAATGATGGGGAACAGTCTAGCATCCAGAAATAATAAGGGAACTGAGTCAGAGCATGAGGGGAGGAAATAGTGGGGTTAAAAAAAGATCTCAGGGAATCCTAGAACTAGTGTTAGGTACAGAATTGGTGCCATCTGGCAATTCTTTCACCTATTACCCAATTCTGATTCATTGAGGAAACAGGATGGAGAGGAATTGTTATGTACAGGGACCACAACTGATCATAGAATAAGTTCTGGAAATGTAACTGTGTGGATCTGAGCCAAAAGCAGATCACTGACTCAGGTCTAATATTTAGGTCAGCATGTAAACCTGCAATGGAATAAGTGAAGCAGGAGGTCCAAGCCAAAGGCGGAGAGGGAGGCAGCAATTTAGTATTTCTTAATCTGCAGAACCTCTTAGTGAATTAGCAGTATACTGAAACTGAACTACATACAAACTAACTGACAAACCCATAGTAGAAACTCAGAGAGCTCAGAACAAGAAGATAGGAAACATACCTTTCCCCCAGATCAGATCACTTTGGAAGTATTCAGGACTTTCAGATTCTCAGATTGAGCTAAGAAAACAACAGAAAAATACAAAAAGTCAAGAATTTTAGTCATATATTCCTCCTTTCTCCTCTTATTATCAATAATATGAAATCTAAAGATAAATCAGGTGGAAAAATGAGCAAATATAAAAAGAATTCCACCTTCAAGAGCTTCTGGGATAATGGAAGCTCTAAAGATGACAATAACTTGAAAAAAACCTCTATAAATAGCCTCCAAAAAATGCAGATTGAACATAAGCCCAACAAGAATTCACAGAAGAGTTAAAGAGATTAAAACAACAACAAACATTCAAAAAGATTTAAAACACTAGACAAGAGTAGTAGAGGAAAAAAAATGGGGAAAAGTTGTGAATGCTATGAAAGAAAATTATGAGAAAAGAAATAGCTTGGTAAAAAAGGTACAAAACTTTACTTAAGAAAATAATTTTGAAAAA
Source organism: Sarcophilus harrisii (assembly GCF_902635505.1). NCBI lineage: Eukaryota > Metazoa > Chordata > Mammalia > Dasyuromorphia > Dasyuridae > Sarcophilus > Sarcophilus harrisii. The sequence goes on along the minus strand of NC_045429.1, from coordinate 24,157,547 downwards.
ATAGTAGAAATTTGATTTATAGAAAAAGCACTTGACCAGAGAAATAGATGGAAGAAAAATAATTTGATTCATTGGACCAAATGAAAACCATGAACCAAAAAAAAGCCTAGACACATCATATTTCAAGAAATTACTAAAGAAAACTGCTCAGATATCTAAGGTCAGAAGGCAAAGTAGAAATCACTTCCTGAAAGAAACCCCAAGATGATAACTTCAAAATGGAAAATATTATAGCCAAAATCAAAGCTCCAGGATCAAGGAGAATATATTAAAAATTGGCAGAAAGAATGAATTCAGGTACTGGGGAACCACAATTAGGATCACACAAGATTTAGCAGCTATAAGTTTAAAGAAGGCAAAGGATATAAGCTTATAACCAAGAATAACCTACAGGGGGAAAATGGTTATATAATGAAATATAAGACTTCTAAGTATTCCTAATTAAAAGACCAGAGCTGAATAGATATCATGTGAAAGAGAAATCATATTTAGCAAGTTGCTTTTGTTAGATTAAACTGTCAGGGAGCCAGCTACTAAATTCTAAGTTTTTGTTTTGGGATTAGAATCATTGCTTTTCTATTTTTCTTCCTGTGTCAAACTGGGAAACAAGTTTCTAGTCACTAATGGTTGAATGTTTTTCATGACATGATGATGCACCATCCCTCCAAATGTCATTTCTTGCAGCAGGCCACTTTGAGGTAGAAGTAGGAACCCTCATGGGCCAGGTAAGTCAAACCACTGGCACCAGCTTGACCATAATCTCTCTTCAGACCTCTGTGGAGATCTCTGGTTTAGAATGCTGAACCAAAGAGCTTGGAAAATAGCACTGTTTCCAGCCTTGCTCCCACAGCCAGCGTTGGAAAAAAAAATCACTCTGGAGAAAAGACCTACTTCTGACTGCCTTTCTTGCTGCCACCACCATTAACTGCTAACTGATAGCCAATGACTAGGAAATCAGCCTAAGTACCTTGGGAGAGACAGCCAGCTCCAAACCACTAACCCTGCTTCCAGCTATATCCCTACTCTACAGCTGTCCTCCTGGGGAGCAGATCCTCTGGAGAAAGATTCAGTTTTCTCTATGAATTTCAGCCCCACTATCATGAGATGGGCCAGCTAGCCAGGATGGACTAGCAAGGCACTTGGGAGGAGGAGGCAACCTGTGTCAGGAGTAATAAACCATCATCATCTCTATCTGGCCTCCCTTTTTTAAAAAAAATATTTTATTATAGTTTTTTTATTTATGAAACATATGCATGGATAATTTTTCAACATTGACCCTTGCAAAACCTTCTGTTCCAAATTTTCCCCTCCTCCCAACCCCCTCCCCTAGAAGGCAGGTAGTCCAATACATTTTAAATATGTTAAATACAATACATGTTGTGATCCATACTCAGTTCCCATCATCCTCTCTCTGGGTGTAGATGGCTCTCTTCATCACTGAACAATTGGAACTGGTCTGAACCATCTCATTGTTGAAGAGAGCCATGCCCATTGGAATTTATCATCATATAGTCTTGTTGCCATGTATAATGATCTCCTGGTCCTGTTCATTTCTGTTAGCATCTGTTCCTGTATGTCTCTCCAGGCCTCTCTGAAATCCTCCTGCTGGTCATTTCTTACAGAATAATAATATTCCATAACATTCATATACCATAACTTATTCAGCCATTCTCCAATTGATGGGCATCCACTCAGTTTCCAGTTTCTTGCCACTACACAAAGGGCTGCCACAAACATTTTTGCCATGCGGGTCCCTTTCCCTCCTTTAAGATCTTTTTGGGATATAAGCCCAGTAGTGACACTGCTGGATGAAAGGGTATACACAGTTTGATAAATTTATGAGCATAGTTCCAAATTGCTCTCCAGAAAGTTGGATTCACATCCCTTCCAACATTCGTCATTATCTTAGCCTGTCATCTTAGCCAATCTGAGAGGTGTGTAGTGGTATCTCAGAGTTGTTTTAATTTGCATTTCTTTGATCAATAATGATTTAGAGCACCTTTTCATATGACTAGAAATAGTTTTAGTTTCTTCATCTGAAAATTGTCTGTTCATATCCTTTGACCATTTATCAATTGGAGAATTACTTGATATCTTATAAATTTGAGTCAATTCTCTATATATTTCAGAAATAAGGCCTTTATCAGAACCTTTGAATATAAAAATATTTTCGCAGTTTATTGATTCCCTTCTAATCTGGTCTTCATTAGTTTTGTTTATACAAAAACTTTTTAACTTAATATAATCAAAATTATCTATTTTGTGATCAATAATGATCTCTAGATCTTCTTTGGACGCAAATTCCACAAGTTCTTATTGCCAAAGATCTTGGCCTTGTCAAATGGTTCAACATCGGAAATTTAGGATTTTGTCAGTGAAAATGACAGTAAAGGTGATGGTTGCTGCTGTGTCATAAGATCTTCTGACTTATACCTGAAACTTGTATTTTTCATCTTTATCTTGTAGGAATATTTTTATTTACATATCTCCTCCATTAAAATGTGAGCTCCTTGAGAGTGAGAAAGATCTTACTTTTCCCTTTTATATCCCTGGCACAGTATTTTGCACATTATAAGCACTAAATGTTTTTCCGTTCATTCATTTTAAGAAATAATTTGCTTTATATGCATATCCTTTTACCTAGAGCTTCTACTACTTAGCTTGTACTCTGAAGAAATCAGAGAAAAAGGACCTACATATACCAAAATATTTATAGAAATTATTTTTGTTGTAGAAAAGAACTGTTAAATAAGAGAGTGCCAGTCACTTAGGAGATTACATTATCATCATCATCATCATCATTATGGCTAGTATTTATATAATACTCTCTTTTCCAAATAGAGGTTAACTCTTACTCCTCACAATAAGTCTGAAATAGGTGCTATTATTATCCCCATTTTACAATGAGGAAACTGAGGCACAGAGAGGTTAAATGACTTACATAGGGTCACCCAGTGTCTGAAGAATTCCAGCTCAGCTCTTTCTGACTACAAGTCATGCACTTTATCAATTTTTCAGCATTTATTGAGCATTTGCTATATACCAGGCACTGTGCTAAGCACTGAACATAAAAAAGAGGCAAAAACAATCTCTGATGTTGGGGAGCTTACAATCTAATTGAGGAGATAAAATGTAAACAAATACACAAAAGCAAGCTCTATATAAGATAAATAGGAAATAGAGAGAAGGCACTAGAATTAATTAAGGGCTGGGGGAAGGCTTTTAGTTAAAGATGGAATTTCTACTGTACCTACATACAAATTATGATATATGTCATATATAAATAAATATAAATATGATATATATATATATATCACATATAAACATAATTGTGCCTCAAAGAAATGATAAGATAGGTAGTTCCTGAGGAAATCTGGAAAGACTGATAGAGTACGGTGACAAGCAGGAGGAGGATGTATACAATAACACTGATATTGTAAAGAAAAACAACCAAAGTTAAGTTTGCTCTTCATCTGATGACTAAAAGGCAATGGATGAAAGATGTACAATAAAACATATACTTTTTTAAAAACACGGCCAGAGAGGGAATTTGTTATGAGAGTCTTGCATTTAATAAAAATTGAGAGAGGTATGAGAGAGGAAGTAGTAATAGGATTTCAAAAAAGGGCAGAGAGAGAGAAAAAAGAAAAAGTGATTAAGTCATTTTAAAGGATTTACAAGAAAGAAGAAGCCAGAAGGAAACAGGCAAGCAGAAAGCTACATGTTGAATTATGTGCTTAAAAAGAAAGACTCAGTTTTATGTACAGTTCTCTCTGATTTATTTATTACATGGAAGTGCTCATTTTATTTGTTAAGATCAGAATTAAGAAAAAAAAAACTAAAATAGAAAAATATCTTTTGTAAAGGAAAGATACATATTTTAGGATAGGCAAGTATCCCAATATTGCAGTGTCTAAATTAGACCTTCTTGGAGATAAAGGAGAAAACAGGTTAATAATAGATAGTTTCTGTTGTGTAGGTGATTTTAAAAAATAAAGTATGATTAAAATCTTGCTATGAAAGGCATAATGAATTTATAGATTGGTTATTCATGAATCTTTTTCCTTCCCACTCCCATTTACCTCAGGGATGTTGTAACAATTGATGAGATAATGTCTGTAAAAATCTTTGAGCTTCTCGGAAGAGAAAGGCTTATAAACACAGGTATAATTTTCTGAAACCTCAATTATCAGGGTATAAGTGAAACATGACAATTCTGAATGTTTAATTTTGCCAATTTGACAAAGTAGAATAATTTTGTTTTGCTCTGGTTGGATCTCAACATCATCTTAGAGTATTTAACAGTGGAAATAACAATAATGAATATTTGTGGGCGATAATGGCACAGCATTCACTTTGAATTTATAACTTGAGACAGAAAATAAGTACCTTAAAACCCACTAAAACATTGGAAAGTAGGAACTTTTTCTCCCTAGTTATTGTTGGAATCAAGACACTTAGCCACAATTATCTTTACCTCTCAGATTAAGTAGGTATCAAATTTAATTCCTCACTCTCTCTGACATCTCCCCCCATTTCATCTGTTTCTAAGGCCTCTTGATTTCACCTTTGTAACATCTCTCCTCTCACACTGCTGCTACTCTAGTCCAGATCTTCTTTCCCTTCTACCTGGACCATTGCAATAGTCCCTTTGTGGGGGGGGGGGGTGTCTGTCTGCCTCAGGTCTCTCCCCACTCCAGTCCATTCTTCATTGAGCCACTAAAGTGACTGTCCTAAAGTGCAGGTCTGACTATGAATGCCATTCTGTATTCCAGTGGCTCCCTGTACAAGTACCAATAACATCTCATCTTCTAAAGGAAGCCTTTACCAATCCCTTTAATTGTGACTTTCTCTCTTCTTTCTTGTTTACTCTAAAGACAGCTTGTATCCTCTATATCTTGTAACATTGTTTTTTTTGTTTTGTTTTATTTTGTTTTGTTTTGTTTTTGTCCTCTCCCCCATTAATTGTGAACTCTTTAAGGGCAGGGACTTGCCTCTTTTTGTGTTTCTAATATTTAGCATAATATCTCGCACATAGTAGGTATTTTATAAATATTTTATTGACTAGATGAAATTCTGTCTAACCTATACATATTTGTATGGACTTAGTAATTTTCAAAATTTTATTCTTCATTAAAAGCTAGCCCCTTGAAGGAAGGAACTGCTTTTGCTTTTCATCATATCACTAGTGCCTGGCACAGTGCCAAACTGATAGTAAGTGTTTAATAGTAATTGGTAAACATTTATTAATGCCTCCTGTGTGCCAGACATTGTGCTAAGTGGTGGAGACACAAAAAAGGCAAAAGTTAGCCCTTGCCTTTGAGGTGCTTGCCATCAATTGGGGAAAATAACATGGAAACAAAATAAATTGAAAAAAAGATCAAGAGCAAAGGTAAACAGTGCTAAAGGAGATCAGAAAAGATTTTCTATGGAAGATTACATTTTCTCTGGAGCTTAAAGGAAGCCAGGGAAACCAGGAGGCAGAGATAAGAGAAGACAATATTATAAGCATAGGGGGGTTGCTAGCCAGTCTGAAGCCAGTCAGGAGACGGAGGGTCTAGTCAGGAGTTAGAAGGTCAGCATTATTAGATTACAGTTTAAGGAGGGAAGAGCGGTGAGGGTGAGCAAATTATATGGGGTTTTGAGCACTAACCAAATTTTTTTTTTAATATATATATACTGTAATTTATTTTATTTTATTTTTTTCATAATTATAACTTTTTATTGACAGAACCCATGCCTGGGTAATTTTTTACAACATTATCCCTTGCACTCACTTCTTTTCCGACTTTTCCCCTCCCTCCCTCCACCCCCTCCCCCAGATGGCAAGCAGTCCTGTACATGTTAAATATCCTAGATACAATATATGTGTGCAGAACCGAACAGTTCTCTTGTTGCACAGGAAGAATTACTAACCAAGATTTTATTTTTGATAGTTGGGAGATAACATGATCAGACCGTGTTTTAGGAAAATCAGTTTGACACTGGATCAAGAATGGACGAAAGTGGGGAGACTTGAGACAGGGAGACCAACAATAAAGAATGCAGCAATGGACTGAAGAGAGGGCCTACATCCAGGTTATTGGGCAGTGCTGGAGAAGTCACCTTGAGAAGATGATCAAATTGACAGGCCTTGTCAACAGGTGACTTGGGAGGAGTCAGAGATGGTATCTGGGATTTCAAGCAGGATAACTGGGAGGATTGTGGTGTCTTCAGCTGCAATAGGGAAGTTAGGAAAAGGGAAAAATGAGTTTAGCTTTCAACATGTTGAGTTTAAGGTATGTGTAGTCCATTCAGTTGAGATATCTAATTGGCAGTTCCAGATTATAGAATAGAATTCAACAGAGACACATTAGGGCGTGTTTTGTGATTGGCTGATTTGCTGTGTCTGTGTCTGATCTTTGGAAGACCTTGGAAAACAACAGAAGTTTTTCAGGATTGGTAGAATGTGAAAATGTTTGGATATTCTAAAAAAGGTTGAGAGAATAATATTGACAAAGGATATAGATGAGTGAACATTTGGTTCCTGGCAAATTTTAGAATGTATTGTTTATAGTCTGATCAGTGAATATCTAAAAAAAAGAAATTGACCAAATGAGAGATTTTTTTTGTGCTTTTCAGTGTATTTAATAGATTGTAGATGCTCTATAAATGCTTATTCCCTTCCCTGATATAGGGAAATAGCATGGCTTCAAGAATAGGTCATGCCCCTCTCATTTCCTTTTTTGGGTGGGTTTGTTTGATTAGTAGAACAGGGCAATGCTGTAGATTTTGTCAAAATTTTAAGGATCTAGTTGACAAATTTCTTCATTTTTTTTTTGCTACGAAGAAAAGTGAAGTTATGGGCTTAAAGAGTGAAATTGTTGGGCTAGCAACTGGCTGATCCCAAAGAATATTTATGGTGTGATACCATCTTGGGAGGAACTCTTCAGTTGGTTCCATGACTTGTGTTGTTTGATATTGATTGTATTACTTAATTTCTGATGCTACTTTTTTCAACCCAATTAGTTTCAATGAACTATTAGGTTGGGTCCCCCGAGGTGATGGCTACATTCCCTTAGGATCTTAGGGATCCTGTCAGGATGGTTCTTGTAGTGAGCCAGATTAGGGTGGTGTAGTAAGAACAGTTGGTACAAGATATCTCCACAATGCTGGGGCCTCCCCCTCCCCAATGCCTCTCCTGTTCCCCCAAATGCTGGGAACTCCCCCTCCCCAGCTTGCCTCCACATCTGCCCGCCTTCCTCTTGTTGGCAGGATGCCTGTGTATCCATTTGTATCCTTAAGGCCCAGCCTGATAAATGCAGTTGATGAACAGTCTTCTTTTCCTAGAGGTCCCACAGTCCACTAAAGGTACTGGGTTTGCCGAGGATGAAATGATAAACTTGGAGATAGGAAGCCCTGAGTTCAGATCCTCCCTCTGAATCCGGGGGAAGTTACTTCACCTCTTTAGCCTCCATTTTCTTTCCCTTAGATTGGAGATAGTGGTGGGACAAGATCAACTGTAAAGTGCTTTGGGCATGTTCAAGGGCAGGAATGCTGTCACATCATTTGTGGTTTGGTTGGAGTGGGGGTGAAAAAGGCTGGGCCGGTTTTGTCTTAGTCTCTAGAAAAGTGAATCTGTGCTTAGGACTCACAGTGATGCAGACTGAGTGCTAGAGTGCTTAGAGGCCCAAAGTAATAGCAAATAACTGTCCGTTATATAGAGCCTACTATGAGCCAGACACTTTGCAGGAGCTTTGGGAATGTTAGCTCACTGGTTCTTCACAAAAGCCTAGGAGGAAGGTGCTGTTATAACACCATTTTACAGTTAGGGAAACTGAGGCAAAAAGTTTAAAGTAACTTGCCCAGGGTCCCACTAGGTGCATGAGTTAGGATTTGAACTTGTCTCCCTGGTAAAGTGAAGGGGTTAGATCAGATAATCCTTGTGTTCTCTCCTAATTAAAGTCTGTCATAGTTAATGGCAATATTGACTTGGACAGTTTTTTTTTTTTAATAACTTTTTATTGACAGAACCCATGCCAGGATAATTTCTTACAACATTATTCCTTGCCCTCATTTCTGTTCCGATTTTTCCCCTCCCTCCCTTCACCCCCTCCCCCAGATGGCAAGCGGTCCTATACATGTTAAATATCCTAGATACCATATATGTGTGCACAAACTTCTCTTGTTGTACAGGAAGAATTGGATTCAGAAGGTAGAAATAACCTGGGAAGAAAAACAAAAACGCAAACAGTTTACATTCATTTCCCAGTGTTCTTTCTTTGGTTGTAGCTGCTTCTGTCCATCATTGATCAATTGAAATGGACAGTTAGTTCTTAAAGGCCTAAACTTAGACCAAAGGTGGATATTGTCTAGAGGCAGATAAGCTTCTTAGCAAATAAAGCTTCTCTGTGAAATGGCCCGTTTCTGGTGGTACAGGATTCTTTGCCACTGGAATTCTTTAAGCCAAAGACAGCAGCTCTGAGATTTCTATCAGATCACCAAGACTTAGTTTCTTCCTTTATAAAAATGGGGTTGATGATACTTGCCTGCCTGATCTCATGGTTTTCTGTGAGGCCGATTCTTCCCTAAAAGCCCTGTATCATCACCCATCCTCCTCCTGTACTTCAGTACTTAAGAAGGGGAGGATTTCATTCATATCTTAGTTATTGCCCATCTGTCTTGGCAAGTGGTCTTCAGGAATTGTAACCAAAAATCTTCTTTTTCTGGGACCATATTGGTGAAGAGCCCTTTGGAGTATGGGCCATCAATAGTAAGGGTGATAGTACAACCATCCTAGAAGCTGGGCCAACTGAGAGCCCAGAGCCTCCTAGAACAAGAGCTGGGGCAGCTCTTTGGAGGAACTTGAGGGGAAGGGCCTTGCTAACCTTAAAATGCGGTTGAAATCCATTGCTCTTGTCACACTCATTAACAGTGTCACTCTGAACACTGATGGCACTGACAGGACCAAAGGAATTTTCTGAGAATTAGAATTCCAGTAGAGATGGAAAAATTACAGATGGCACAAAGGGAGGCTTAACTGTTACACAGACTTTTTTCAACCCAAAGGAAACTTGATTAAGTAGTTGAGATAGACCAGATTGATGAGAATCATCTAATTTAGCAAATGGAGCATATTTTCTTCATGACATTGGACAAGACCTTGACCCAAGGTCTTTTTTTGCCCCCTTATGTGATTCAAAATGGAGAAGGTTGATATAATATATAGAGAGTTGGATTTAAAGTCAGTAGGACCTAGATTCAGATCCTGTATCAAATACTAAAGATTTTGATCCTTGGGCAAGACATTGAACTCTTATGTGGTTGAGGCATTTCCTTAGGACCACCCTATGGAAGATTATTATTCCTGTCAATAAAAAAATTCCTTAAGTTGAATTTTTACTGAGCTATAAAAAATCAGAGATGAAAGAGAGAAACAAAAATGGAACAAGGTTTAGAAACAGAATTAGAGTGATGTCTGGAGTGGTAGTAGTTGCTTGACCTAGCCATAGCCATAGCTCCTGATTTACATTCCTGCCATCTGAGTCTTAAAGTTTTGGTGGTAATAGTTGAGGGTGAGTTATATTAGTGAACATCTCCAAATACCTTTTTCCCCCTATAGTATTTTATTTTTCTAATTACATGTAAAGATAATTTCCAACATTCATTTTTGTAAGATTTCAAGTTGCAAATATTTTCTTTTCTTCCTTCTCTTGAAAACGGCAAGTAATCTGACATAGGTTATACATGTACTTGTCATTGTAGACATTTCCATATTTGTCATGTAGTGAAAGAAAAATCAGAACAAAAAGAAAGAAACACAAAAAAAGAAAAGCAAACGAACAAAAAAGGTAAAAATAGTGTGCTTTGATCTGCATTCAGTCTCCATAGTTCTCCCTCTGGATGTGGATGGCATTTTTCCTGATAGGAACATATCAATATATAAAATTTTGTTTCTTATCCTTTAAGCACTTATTAAATGTTTGGGTTCTTTTTTGGTTGGGGGGGGGGGAGTTTCAAGAAAAGTTTGGTATATTTGGCTTTTTAAATAGAACAGAAACCAAAAAAGTGAATTTTAAGATATTGTGTATTAGAAACAAGAGATTTCATGGAAAGGAAAGCAGCATTTGTTAATTATTTATTGCCAAGCACTGTTTTTAGCATTTGGGATGCAAATATGGACAAAGAACAAAAAGACAGTCCTAGTCCTCAAGAAGTTTACCTTCTATGACCAGTGAGAGCTCTCCAGAGTGCAGTGGTCTGGATCGTATCTCACTAGGCTAGGGGCTTTCCACAAGAGCTGTGTTACCATGTGGGAGCTCATAAGAGAGCTTTCTTATTCAGGTACAGTGTTGATGGGTTCTGCTGTCTTGTAATTCTTTAGAATCCCTGGGGCTTTAGGTGTTAGAAAATCTGAATTTTTAAGTTCTTAAGCTGGCCTGAGTAATAGTATAAGAAATGCATAGTGTCCAAACAAGGTTTTGCTGTCACTGTCCTAAGTGAGATCATGTTAGCATATAGTGGTAAGTTCAGGGAAACATCTCTTAAGATTAAAAGACAAGGACAAGCAGGGACTCATCCTGAGGATGGTCAAAATCATGAAAGCCCAGAGACTCTATCATCTAAAGATCATTCAGAAGTGATATGCTAGCAGCAGGACTGCTATTTGTCATTGGGATGGGAGAGAATAAAATGGGATGATTATTCCAGAGAGTTAGACTGAAGCTTGAAGTAAAGGAACTTTGTTAAAATGGTATTTTATTTTTCCTAATATATATAAGGAAACTTTTCAACATAGATTTTGGTAAAACTTCACGTTCCAAATTTTTCTCTCTTCTCTCTTCTCCCCCTCTACAAAACAGCAAGCAATCTAATATAGGTTAAATATACGCAATTTAAAAAAATTTCCATATTTGTCATGTTATGCAAAAAAATTGGATTGAAAGGGAAAAAAAAAACAAGAGAAACAAAAAGTAAAAAGCAATCAACAACAACAAAAGTGAAAATACCATCCATTTCCATTCAGTTAGTTCTGTCTCTGGATGCGAATGGCATTTTCTATTCCAAATCTGTTGGAATTGCCTTGAATCACTACATTGTTGAACAGTTGATCATCACATAGTCTTGTTACTGTGTACAATGTTATCTTGATTCTGGTCACTTCACCTAGCATCAGTTCCTGTAAGTCTTTCCAGGTAGAGGAACTTTTAATAAAATCAAAACAGTTCCAGAGTGAAATGAGCTGCTTTTCTCCAAGACGTCTTCAAACAAAGATTGGATGATTCCTTGTCAGGAACGGAATAGAGGCCGTTGAGAGCCTTTCTAATTCTGTTTAAGACATGTGTGTGGTTTTGGGGTATTTGAAAACTTCACCTGTCAAAAATGTCGAAAATAATGATGAAAGTTGGAGGGGATGTGGGAAAATTGGGATACTAATACATTGTTGGTGGAATTGTGAATAGATCTAACCATTCTAGAAAGCAATTTGGAACTATGCCCAAAGGGCTGTCAAATTGTGCACACCCTTTGACCCAGCAGTGTCTCTACTGAGTTCATATCCCAAAGAGATCTTAAAAGAGGGAAAGGGACCCACATGTGCAAAAATGTTTGTGGCAGCCCTTTGTGTAGTGGCAAGGAGCTGGAAACTGAGTGGATGCCCATCAACTGGAGAAAGGCTGAATAAGTGATGGTGTATGAATGTTATGGGATATTATTGTTCTATATGAAAGAATCAGCAGGATGATTTCAGAGATACCTGAATAGACTTACAGGAACTGATGCTGAGTGAAATGAGCAGGACCAGGAGATCATCATACACAACATCAATATTATATGACAATCAATTATAATTATGAATATGGCTCATTCCAACAATGAGATGATTCAGGCCAGTTCCAATGATCTTGTGATGAAGAGAGCCATCTACATTCAGAGAGAGAGAACTGTGGGAATTGTGTGTGAATCATAACATAGCGTTTTCATCTTTTTGATGTTATTTGCTTGCATTCTATTTTCTTTCTCATTTTTTTTCTGGTTTGATTGGATTTTTCTTGTGCAGCAAGATAATTGTATAAATATGTATGCATATTTTGGATTTAATATATTTCTGCCATGTTTAACATATATTGGACTACTTGCCATCTAGGGGAAGGGGTGAGGGAAGGGGGAGAAATTAGAACAAAAGGTTTTGCAAGGATTAATCTTGAAATTAAAAAATAAACAAAAATAAATAAACAAACAGCTAAATTAAAGGGGAAAAAAAGAAAAAGAAAACCTCACCTGTCTCTGGGACCCCAAGAAGGAATGATTTAGTAGAGTTTTTTTCAAATGTGGGGCTGAATCTCTCTGAAACTATCCTCAGTTGATCCTGTCTGTATCTTGTTTATACAGTTTTTGGCATATTATCTTCCCCATTAGACTGTGAGCACCTTGAGAATGGGAATTAGCTCTCCCCACGCTCCACCCCCTTGTTTGTATCTCCTATGCTTAGCACAGTCCCTAGTGCTAGTAGGTCTTTTTAATAAAGGCTTTTCAACTGATTGAGGATGTTTCTTTTTTATTTGAAGGTTTAGGAACTGACTGGGTAATATGGGTAACATATGGTTCAGTTCACATTTATGAGAATTGACTGTTCTAGGTCTTTGGAAGACCCATAGCATTTTCTTTTTGTAAGCTATTATAGTAATCATGTTTTCCTTTAAAATGTGAATTAAGGTTAAGGAGCCTGGCTGTAAACCTGGCTGAGATTTGGTGGAGCCCCACTTACTGAGGGTAATTTCTGCTTTGATAATGTACATTATCAAATCCTCTCATATAATTAGAGATGGGCTTAAAATAGCAGAGCTTTTTTTTTTTTTCTGTGAGAAAAGTAGATTACAGAAAGCCCATCAAGATGATCACATTTGTAATGATGTACGTAAAAACCAATTATAGCTGAAAGCTTTCTTATTTGAACTTACTATCTTTTACTGTCTTGGAGAGAGCATCGTAAATCTTTCAGTGTCTTGTCTTTCAATTTCTTGTGACTTTAAAAGCTTTTTGTTTGCTGTAAGAGTTTTAAAATTTCCACCTTTTACATGTAAGGCCTTTTTTTTTTTTTTTGAAAAAGCATGGATATGTGTAATTTTTTCCCTCTATATCTATGATTTCAAATATCAGTACTCCAAATTTTGAAAAATGTATCTATGTATACCAATATAGGGGTAATCCTTTCCTTAGAATCAATAATCATTTCTTTGATGCTTTAAGGTTTACTTTTCTGACAGCATATAAGGCAGTATGACCTTGTGGAAAGAACACTAGACTTGGCATCAGAAAAGTTGGATTTAAATTCTAGTTATGTTTCTTAATACCTGTGTCTCTTCTTTTTTAAATTGAAATTGTTCTTTTATTAGGCTCATAATTGTTTTCATTATCTTTATATAGTGTAGTATATTGGAAAACACAGTAGACAAGAATTCACAGGCCTTTAAAAAATTTATCAACAGTTTTTTATTTTTCCAAATTCATGTAAAGATAGTTTTCAACATTTATTTCATTTTATTTTTTGCTGAGGCAATTGGGGTTAAGTGACTTGCCCAAGGCCTAGGAAGTGTTAAGTGTCTGAGGTCAGATTCAACATTTATTTTTGCAAATCATGGTGTTCCAGATATTTCTCCTTCCCTCCCTTACTGTTCCCCTTCCCAAGACAACAAGCCCTCTGATAGAAGTTAAATAACCCACATCACTTCTGGAACCATGATGGCAGGAACAATTGAATCACTTCCCAAATTCCCCTCCAGACGACGTTGCAATAATACCTTACAAGCAATTTTGGAATAGTGAGGTAGTTTTCTATTCCAAGGAAAGGGTCAGCAGGAAAGATGGAAGGGGAATGTGATTGGCTCTGTGAGCAAAATCAGCAGCAGGCCACATCCTCCAGTGAAAGTCTGCAGGCAGGCCTTAATCCAGCATAAAAGGTTGGGATAAGCCCCTCTCTACTCCAGGAACAGTGTCCAACTCATATAAAGTAGAGTCACGCATAAAAATGAATAAATAAACAAACAAAAAAACTGACCATAAAAAGTTACAATCATTACAATGGTAGAACTCAAAAAGGATTTTTAAAATCAAATAAAAATAGAAGAATAACTGGGAAAAGAAATGAGAGTAATGCAAGAGAATCATGGGAAAAAAAAAATGGAAAAAGATATCCAAATTCACTGAAGAAGGTAACTCCTTAAAAAGTAGTGCTATTTGAAAAAGGAGTCACAAAAACTCAATGAAGAAAATAATTCCTTAAGAATTGTAATTGGGCAAATGAAAGCTAATGACTCCATGAAACATCAAAAAATGATAAAGTAAAAAAAAGAAGAGAAACAAAAGGAAAAATGATAAAGAAAAAATTTTTAAATGAAAAAAACAGGAAAATATGAAATTTCTCTTTGGAAAACAGCCAACCTGGAAAATAGATTGATGAGAGATAATTTAAGAATTATTGGACTACCTGAAAACCACAATAAAAAAAAAAAGAATATGGACATTGAATTTCAAGAAATCATTGGGAAAAGTCAGAAGACAAAATAGAAATTGGAAGAATCCACTGATCACCTTCTGAAAGAGATCCCAAGACAAAATTTCCCAGGAATATTGTAGTCAATTTCCAGAGCTCCTAGGCAACAAGAAAATACTGCAAGCAGCCAGAAAGAAACAAATTGAATATTATAGAGTTGCAATCAGGATTATAGTTTAGCAGCTTCATTAAAGGACCAAAAGTTTTGGAATATGATATTCTGGAAGGCAAAGGATCAGGATTACAACTAAGAATTTGCCCACCTAATAAGACTGAAAATAATCCTTCTGATTGAGATCAGGGTGGCGATTCTTAGTTTGAAATAAGTATGTAAAAAATTCACAATGGCCATAGGTTTATTTAGGAGAAGAGGGTTACAGAGGTAAAATAGTAAGTAAGTAAGAGGTAAAATAGGCATCAGGAATAGCAAATATGAAATATAGGTGAGGGAGCAATAATTTATCATTATCAAGGAAAAGAGTTTGGAAGAACCCATTAAGGGAATATGCTATGAGATCTGTGTATGCCATTGACTGGGAGGCTAGATCCATATAGGAATTTAGCAGAGTAACCAGAGTTAAGCTATATAGTAAAGAGAAAGACGCCATTAAAGGGAAGGCACTCTGAGGAAGGAGAGAGAGAACACCTCATCATGAACAAATCTTTTATAGGGGAAATACTGACTTGGAGGTTTCTCAAGACTGTGAAAGAATTTAGTAGTTCAGAGGGAGAGGTCAAGGAGGAGCCAAAGGAAATACGTGGCAGACCAGGTCCCAGAATTGTCTAAAGATATGATAATCAGTATTTCAAAGATTGGGGACAGACAGTGGTGGCTGATAAAGAGTTCCATCCTCTGTACAAAGAGGGTAGTCTGGGAATTGGTTATACCTGATAATAGCCAGATAGGTTTCTTCTTGACAGGGGAAGAGAATAAGTACACATTACTTCAGAGGGGGGAAAAAACATTTAATGAAATTAGACTTTTAGGCATTTCTAATTAAAAAACCAGAGCTGAACAAAAATTTTGTTCTTCAAATATAAGATTGAAGAGAAACATAAAAAGATATACAGGAAAAAAAATATCTTATAGATTCAATAAAATTAAACTTTATAGTCCTACATATGGAAAGATGAGACTTATAAATCTTAAGAACTTAATCACTATTAGGGCAGTTAGTATATTTAATACCCATATAACCTTGGGCAGCTCACATGACTTTTTACTTTGGCTTCTGTTAAATAAACCTCAAAATGCTGTAAAATCATAGTTTCTCTTTCTACTTCAATTGATTATTAAAAAACAAAGGCACCATCCTAATTTTAACAAACTGAACTTTCAGAGAGATTGCTAGATACATGGTCACTTTTGTAAAATTCAGCCTTATTATTTTATAATTGAGATAATTGGAGCCCAAAGAGGTGACTTTCCCAACTGGTAGAAGCAAACCTAATCAGGATATATGTATAACAACTACCACACTAGCATTTGCATGTTGCTTTAAGGTTTGCAAAGTGCTTTATATTAATTCATTTTATCCTCATAACAATGTTGGGAAATAGATGCTATTTTATTCTTAAATATTACTTATCATTTTAATGAAAGATCTATTTATTCCTATTCTTTTTAATGACCTATAATTTTATTTTATTTTTAATAGTATTTATTTCAAATACATGCAAAGATAGTTATCAACATTTGCCTTTGCAAAATCTCGTGTTCCAAATTTTTCTTCTTCCCTCCTCTTCTTCCCCCTCCCCAAGACAGCAAGCCATCCAGTATAGGTGAAGCATGTGTAGTTTTTCTAAACATATTTCCATATTTGTTATGCTACACAAGGAAAATCAGATCAAAAGAGGAAAAAAACACGAGAAAGGAAAAAAAAAACAAGTATCCAACCATCAAAAAAGGGCTGCAAATAATATGCCTCAATCCACATTTGGTCTCCATATTTTTCTCTGTGGATGGGGATGGTACTTTCCATCACAAATCCATTGGAATTGCCTTGAATCACTTCATTGTTGAAAAGAGCCAATTTCATCATAATTGAGCATCACATAATCTAGTTGTTACTATGTACAAGATTCTCCTGGTTCTGCTCACTTCACTCTGTATCAGTCCATGTAAGTCTTTGTACTTTTCTGAAATCAGCCTACTCATCATTTTGTATAGAACAGTACTATTGCATCACATTCATGTAGCATAACTTATTCAGGCATTCCCCAGATCCACTTAATTTCCAGTTCCCCACCAGGCAGATGCTATTATTAATACCATTTTTCAGATGAGGAAACTGAGGTAAGCAGAGGTCAAGTGACTAGCTGAGTGATCTAGTATATGACTGAAGTGGAATTTGAATTCAGGTCTTCTGGACTTAAAGTCTAGTAATTTATCTACTAGGCCAGTTAGCCCCCTTTACTTTGGGCAGTCTTGTGAATCAGCAGGGAAATGTGAGAAATCTGTGGCTGGAAGAAGTTTGAGACAGAGCCTGCCACTAAGTCTCAGTTACTCCTTGACCTTGCGCCAGTAATACCCGAGTTAATTTTAGGCAGAATTCATCCCTGCAAGCCTCCCTTGCATATGATGTTTTCTCTCTGCAGATACACCTATTAGAAATATTTCTTCTACCTCTTAATGGCTGGTGGTTTTGTCTGTGGTTTGTCTTGTCTTGATTGCAAGAAAAAGTCCTCCAGAAACAGGTCACACTGTGCATTTGCAGGTTGTGAGTGTTGCTGTCAGAGTAGGGAAAGGTGGAACAGTGCTCCACCAGGTCTCTGACCAGAACTCCGCACCCAAAGGGGGCTTCCCAGACACCTGCTGACTGGATGACGCTGGCCTCCTATGCCTCTGCTGGGAGCTCTAAGGTGTCTTTCAGCCTGGCTGTCATAATGCAGGATTCCCTTGGGAAACCAGTGTCCAGGACAAAGAAAGAGAGTTTGGAATTGAGTGCAATCTGTGGTTAGAGCCTAGAGCCTGTGGAGCAGGGCAGAGGAATATAAAATAAAGCTGGAAAAATGGATTGGAACTAGACTGGGGAAGGCCTTAAAGACTGGGCTCGAGGGTTTGGCTTTTTTTTGGTGAGCATTAGAGAGCTGCTGAAGACTGTTTTAGTAGTCCAGATGAGAGCCCTGTTGAGGACACCTCCTTCTAGTCACATGAGTTTACAATCTAGAAGTCATTGAAGCCCTCTTACCCTCACCTTTCACATTCAATCAGTTGCCAGATCTTTTAATTCCTACCTCCACAATCACTCACAACTCTCTTATTCCCTATGTGTAGGCCAACATGTTCTGACATTCATCCTATCCGACCTAGATTACCGCTCCACCCTCCATGTTTGTGTTCCATGAAGACTGCTATTGATAGAGTAATTGTGAAGATTCCTAAGCTGGAGCATCAAGAAATTTGGAGTCGAGATCTAGACCCCATTCGGTCCTGCTTTTAGAGAACTTAGCATCTAGTCAGGGGATAAGCTCAGATCACCAGAGTACATGAATTTTATTCCAATGTAGTTCATTTTATCACATTACTTTTCCAAATAGAAATGCCAGAAGCCTAGCTTCTCATGGGTGTGATAAAGTTAACTTTGCCTATTGTTTGAAAAAATGGATAGCTTCTGTTCTCTCTCTGCTTTGTACATAGTATGTGGCCATTACTTTCTTCAGATGCTATCTTAAAGTGCCTACTATATGCAAATCATTGTGGGCAGTCTGGGAGTAATTAGTCTGTCTTCCTGTGTGCTCTTCCTCACATTACTGGGTATACCTTGTCCAATCTGTATGAGAGGAGTGGGTCTCAGCCCACCTGCCCGAGCCTCAGATTGTGAGCTTCTTAAAAAGCAGGTTCTGGCATTTGTTGGCACAGGGCCTTTTACAATGGAGATGCTTAATCGAGGTGTGTGGAATTTACGTGATCCTTACTATCAGTATGCTCACTAGTATGCTTGAACACTTATGCTTTCTGTCTCTATTTCTCTTTCTTTCTCTCCCCTCCCTTCCTCTCTCCCTCTGTGTCTCTGTTTCTTTGTCTCTTTCTCTTTCACTCTGTCCCTGTCTGATATATTCTCTCTCTCTCGCTCTTTCTCTCTCTCCTCCCTCCCCTTCTCTCTCCCCCCCTTCTTCTCTCTTTCCTCCCTTTCTCTCTCTCTCTCTCTCTCTCTCTCTCTCTCTCTCTCACTCTCTCGCTCTCTTGCTCTCTCGCTCTCTCGCTCTTCTCCCTCCCTTCCTTTCTCCCTCTGTGTCTGTCTCCTTGTCTCTTTCACTGCATCTCTGATTTTTTGTTTCTCACTGTCTCTCTCCCTTTCTTTGTTTCTGTCTCTGTGTGTTTCTGTGTCTCATGTACACTTATACCCATACTTACTAACTGCAGTGTTGAAGAGAGTATGGGAAGCAGAGCATTGTATCAGACCATTGGCAAGTCCCAGTTGTCAGCAAACCTTTTCCTTTTCTTTGCCATTGACAGCCGGGGCCATTCTAGTGATAGAATTTCAGAGCGGAGCTATTTGACTGATCAGTTCATGCTTGGACATGGCCCCTTGGTTTGAATTTCTTCTCCTTTGGGTTTCTCGTGTTCCAGCTTGTGCCCAGCTCCTCATTATTTTCTCTGCTTTGGGTAATACCGAGTAATTTGGAGTGTTTTCTCTTCACCACAGGTTTTCTGTGCTGCATGTTGTAGCCTGAAGTGCAAGTTGCTGTATATGGAGAGAAAGGAAGCTCGAGTATGTGTGATCTGCCATTCCGTGCTCATGAATGGTGAGTATTAATTAGGAAAGGCTCGATCTGTAGGGACCACCAAGAGCCGACTGGAGAGGTTTTGTGAAGACATGACTGTTTCTTCCTGATCTTTTAGATTTTTTTTTTTTTTTACAAGTGGTTTGTCTTCTTAAAGCATCTTGAAATTAGTTGGGAAAATTGTATAATATTTAAAATGTGTTTTGGAAACTTGGACTCTTTCTCCCTGATACATGACTAAAGGCTAGAGCCAGGTAAGTGTCACCAGGAAAGGCAGAGTTGGCTGCATTCACAGAGCTACTGCTTCAGTGAGTGTTAGAAAATGTGTTGGTTTTCCTAGGGAAATGGGAGATGGGGGGATTCCCTTTGGAGACGGGGCAGGCAGGGTACTTTTGAGGGCTGCTGCCTCACTATTTTTGCCATGGGAAGGGTAGGCATGCCAATGATGAGAAATCCTCTTCTTGTTCTTTATTAAAAACTTGTAAGTGTTCCAACATCCAGGAACAAATAGGAGATTGGTTTTTGAAAGTGCAACCCTCTTAGCATTTAAACTTACTCTAGCCAAAGTGATTGTGGAGTTACATTGTTTCGTCACCTAAGTATGTGGCTCTGAGGAGTTTGCCTGTGGGGTTTGATACAGCCATTGCAGTCTTCATCTTGTGGGCTTGGAAAAGGGACCTACACACACTTCAGGTAAAATCCTTAAATAGTCTTATAAAAAGAAGTACAGTTGATGAGGCTACGGTGTTTTTCCTCTGAAAGCCTCCCTATCCCATTGTCAAAATGAGTTGCGAGAGGCTCGAGTGCCAGGGAGCAGGCAGGGCGGGCCCCTGCCCACACCACCGTGGAGCACCCCCAGAAGCTGACGCTCCTCTGCTCCGGGCCCCTCCTGCTCTGTCTCTGTCTGCATCGCCCACCCATCGTGATGTTTTCTGGTGCTGGCCTGTGAACTGATTGCATGCTGAGTTAGTCTGAGCAGTTCTCATCTCCTATGATCCACTCAGTTTCCTTCCACTTTTCAATTCTTGTAACTTTGATCAGACATTCATCATGTGTGCCCCTTTTAGGGGCCATTGGTTTTTATTTCACTGCTTCCATGTTCCTTCCCTGGCACTGGGCTGCAGACGCACGCGCCAGCTTAATTACAGTGCCTGGAACCTCCTTGGCCGCATAAGGTCTTCCGCCTTTTGACTTGGAACAATCCAAGATGAAGGAAATGACAGAGGGTTCATAGGCAAGTCTTACTTTGTGTTAAGCCAAGGAGGCCCCCGCAAAGGGCATCCTTAGGGTCACCCACTTGTCTTGGTTATTTACGCATCTCTCCTCTCGCATGGCTTGGCCAAGTCTTTTTCTTAATATTTAATTTGGTGCTTTTCAGTGTTCCCTCTCTATGCCATCTCTCCCCCACCTCCCACCCACCCCTCTCTCCTTTTCTCTTATCCCCATGGACTTCGCCGAGGGCTCCGAGGCCCTGGTGCTGGCCTGCTGCCGACAACTGAAGTAGCATCCAGAGTCTTTCAGCTCCTCACTCTGACCCGGGCTGGGTGGTTACTGAGTGTGAAGGCTCTTCCTGGCGCTTGTCACTCTGCCTATTTACACTCATGTAATCGTGCTGCTGTACCTGAGTTTTAATAGAGAGCCCTAGACCTTAGGCCGTGAAGGAAATGGGAGGCCCCACTGAGCCCAGGACCTTCATTTGGTCGCTGAGAAACCGGAGACCGAAGCTAATAAATCCCTCCCATTTCCCTAGCTCCTTTTCTCAGATTAAAGGGAATGTGCCTGTATCACAGATGAACTGATCCAAATGGTGGCGATACCTGGTAGTTTGATTACATCTTTAAGTTTATTGAACACTTTATAAGTGTTTTCTCTCTTACATTCATTTCCCTTATGATCACTTTGAGTGCATTACTTGGATATGCTGTGGCACATTGCACGTTCATTAACTGGCACTCATCTCGGGTATGAGTCATGTGCTTTAAGACATGACCAAAATATAGCAGTGGCTATTAATGATCACTCCACATATTACTGGGTGGAGATGTTTGTATACGAAGCTGAACCAGAGCATCTCTGCAGGGTGTCTGCTTAATCTCAGGCCTTGGAGATTTTCAGATGAGATCTTTACCACACACCCCACTCCCTGATTTTTGTAACAACAAAAATTTACAAATTTCTTAGGCTGAAAATGAAAGTCATGCACTAGAGTTAATTAAATTAGATTTGAAAACCTGTAGAGAATTCTAGAACACTTTAAAGAAAAGAACAGAGCACATTAACCCACTTTAAAAACCTGTGAGCTAGTTACTTGATGTTTAATTTCCTTTAAAAGGAAATCCTATTCCTTTTTGAAAGAAACAAATGACTTGGGCATGATATATAAAACCAGATGGAAAAAGATTAATGAAATTTTTACTTGCGTCTACTATATAACCATTTAGTTAGCTGAATTTTGGTTAAACAGAATTCCCTGTTTCCTTAATACCTTTATCACAAGGAAATAAGCCTTGCCATGAGTGTTAAGCAGGAACAGATCTTGGTATCCGTATTTTACAATCCATTCACATTGATTGTGTCTGTATTTACTTTAGCTCAAGCCTGGGAGAACATGATGAGTGCCTCAAGCCAGAGCCCTAACCCTAACAATCCTGCTGAGTACTGTTCTACTATCCCTCCCTTGCAGCAAGCTCAGGCCTCAGGAGCCCTGAGCTCTCCACCTCCCACTGTGATGGTGCCTGTGGGAGTGTTAAAGCACCCCGGAGCAGAAGGTAGGGGACTGCACACTCTTCTCTCTCACTTTCTTACTCGGTTTCCTCCCTCCTACACATCCCTCTGAAAAGGGGCCAATGAGCTTTGGAGGCACACATTGTTTTTAATGCCACTGATAGATCCCTTTGGGTGGGAGCTAAGTGCAAGAAGGAGGCAAGACTCATTATGAGATTTCTGGGCACGTGGAACATGGTGGTGTGCTGCCTGACCCTTTGGGGAGAACTTTGGGTAGTAGTCTAGGAGAGTAGAGTCTCTGCCAGTCCTGTTCTTGAAGGGGATGCGGGTGTAGAACATTTCTGCTCAGGGTTCCTCTCCTAGTGCACTCTTTTCTAGGAAGAGAGGAGAAGGACCACCGGGCACACAGACGCCCTGGCCCTCCTCCTGGCCCGCCCTATGACATCTCCTTCTTTCCCTTCAGATTGGTAACGGCATCCTGACAGGATTGACGTGCCTCCGACTCTTAAATCGAGGTGGTCCATGTCAGTACTGAATGCACAGGCTTGTGCCTCAGCTTGGGCAGATGTAAAGGGTTTTGAGACTGCCAGCTGAGAGAGAACGGTTATTAATTATCATATGATAGAAGGAGCAAGTCTATGTTTCTCTTAAGTATCTTGTCAGGGAGAGTTTTCCTGAGAGTCATTAGTATTTTTTCTTTCTTCTCTCTGAGTCGTGCCCCTTCTGGCTAAGTAGCTCTTCCTGCCCCACTTTGATGGGCATTGACCGATCATATTCTTCCCATCTCCCTTTACTGTCGGGCCATCGCTTGGCCACAACGCCTGTATTTTTAGTTCAAGATTTCCTTCTTAAAACCATTGATCTTTTTTTTCATTTGCTACTTTGGGAATGGGAAGGTAAGGGTTCCTCTTCCCCAAGCTCACTCTTGTTTGACTGTTAATTGATTTGAAGGTTCTAGAGTTGGAGTAGAGGTCCAGTCCCTGCAGGGTAAGACTAAGGGACAGCCTTCTCCCTATTCCATGTTATAATGTCTTTTCCTTCTTTGTTTCTGTTATATTGTGAGGAATCCAGTCTACTCTCTTGCCAATTCTTTTGCCTTTGTTTCCACTCTTTCTCTCTTACTGAATAAGACCTCTCCAACATTCTTCCATGCATCTTTTTTGCTCTTTTTAATTACATCCCTTTCAGGTGTCAGAGAGAAAACCCTTTATTTACTGGAGCCATTGAAGGTCTGTAGCCACATTCCCCTTCATATTAATTCATTTTCTAGGAACTTTCTACATGTACTTATTTTGGACATATTCTGTTCTTCTGCAGTTTTTGTTTGTTTGTTTTTTGGTTAGCAAAATGTGTCAGTGATTATGATTATATTGCAGGGGAATCTGAGTACCCCAAATGTGTGTCACACATTTGAGCTCCTCTGATGTGCTGTAAAAGTACGAGTGGGCACTGTTTAAAAGCAGCTGTTCATCATTGTTGTTTTAACCACATTAATGGGAAATTGTGATCGTTAAATTCCAAAGACAGTTACACCGATAGTCATCTCCGCATACCTGGATTGGGTGGCCCTTCAAGCTGTGACATTTAGAACTCACCTGCTGTCCTATTGATGCCTCTTTTATTTTTCTGGCTCCTTAAGTGGCTCAGCCCCGAGAGCAAAGGCGAGTGTGGTTTGCCGATGGGATCTTGCCCAATGGGGAAGTTGCTGATGCGGCCAAATTAACAGTGAGTGGTCCTTCCTCCACGGGAGCCTTGGCTGTGTCCCATGACCCAGCCCAGCCAGTGAGCAGCAGCCCACTGGCAGCAGAGGTAAGAGAACCCTTAGTCTCAGCCCCATGGCTGGTGCTGAATGCAGAATCCCAAGTTGGGAGAACCTCAGAGGTCATTGCTTCAGGAACCCCCTTGATGCGAACTCCTGTCTGAAGACCTCCGTGGAGTAGAGTGGCTCTGATTGTCAGGAAGTTTCACTGTCTTATTCTCACAGCAGCAGTTGGGTACTAGCCAACATTTTTTCTGCCTTTGGGAAGCCAGGAGAGCGTATTGGAATTCCATAACAGACCCTCTAGATTCTTCCACTTCTCTGATGTTTTCTTACCTAAAATGAGAGAGAGAGAGAGAGAAAGTGAGAGCTGCACTCTGCCTAGAGACTCGGGTTCTAGCTCTATTGCTAACCACAGTGGGGTTTGGATCAAGTCAGTTTCTCAAAAATCTCAGTTTTCTTATTTGTAACACTGAAGGGATTGGACTAGCTAATTCCTGTTCCAAAATTTCTGTGAGGCCATCATAAGGCAAACAAATAAAATGCATGAAATGTTATTTAATTGCACAGTAGGGATCGAAAGAGATACAAGTATCTTAAGTACTTGTCATATTTTATCTGCAATTCATTTCAGTAAGTATTTATTAACTGCCTCCTTTGTGTATGGGTATATTTAAAATGCACTCTGCTTGGTAGTAGGATTGTTAGGATGAAACCAGGCACAGTCCTTGCCTGCCATTTATGAGCTTATAGTTTAGGAGGGGAGACGACCCAAATACTGAGCTTATAATATGACAGGTGCAGAGGGGAGAGGTCTGAGCAGAGGGCTAAGCCTTCTGACCTTATGTAGCTTTTTGTTTTCTCAGTGGAATAGTGTATATTACTGTTCTCCCTTTGTATCTTTTCTTCCTACTAGACTGGAAGCTCAGTGTGGGTGAGGACTTTGTCTCGATTAAACCTAGGTTCTTACTATTCAGTAAGTGCTTAATAAACATTTGTTATGTGTTAAAGAGGATTGAAAAGGCATCTGATTTCCATTTGCCTCTCCCCATTATAGTCTATATTTTCTTGAATGTAATGCACCCTTTCCTTTTGTAGACAGATATTTCTGCCTTCTCGGGTAGTATAACTCAGGTGGGAAGTCCTGTTGGAAGTGCAATGAACTTGATTCCAGAAGATGGTCTCCCTCCCATCCTCATTTCTACTGGGGTCAAAGGAGGTGAGTGGTTCCAAAGGATTCAATAACCATTTTCTACCCGAGACTAAGCTGACTAAACATAGGATGCCATTAGCAGAGCCCTATGCAGCCCCTGCTCCTTGTATTCTAAAAGTTTTTCTTCTCTTTCTAATGGTTAAAGCATACCTCTCTGTATATGTACAAGGATTTCAGAATACATCTGATCAGAATTATCAGTACATTTTAGACAGCCTTTCTCTATTGTCCTTCCCCACCAAATATTATGGACTTTCTTTCTTTTTGCTTTGAGCTTCCTACAGGAAAGCAATGATGGTTGGCTACTTTTAATACTGAGTTATCCATCAAATTGCCTAAAGGAAAGAATCTAATCAAAGTATAACAATAATGATGAACATTCACTTTCACTAACCTTCTACCTCTAAAAGGGTGCTTTTGATAGCACAGTTCGCTTCCTTGTCTCTTGGAAGTTGACTGACGTCCACCACCAGCTTCCATAACCCCAAGTACAAGTTTTTGATCCTGCTTCTTCTCTGCTGCTAGTGCTTCTCATGTGCCATATATTGGGTCTGCCAATCTTCGTGGTCTGTAGCTCATGCAGCCCTAGTTTCTTAGTTTGAGAGCTTCTGGTTGTGGGAGAGCTTTGTCACTTGAGATCATGGAGGATAATGATATTTGGAGCTTTGAAAACTACCAATTTATCCATTTTTGAAGCTAATATTGGAGTTACCAGAGCTTCCAAATTGGAACTGGTGCCAGAATTGCTTTTGTGACTGAATTATTTGCAATGTTGGTCTTGGAACACATATGTGAAAGTGTTCACGCCGGGTAATTTCTGATAAAGGAAGAAGAGACCATTTTTAGGATCTCTGGCACAAGCCATTTCTGGAGTAGCAATTCCAATAAAGTCAAATACCTTCTCTCCACTTTTGATTAGCTTAGTTGGTTTTTAAAGGGATTCTGGTTGAGCAGGTTGCTATTTGTCCGCGTGTGGGCCCCGCCATGGGACTCCCGCTTTCCAGGCCTCCTCTTCTTTCATTCTCTCTCTCTTTTTCTCCTCGAAGATTATGCTGTGGAGGAGCGCCCTTCCCAGATCTCCGTAATGCAGCAGCTGGAGGATGGCGGCCCTGACCCACTGGTGTTTGTTTTAAATGCAAATTTGCTGTCAATGGTTAAAATTGTTAATTGTAAGTAATGGGCTCTTCTTTCAAACATTTCTTTAAAGTGAGCCAAGTTTTACAGAAGCATTGGTTGTAAATAGAGTATTCACATGAGGAACTTCTGGATATTGAACTTAGAAAGCGTTGGTGCGTAAAGGAACAGGTGGAGGGGGCTACAGTGGAAATGCTGGTAGGCTTGGAGTCAGAAAGCCTGGCCACCTGGCTCACTCGCCGTGTGGTCTTTGGCAGATCTCATAATGTCCAGTGTTCTCCTCAGTTGGATGTCTCAGACTTCTGACACATTAAAGTTTACAACATGATTCCTTCAGAATGTTCCTGAGACTGAGCAGTTAAGCATCTACTACTTGTCAGGCACTGACATAGGCATGGGAGTGAGCAAAGACAGTATTTGTCCTCCAGGAGCTTATAGAATAATAGGATGTGATAATATAAGGGACTCCTCCTAAAGAAGGAGTCCGGGAGAGCTAGGGATGAGGAGAAGAGCAATGGCACAGTCAGAGCAAGCAGCACTAAGCCAGACAGCATGTTCTGAGGGCTCCTGCTGATCAGCTGGGCAGGATGTGAAGCAGGAAGGTGGCTGGGGATGGCTAGATCCGTCAGCCAGTCACCACCGATCAGGATAACCCGGTCCAGGACTGCAGGGCGAGTCTCTGGAGGGAGAGGCCTCGAGGCTCGCTGTTCCCAGTAGGTGGCCCTGGTGCCCTGTTGGGGGTGGATGGTGAGATGTCCCCACCAGGTAGTCCTGGTTCCTCCTCAGTTGTATATTTGGACAGTGTAGACGTTACCCCATTTAGCAGACAGGGAAACAGACTTAAGAGGTTGTGATGTGCCCATCCCTCCTAGAGAGTCAGTGTCATTTTTACATCCCATTCTGCCTTGTGGGACTGCCTGATAAAAACCACTAGACTCATCAGGATGCTGGAAGGAGACTTCCCTGCTCAGGCTCAGGGCACCAACAGCACCAACTTTCCTTTGCCTAATGGACACAAAGTGCTTTCCCTACACCTCTGCAGTGTAGACAAGAGGACTGGGACAGAGGCCCTGGGGAGTGCAGCAACTTTGTCGCAAGGGTCAGTGTGGGGCCTGCATCGAAGCTGGTGCTGTGTGCATGAGCCCACACTGGGTTGCTGTTAGATGGTGGCCGAAGCCTGGAATTGAGCTTTCTGCTCTCCAGGTTGGTTGGGATAAAGTTTGCTCTGGACTTAAGGTGAGAGTGGGAGTTCTGGGAACCCAGTGGGGGGAGGGGGTCCTTGGCCCCTGCTTCTATTTAGGCCCTGGTGGCTACGGAAACACCTCAGCACTCACTCTGAGCCCTCCATGTAGCTGCCTACAGCTGGTCCCACAGTCCCTCCTGCTTGCTCTGAGTAGACTTCAGAGGCCGAGGAGACCAGAAAGATTGTTGTCTAACTTGGCGTTTACAGAAAAGGGAGCAAAATCCCTGAATAGGGACTTCTCCAGAGCTTGCAGTGGCAGGGCTCCTTCTGCCATATGATGCGTCCTCGTGACAGTGAAATTTTGCTTGAATCTTAGGCTGCTTCTAATAATATTTATAGACTTTTAGTGTGGGGAGGAATCTCAGAGCTTTTCTAGGCCACTCATTGGACAGACGCCCTGTCATCTAAAGCAGCACCCAAAGATTTCAGAGTCCCTGCAGCCAGCACTCGCGCACTAAAGGCGCCTTTCCCCCTTGAGTGCTGGTCGGAGCTTGTCTTCTAGGCTTTTGCAGGCTCATCAGAATGTCTTCTTGTTGGGCACCAGTGAGAGAAAGGAAGCCAGCATCTGAGCTGATGATGCGGATGAATTCATGTTCGCTCCCAGAGAAAGGGGGCCCATATATGTGGCCCTGCAGAGCCAGGACCCCCTACTGCCCTCCCCAGCTAGCGTTTGGGTCCAGATGAGTGGCTTTCCTATCATGGTCAGGTCAGGGGCTACTTTTGGCTATGGCCATGGAGAGGCTGCTTCATCTGCAGGCTGGGTTGGATGCCGTCCAAGGATCTCTCACCTCTGAGATCCTTCTGGGAATTCCCTGCCCAGAGTCCGCAGGGCCCCAGGGGCCTGTTGTGGTTGTACTAGAGAGAGGAGTCGCAATAGCATCCATCCCATTGCCTAAAGGCATCCGAGCCATCCCCTTTTCCACTTTGCTTTTACTGTGTGCAAGCCTGGGGACCCAAGTAGAGAAGGTAGAGAGAGGGAACGCTTGAATCTCTCGCTGACATTCTCATTCCTTCCATAGATGTGAACAGGAAGTGCTGGTGTTTCACTACCAAGGGCATGCATGCCGTGGGACAGTCCGAGGTGGTGATCCTTCTTCAGTGTTTGCCTGATGAGAAATGTCTGCCCAAGGACATCTTCAGTCACTTTGTGCAGCTCTATCGTGATGCACTGGCAGGTGGGTGTGTTGTGTGCGGGCCTTCTGGCCCTGGGTGGGCCCCGTGGAGGTGATGCAAGCTGACCCTTGGATTGGCTTGCTTTATTGCTTCAGACAGCAAATAGGGACCTCCAGTCTGGGGTTGTCGCTTGAGATTTCAGGGTAGTGAGTCTGCACGTGATGTGACTTTAAGTTGCCTCCAAACATTAGCACTTGACTTCCTGTGGTGGTTAAAAGACGTGAAGCTGTAATTACTTTAGAGGAAATTTTTTTTTTAAGCAATGATTTTATTGTTGAGCAGGCATTTTCATTTGAAATAGTTCCAGACTGTTTTAGCTCTACAAAGAATTTATAAAATGGTTAGAATTTGTTTTACTTAATTCTACTTGAAGAAGACTGTTTCTTGTGTTTATAAACCTTAAGTTGTATTGTTCTTAAGTAATATGAACATGCACATAAATCTGTTTTCTGGACATGCAACAAAGAGATTTGGGAGACTTAATTTAAAATTTTTAAAGTTTGTCCAAGACATCACTATTGATAAATAAATAGATACAATTAGTTGGAACCAATGGATTGTGAACTTGTCTGTATATGCTTCATTTTCTCCTTTTGTTTAACTTTGAAGTGAACAATGAATCTGACAGTATGTTTGGTACTTACTGTACCATATGTACTTCTGTAGCAGTTTTCCATTTATGTCAGATAATTCCAAATAATGGTTCCCACAACTAAAATGTGATGTTTTAGCACTTCAAGGTTTTAAAATGTTTCAAAATGTGGTTATGTCATGTAATTCTCCCAGTGGTCCTGAGGGGTAGATGCTGGCTCTGACTCTGGAACTGAGTGTTTGTGGGTAAGTCACTTAACTTCCTCCAGCCTGTTTTGTCTTCTATAAAAATAGACATCATAATTTTTACACTGCTTTCTTTAAAGCCCATTATAAATGTGATTTATTTTGTTGTTAATCTGTAAAGGTAATTCAGGTTGATTAGGATCTAGTCCTCAAGCTTACCTCCAGAAGTCATGAAACAATAAGGTCTGACAGTGCTTTTGTACTCCTAAACCCTACTTATCCATGGCACATAGGTTTATGCCCCATTTTTAATCATATTTTTATTTATTTGTTTGTTTAAATAACTTTTTATTGACAGAATCCATGCCAGGGTAATTTTTTACAACATTATCCCTTGCACTCACTTCTGTTCCGATTTTTCCCCTCCCTCCCTCCACCCCCTTCCCTAGATGGCAAGCAGTCCTATACATGTTAAATAGGTTACAGTAGATCTTAGATACAATATATGTGTGCAGAACCGAACAGTTCTCTTGTTGCTCAGAGAGAATTGGATTTAGAGGGTATAAATAACTCGGGAAGAAGAACAAAAATGCAAGCAGTTTATATTCATTTCCTAGTGTTCTTTCTTTGGGTGTAGCTGCTTCTGTCCATCCTTGATCAATTGAAACTGAGTTAGATCTTCTCTTTGTCGAAGAAATCCACATCGTTGTTGAGATATATAATGATCTCCTGGTTCTGCTCATTTATAATGATCTCCTGGTTCTGCTCATTTCACTCAGCATCAGTTCATGTAAGTCTCGCCAATCCTCTCTGTATTTGTCCTGCTGGTCATTTCTTACAGAACAATAATATTCCATAACATTCACATACCACAATTTACCCAACCATTCTCCAATTGATGGACATCCATTCATTTTCCAGCTTCTAGCCACTACAAACAGGGCTGCCACAAACATCTTGGCACATACAGATCCCTTTCCTTTCTTTAGTATCTCTTTGGGGTATAAGCCCAGTAGTAGCACTGCTGGGTCAAAGGGTATGCACAGTTTGATAACTTTTTGAGCATAGTTCCAAATTGCTCTCCAGAATGGCTGGATGTGTTCACAATTTCACCAACAATGTATTAGTGTCCCTGTTTTCCCACATCCCCTCCAACATTCCGCGTTATCTTTCCCTGTCATTCTAGCCAATCTGACAGGTGTGTAGTGGTATCTCAGAGTTGTCTTAATTTGCATTTCTCTGATCAATAGTGATTTGGAACACTCTTTCATATGAGTGATAATAGTTTCAATTTCATCATCTAAAAATTGTCTGTTCATATCCTTTGACCATTTATCAATTGGAAAATGGCTTGTTAATCATATTTTTAAAAATTTATACTATAAGTGTTTGACATTTTTATGTGCTCTGCATAACTTATCATGAACCCCATCTACTGTATAACACTGCAGTATTGTTGTGGCTCCTCTAAAAAGATAGCACCAAATGCAATGGCACTTGACTTAAATTGCTGCTGGGAGTGAGAGCTGAATACTCAAAAGCATCAAGATTATCTTTGAGCTTATTATTTCCCTTTCAACTTGTTCCCCAAAGTTCAGAGGCTCCTCAATTAGAACTTTGCAGAATCCTTCTATGATATGTTATAGAAATGGGTTTAAGGAAGAATTAATGATGAAACAGGAAATAGAGTTCAAAAATGTAAAGTGAACATTTTTATTTACATAATTAAAATACAAATGAAATTAATACTGCTAACATTAGAAGAAGCAAGTAAATGGGGGGAAATCAATAGCTATGTGAAAAAATGCTCAAAATCTCTTATAATTACAGAAGCACACATTAAAACAGCACTGAAGTTCTTCCTCATACTTATCAGATTGGCAACATTTTTTCAACCCCTCTCCCCCCAAAAAAGGAAATGAAAAATGCCGAGGGATTATGGGAAAATAGGTACATTTATACCCAGCTATGGACTTGTACAGCCATTCTAGAAAGCTATTTGGAACTACACTCAAAAAAATTATTAAACTCTGTCCATTAGCATTGCCCTTAGGTCTGTACCCCAAAGAGGTCAAAGACAGAAAAAAGAACTAATAAATAATTTTGATAAAATTTGAGTTTGTATACTATTTCAATATTAAAATTTTTATATTTTTTTCCATTTTTTTTCCAAAACTTATAAAAGAAATGAACCAAGATTTTGGTTTAAAAGATGCTATATTCGTCTAGTTTTACAAGTAAGCTTGACTTTCTACAATATCTTATATAGTATCCTATAATATAGTACAAAAACATTTATAGCAGCTTTTTGTTGTATTATTGTGAGATTGAAGGAGTACTCATCCATTGGGGAATAGCCAAACAAATGGAATAATGGAATGGAATAATGATGAAGGAAATAGTTTCAAAGAAACCTGGGAAGACTTGATGCAAAGTGAAGCAAATAGAGTCGGACGACAATTTAAATGAGAGCAACAATAATATAGAGACAAGTTTGAATGATTTCATAACTCTGATCAGCATGGTGGCTAATCATGATTCCAGACTCATGATGAAATACATCATTCATTCAAGGCAATTCCAGTAGACTTGGGATGGAAAATGCCATCCATATCCATACAGAGAACTATGGAGATTGAATATGAATTAAAGCATAGTATTTTCACTTTTTTGTTTGTTTTTTGTGTTTTTTTTCCTTTTTGGTCTGATTTTTCTTGTACACGTGACAAATACGGAAACATGTTTAAAAGACTTGCACATATTAAACCTATATACCAGATTACTTGCTGTCTTATAAAAATGGATGTTGAAACCTATCTTTATACGTATTTTGAAAATAAAATACTACTGAAAGTTAAAAAAAAAGACAACCAGAAATGCATCACCCATTTTCTAATAGGTCATAGATTGTGGTTCAGATCAGTTTTGCTTGACTATTATGTTTGTGGCATTTTGTTTTGTTTTTTACCTTTTTTAATGGCTGTGGAGGAGGAGATGAGAGGGAGAGAAGATAGATCTGCTTTTCAAAAAAAAAAAAAACTAAAAGTAAAAAATAAAACTATAAGTCAACTGTATTTTCAGTTTTCCCTTCATTTACCAGTCTTGTCAAAAAATAAATGAGGGGGTTTGATTTGGGAACACATATGCTGAAATTGGAACAATGCAGAGATGATCTATAAATTCATGAAGCATCCTGTATTTTTAAATAAAACTGAATTAGCCTTTTATAATCTGTTTTTGATAAAGTCTTGTTAGCTTTTTGTGATCATAATGTTTTTTCTAACCACCCATTTAATACTACCTTACTGATTTTAACAAGAATTAAATCCTAATCCACTTCTGTTTCCCCCCAGAAAAAATTGGGACAAAATTTGACCTTCAGTCCTGCCACCTCTCTCATTTTAAAGAAGATTTTACATTTTTCTTGGACTGGCAGCCGATTCCTACCTCTCTTAGCACTCCTTTGTTGTCCCCTTTGCTGATCTCTAATCCTAGTATCCTGTATTCTGTCCTCTTTTCTTTTCTACTTCTGAACTACTTCAGTTGGTGATCTTATCACAGCTCCAGGGCATTTAATCATCTCTATGGGGGATGCTTCTTAAAACTACTTTTCCTGTCCCAACCTCTCTGTTGACCCCAGTCTCACATCTCTAACAACGTTTCATATATCTTGAATCCAGTGTTCAGTAGATGTCTTAAATTCAACATGTCCAAAGTAGAACTCATTATCTTTCCTCCTAAATTCTCTCTCCCTTATACTTTCCCTATTATTGTCAAGGGCAACACCATCTACTTAGGTGTCCTTCAGGCTTAATTGTACTAATTCTCAACTGCATCAGGGGTTGGAACATCGACTTGTATTACTGTGATGTTGAATGGTCTGCTTTGGATTTTAATAGATATCATTCTGTCATTTTGGAGATTATATCCCAAGACTTCTTTTCTGACCCTTTTGAGTATGAGAGCTACTCCATTTCTTCTGAGGGATTCTTGCCCACAGTAGTCCATGGAGTAATCATTTGAGTTAAACACCTATTCCTGTCCATTTAAGTTTACACACTCAAAATGTTGATGTTTAAACTTTCCATCTCTTTTTTTTTAAAAACTACATCCAGCTTACCTTGGTTCTAGGATCTTATCACATAGAGGTTTCTGTGCAATATTGATCTTTACGACATCAGACCTTCCTTGGTCACCAGATGGATCCTTGGCTGAGCTTCCCTTTGGTTTGGCCAGCGGCTTCATCAGTCCTGGGGCTACTGGTAGTGGTCTCCCACTCTTCCCCAGTAGCATACTGGATACCTTCCTACCTGAGAAATTTACCTTTATGGCAGAGATCCTGGGGCGGGCTGCTTTTTTCTTCTCCAGTGACCTTTTTGGAAAATAAAATGCTATTGAATATTTAAAAAAAAAAAAAAAGCAACCAGAAATGTATCTCCCATTTTCTGATCTTTTGTCAGAACTTCCTCTATGACCTCTACAGCGTGGCTCGTAGTTTCACTTTCTGCAAGCTCCTCTGCCACAACAAGGCATTCATCTGGGCTGGGGGATAAGGGGTCTAAGCCATCTCTTTCTAGGAATAGAAGAGATTTGTGAAAAGCTTTGCTAAATTTGAGGGTAAATGATAGCTCTAGTATATCTTAACTGTTTATTGTTAAAAAAGGGGGAGTGGCGTGATGAGGCCAGCCTGGTTTTTTGTACGATTTTTGTACAATTTCAGGTACGTGCCAACTGCCTTCCTTTTGGCCGATAGTTTGTAAGCTCTGCTCTCTTTCATTCTGAAGGTTGAGACATTTGCCCTCCACCAGTCTTATAGTGCATCTGTTTTACGTGGTCTTTCAAATAGCACCAACAATTATTGAACAGTCCCATCTTCCAGTTCTTTCAGGGTCTGAAAATATGTGGTTCAACTGGGCCTGGTGATGTGTATATTCCTCAATTCCTATACTATGTGACTCCTTATTCAACTACCATGTGAACTGTGGATATTTATCAAGTGAATGTGGGAGCTGATGAGAACTTTGGGGAGGTACCAGAGAGGTGATCTTCAGCGCTGTCCCCGTTTTCCACCACTCAGCGCAATGTGTGCTCGCTGCATGATGGATTTAGTTGTAGGCTAATTACCATATTGATAACCCACACAAATGATTTACACCTTGGAGTGAGGTTTGCTGAAGGTTAGATAAAGCATTACAGAAAAGACATTATTTTTAATATGAATGTTTCCTTGCCTTGTAGGTGCCTAAATGCTTTTTGAATTGAAGTGAATTGCATTGTTCATTGGTCTTCTGAGCAATTGTGCATCTGTCGGTGTTGAATGAAATTCACCTGAATAATTCACATTTAATAAATATTTAAATTATCTGATAATAATTTAAGTCAATATAAAATAAATAATAATTTAACAAAAGTAATTTTAAAATACATCCATGAACACTAGTATAATATGTCTACAGATGACGATGATTTTTTTCATCACATATCAGCCCAGTAATAATGACAATTATAACTGCTATTTATATAAGACTTTTAAAATGCTTTAAATGTTACCATATTTAAGCTCCACAACCATCCTGGGAGGTAGATCCTATAGTGTTATGACCCCCATTTTACCAATAAGGAAATTGAGGATGGGGAATGGCTTGCCCAGGGACATAGTGAGTCAGGGAGAAGGCAGGACTAGAACTCAGGTCTCATGACTTCATTTTCAGTGCTTGAGAGTCACATTGCCTTGTGTGACACACTTTCCCTGTAGTTTTAGTGTAGCAGTTTTAGTCAGCAATGTTTTGACTCAAAGTTGTGGAGTTGGATTGAAGAGAGAGTAAGTCAGTTTAATGGAGAAAAGGGATTCTTAGGCCAATTTAGTTTGTTCTTTCTCTTTTCCACCAAAACCTCATGTCAGAGAAAGAGTCTCATGAACTCCTTCATTCTAACATAAACCTCATAGGGATCTCCCAGGGATGTTTGCATTTTAAGGAGAGTCAGAACTTTGTCACACTAATTGTTTTCAGACATTGAAGAGTTATGTATCAGCAAGTTCAAGAGCAAAAATAAAGGCTTTTCACAGTTGTCAAGGCGTTGGGAAGAGAACAGAGGCAGTGGCTGTCCTTGACCGTTGTGAGGTGTAATTTTTCACAAGTTCCACCGGGCCTGGTGAAGCCGTCCTGTGGCCAGGAAAAGTCTTCTTCCTGTCTTGTCTGGGTCAGCTAATGTGGTAACCTCCTTCATCGTTCTGAAGGTGCTCTGGCCCCTGGGAAGTTGGGTCACTGGGCAGTAGCCACACCTAAGTGTGGCGTCCTTGTGGAAACGGAGGATGTGTTTGCATGCTAGAAACAAGGAGTCTGGAGGGCGGCTGTTGCTACAGACATTGAGATAATCAGTCCTAGCTGTCAGTGCCCACGGGACCTATTATTGACAAGGGAATAGAGACCAATTTGAGGTAAACTAGAAGTAGTGCAGACATTTTTGTCATTTCCATCCTCAGTTCCTCTCCTGGGCATTCTGTCCCCCTTGGGATAGTCATAAATCTTTAGCACTTTAGGGGGGAAACCTTCCTAGAGAGGTACTGCTATATTTATCTGAATATTGGCAGTCCTTCTAAGGTGCCCTTGAAGGGAAAAATGTATATTCAGTCATACTGAAAAAATAACATGGAACAGTAAGATTTTATACAAGCCAGATTAAAGATGAAGTGAATGGAATAAAGAGTACCTCTTATTTGTAGACCATTATGTTAGTTTTTCATTACAATATAAAATTCTATTATGGGCAACTGATTTTAAATCATTTTAATAATCTATTGAATCGTTTAAAAATCACTTGGCAATTTCAAATACCTCTAAATGGATGGTCAGTAGTCAAAAATAGTAAATTAAATGCTCCCTATATGCCAGAAACAGTGCTAAACACCAGTGATACAAAGAAAGGGAAAAGACAGTTCCTGTCTTTTTGGACTTCACACAGCATACACATAAGTGTTGCCCAAAGTAGCATGCACAAGATAAATAAGAAATAATCACTAGAGAAAAAACATTAGCATTAAGAGAGTTTGGGAAAGGCTTCCTATAGAATGTGGGATTTTAGGCAGAATTTGAAGGAAACCAGAAGATCCAGGAGGCCGAGATGAGGGCAGAGGATATTTCAGGCTTGCAGGAAACCAGAAAAGGAGACAGAGTCTTATTGAAGCAAGAGCCAGGAGGTCATTGTCACTGCATCGGGGAGGGGAGGAGCTATTCAGGTCTGATTCAGTGACAGAACTAACCAGACCGTCTAAAGCAACTGTAGCTGAGTCGAACGTTTACTTTAAGCAGCTCGTCATTCAAGGACTTTTCTTCCTTTGAGAATAGAAATAATTGAAATTAGCTTTGAATATGTTACCACTTTACAGCTTCATATTAATCCAAAGAAATTTACTCTTTGAGAGATTTAGAATTTTACTATTCCTTTCCTCCAGCTTTTCAGGATGTTATTCAGATGTTCATCATATTTCACAACATATTATTGGGAAAATAGGGTTTTATTATTGGAGAATAATAACTCATTTCTGTCAATTTAAGATTTACAAAATACTTTGCTTGTGCCAGGAAAACATTGCACATAGTAACAACAAGATTGTGTTGGTTAACTGTGATAGACTTGGCTCTTCTCAGCAATGCAGTGATTCACAGCAATTCCAATAGATGTGGGATGGAAAATGCCATCTGCATCCAGAGAGAGAACTGTGGATATTAAATGTGTATCGAAGCACAGTATTTTCACTTTTTGTTAGTTTGTTTGTTTCATTCTTTTTTTTTTCTTTTTCAAGAGGTTTTTCCCCCTTTTGGCCTGTTTTCTTGTACAACATGACAAATATAGAAATGTTTAAAAGGATTGTACTTTGATACCTGATAACCTATCTCAGATTGCTTGATGTCTTGGGGTAGAGGGAAATAAGAGAAGAAGGGTGAAAAATTTAGAACACAAAATCTTACAAAAATGAATGTTGAAAATTATCTTTATGTATTTGGAAAAACAAAATACTATTGGGAAAAAATGTTAATAGTTTAAAAAAATAATACTTTGCTTACAATAGTCATGTAAGAGATCCAATGCAAATAGCATTCTCATTTTACAGTTAGGGAAACTGAGACTTAAATTATTAAAATAACTTGTCTACATAGTAATCTGCAGAGGAAAGATTTAATAAGGGACTCCTATTCCTAAATCACTTTGGATTTGTGAAATTTTTTTTTTTTGCATGGCTCTTTGGTAGTCCAAGTGTGATGATGGTGATGATGATATTTTTTTATTGCTATCCTTTGTTTTGTACAGCACCAGAATTTCTTCCACTTTCCTTTTCTCTGTTCCCTCCTAGAAAGCCATCTCATATAACAAACTTTTTTTTAAACAAAAAGAGGAAGCAGAATCAAATAATCAATAAAACTAGTCAGTACATGAAAAACTAATGAAAATATGCAGCATCTCACACATGTGGGCCTTCTATCTCTGCAAAAAGTGGAGTGGGGAGAGGGGAGTCTTCTATGTTTCTTCTTTTAGGCCAGGTTGGTTCTTTTGAATTTTGCAGTATTCATTTGTGATGGTTTTGTGATAGTTCTTTCCATGTGCAGGCCTACTTCATTTTATTACATGTCACAGATACTGCATTTTTACAAATTGAAGGCTTTTTTTAAATATTAGTCTAGCAACCTGGTCATCTTTTTCATTCTATTTGGTAGATCTTAAATTTTAAAAATAAAATCTTATTATTATTTATCTTTCATTTTTTTTCAAAGAAATCCAGATAGAACTGGATCTGGGATAAGTCAATCCTTTTAATATTCCTTTTACATGTAATGTTCTGTGGATTATTATTCAGATGGGGAAAAAATGGCAGCTTTTTGAATTATTGACTAAAAATATTACAATGTAAACTCATATGCCGTCATGTTGATATCATCTAATATCTCCCACAAAATGCTAAGTACCTAATTCCCGAAACTTGTGGTTTCAAAGAAAATTATATAAATTAATAAAGGTCTTTATTTCAGGGAATGTCGTCAGCTGTTTGGGACACTCCTTCTTCAGCCAGAGTTTCCTGGGTAGCAAAGAACATGGTGGATTCTTGTATGTCACATCTACTTACCAGTCATTGCAGGACCTGGTGCTTCCAACTCCACCATATTTATTTGGGATCCTTATCCAGAAGTGGGAAACTCCATGGGCAAAAGTTTTTCCCATAAGACTAATGCTGAGGCTTGGAGCTGAATATAGACGTAAGTTAAAGCCCTCCTGTGAAGGCCTAACACTGACTATAAATGTGCATTATTGAGAGCTGCTCTTTGAAATCATAAAACAGAAACAATCCATGGGATGAAAGGCAGGGTACAAGGATTGGAGGAGCAGGGTTGCCTATCCTGACCCTTCCTAGTGTTTGACCTTGGGCAGGACTCTCGGCTCTCTGAGTTAAGAATAAGGGTGCTGCCAGGTAGTCCTGGGGAGCCACCCACCTTCAGAACCTCGCTGCCCTCCTTTCCACATTCCCAGTCGATTAGTACATCTTGTTTCTGGTTCCTCAGAATCTCTTGCATCTGTCCCCTCCTCCTCAATCACATAGACACTTCCCTTGCTCAGGTCTTCATCCACTTTCTTTGGGGCTATTGCTATAGTTTCCTAATTGATCTCTGTGCTTCGTGTCTCTCCCAGCTCTGGACAATCATTTACACATCTGCCAAAAAGATTTTCCTAAAGTCCAGGCTTAAAATGACTTCCTGTTGCCCCTAAGGATCCAATTGAAACTTCTCATTTGTAGGAACTGATGTAGAATAAAGTGAGTATTCCTAGGAGAACAGTTTGTGCCACAGCAATATGATAAATATG
Source organism: Sarcophilus harrisii (assembly GCF_902635505.1). Classification (NCBI taxonomy): domain Eukaryota; kingdom Metazoa; phylum Chordata; class Mammalia; order Dasyuromorphia; family Dasyuridae; genus Sarcophilus; species Sarcophilus harrisii. The sequence continues at coordinate 24,118,411 of NC_045429.1, read as the reverse complement.
GTAACTGAAAGACATAGAAGTTTACATCAGCAGAGGGACCAGCTCTGACTACAGAGTGAATTCTCTCTTTTTTTTTTTTTTTTTTTAATTTAAATTTTTATTTTTATTTAATAGCCTTTTATTTACAGGATATATACATGGGTAACTTTACAGCATTAACAATTGCCAAACCTCTTGTTCCAATTTTTCACCTCTTACCCCCCCCCCCCAGATGGCAGGATGACCAGTAGATGTTAAATATATTAAAATATAACTTAGATACACAATAAGTATACATGACCAAAACATTATTTTGCTGTACAAAAAGAATCAGACTCTACAGAGTGAATTCTCAAAGAGAAAGCCCTTACTCTCCTCCGGCTAGGGAAGGGACAGATGCAGAGAGCGCAGAGGCTTTCTGGCTTTAATGTGACCAGTGCCAGAACTTGTTTGACATGATTGAAAGGGAGAGAATGAATTTTTATGAGAATAAAATTTAAATAACAAATGTGGAGCAGCTAGGTGATGCAGTAGATAGAGCACCAGCCCTAAAGTCAGGAGGACCTGAGTTCAAAATTGGCCTCAGACACTTAATACTCCCTAGCACTGTGATCCTGGGAAAGTCACTTAACCCTATTTGCCTCAGCAAAACAAAAATAACAAATGTATATGTCTTTCTTAGATCCAGTTGTTTGTCTTACATGATACTATCTCCTACAGAAGTATCCCGTGAGGATTCCAAATGCTTTACTTTCCCCTCCCCTTATTTCCTTTGTATTTAATTTGTGTGGACTTAGCTTTCTACAGAAAGTTCATGTTGTTTCCTCTGTATTCAGCACCTAGAACAAAGCCTGGTACCCAGTAGGTGCTTAATGGATGCTTGCCGCTAATTCATTCTTAATCAAGACATTGGGGCAGGGGTGTCCAGAGAGGGCTGTCCCCAAGCCATCCACAGCCCAGTGACCAGAACCGTTTTTCCTACTGCTATGGAGCGCCCTCCCTCTGTCTTTGTGGTTCTCCCCCTGCCCACCTGAACCTTCCTGGCTTCCCTGATGCCTTCTCTCTCTTGATCATCTCTAATTTATTCTTTCCTTTGGCTTGTTTAGTTTGTGTGCTCTCTCCCCCATTCAACCATGAGTCCCTACTGTCTGTGTCCCTTTCTGTGTACCCCCAGTGCTTAGCAAAGAGCCTCGACCAAGGTAGACACTGAATAAATGCTTATTGACTGACTGTTCTCCCCACTTGCTTAATTAAAGACCTTCCTTGAACACCCACTATGTAGCAGGCTTGGCACTGTGGGGGGGTTAGATCTGCCAACATCTGTGTTGTGCTTCCTGTGTGTCAGGCACTGTGCTGAGAGCTGTCTCTTCACAAAACCCTTTTGAAGGAAGTGCTATTATTTTCCCCGTTTTGTAGTTGAGGAAACTTAGGCAGCTGAGGTGAAATAACCTGCCCAGGGTCACCCAGCTAAGAAGAGTTTGAGGACAAATTTGCACTCAGATCTCCCAGACACAGGGCACTGTGCCCTTCCTCGCTGCCTCTGGACCTACTATGTATATACTGGAACAGTCCAAGTATATGTACATCTCACAGACAAAAAGATATGTGAGGTCCAGAGGAAAGATCCACACAGATAATGCAGGAACATTTGGAGAGGGAAAGGGTGCCGGGCGGAGGAGTAGGAAGGCCTTGCTGCTGCAGCAGCTCGGAAATTGGGCACAAATTTCTACATTTCTGTCCCACTGAAGGAGAAGGCTCCTTAGGGACTCTCAGATCTCAGGTTGATTCCAGCTGCAGTGATAACAAAGCTGTCCCAAGAGGAGCAAGAGCGGACATTGGCACCGTGTCTGGTGTGTGGTGCCAGGGGACATTTTTATGTGGTTCCATAATAAGAAATATTCTAAGAACTCTTGATATTTTTTTGTACCAGGATAAGCTATTAAAGTTATATTTGAATGCCTTTGCTCTGTGACAGGCCATTCTCACATGCCATCTGTTTGTTTTGTATTTCTGTAGTTTATCCATGCCCTCTGTTTAGTGTCAGATTTCGGAAGCCATTGTTTGGAGAGACAGGACACACAATTATGAATCTTCTTGCAGTAAGTGTTTCCTCCTTTTCCCCGATCTGGATTTGGAATGGAGGGGCCAGGAAGCATCTGAAGCCATGTTTGGAACAGTCTCCTGTGGGCTTGTCTTGTTCACAGAGAAGAATTTTTGATATGTTTGTAACTTGTAGTGTCACTTTCTAGAAGGGACAATTCGCACTTAAGCACATTTTTTAATGTGTGATATTCCTTCTTAGGAATTTCTAGTACCCTGAAGTCCTCTTTTCTTTTAAGCATCATTGAAATCCTGTAGATTTGAAGCCTATCCAAAGAATTCAAGAATAAATTCTTCGGATTTGTCTATATTACAAACATGGATTAAAAAAAAAAAAAAAGACTTCAGAATTAAGCTAAAATCTAAGTGGTCTTGTCAGTAACTGTGACCCTAGAGCCTTAAGAAGTATATGGTCTAGTTTTCAAAACTTCTACACAGGCTTTTACTACTAAGATTTGATCTACATTTGGGGCTCAGTGCAAGTCTAATGGAATTTAAAATTGCAAAGATCCTCATTTAATATATTAGGTCACACCCTGTTTTGGAACCACATGGAGTACTTATCACGTATCTATTACATTAGAAAAATAAACTTATAAATGTATGTGTGTATATATGTGTGTGTGTGTGTGTGTATCTGTCTGTCTTTCTGTAATTTTTGTGACTCAGTCCTAACTCTAATACCTGCTTTGTTGACCCTATGATCTTCAATTCTAAGGACTTTCGGAATTACCAGTACACTCTGCCTGTGGTCCAGGGTCTGGTGGTTGACATGGAAGTGAGGAAAACAAGCATTAAAATCCCCAGCAACAGATACAATGAGGTAAGAGCCTTCCCTGCATGTATCCGTTGATGGATTCTGTCACTGATTCAGTCCATCAGCATTCACTAGACACCTGTGTGTCCTCCTAGGAATACAGAGACCTCAGCTACACTGACCCAGCCCTCAAGAACCTTGTAGTCTAAAAGGGACAGGGTGGGTACTGAGAAACCGAAGCTCAGGGAGGCTTCTGGGCAGGGCCTGAAAGGAAAGCTGGGACTCCAGTAGATGCAGTTCAGTTTAAGGCAGCAAGCCTTTGATTCAGTGCCCTTTGGGTGCCAGGCAGGGGTGATAAGGACAGGAGCACAAGTCTCCTCACTCAGAGTTTAGGGTTGGGGACAGACAGATAGCATATGCTTTGACCTTGAAGTATAGAAGATCATGGGATCAGTTTGAGGTTACTTTGGAGTGCTTGAGGAAAAGTACCAACAACTGGGGGAATATAGCTGGAGAAAGCTTCATGAGGGAGGACAGGAAGGGGATAAATATTTAGCTTCTGAAGCACATACCAGCCCCTGTGTTAAGTGCTTTACAAATATTACCCTATTTGATTCTCAAAAACCTGTGAGACAGGTGCTGCTGTTATTCCCATTTTACAGGGAAAACTGTTACAGATTAAATGATTTTTTCAGGGTCACATTACTAGTAAGTGTCTGAGGCTGAGTCTGAACTTAGATCTTCCTGACTCCAGCTCTAGCCACTGTACCCCTTAGCTGACTTGTAACTATGTCTCATGGTTGTGGTACATGGCTGTAGTACAAATTCATAATATCCACCTTCAACCGAGTCCTCATTGCAACAAGACGATTCTTTTATTCCTTTCTAATTGATTTCCTATTTCATTCCCCACAGAAACTGTTAACAGAATTTCTCTCTTTTCTCCTTAACCGTTACTCTAACAGTTTCCCCTTACTCATCTCAGCCAACTTTCCTTCTGCTTTTTTTAGGATGCTACTGGCACTGCATGCCCTCTTCTTCCTCTGTCTTCATCTTAAACCCCTTGACTCTTGTCCCACTTTCCTGGTGTCCAATACTGATCTGGCCCCTCTCCTTGTCTCACATATGTGCACATGAGTCCATTCTTGCCCGTGGTCTCCATCATGTCATATCCGCCATTCCCCACTGTTTATCAGAGCTTCAGCATCTCCTTACCAACAAATCCTTTTCCTGCTGCCTTCAAAAATGCTGTCTGTCTTTCTATCCTCAAAAAATCTTATCAAGACCATGGTGTCCCTTCCAGCCATTGTCCTTCTTTCAGGATCTTCTTCTTCCCCCTTCTCAGGCAAGCCAGAGTAAGTTGTCTCTACTCAGAGCCTCTTCTTCCTCTCTTCTCACTACTTATCCCTTGCAGGCTGACTTTCAACCTCATCAGTCACCTGAAACTGCCCTCTCTGCATCGATGATCTCTTAATTGCCAAATAGAATGGGATTTTTCCCCCCTCAGTTTTCATCCTCACTGTTTGGTTTGACACTGTTGATTCTATTTCAGCCTTTTCTGGATTCTTTCCCTAATTGGTCCCCTTGGTTCAAATTTCACATCATTCTAATCCATCCTACACACAGCTGCCAAAGTAAAAGTAATTTTCCTTAATGCAAGTGATTCTCCTCCTAACCTATTCCAGTCATTCTTTATTGCCTCTAGATAAAATAGAATCTTTTCTGTTTAGTGTTTTAAGTCCGATACCACCTGACCCTGATCTCTTCCCAATCTCCTTGAACATTGCCTATCCTCTGACCATCCCACAGGCCTAGAATACATTTCCCTTCTTCCTTTAAAACCCTGCCCAAGCACCGTCTTCTGCATCAAACTCTTCCTCATCCCCCCGCCTGGAAGTGTCTACCCTCTCAAACTACCTTGATTTTAAATACTTTGTATATATTTCAGTTTGTTTTTCCCATTAGAATGTCAACTCCTTGTGTGTAGTTCATTCAGTGTGTGTTCATTTTTTATGTTTTTGTCCCTGTCCCCTAGCATTGTGCCCGGCAACCAGGAACTGCTTAAAAATACTTGATGATTCATTGAAAAATTTCCCAACAATTAAATCTATCCAACAGTTAATACTGCAATACATGTGGATATGTTGCGTTCTCCCTCACTGAAATTCTCCTGTAGCAAAGGCCCGATGACTGTTGTCCTTAAGATGCAGAGGGAACATGTTTTTAGCTTCTTCCAGCTGCAGGATCTTGGGATTCTTCGGTCTTCTCAGTTACTCAAGGCCACACCTGAGTCATGGCTGATTTTCCCGGTACTCAGTCCTTCCCTCCCGTCCAATTTGTTGTAGAGTCCTATGAATCTTCATCACAAGATCTCTCGCCCTATCTCTTCTCTATTTAGATGCCTCTTATGGAGGCCTCGCTCTCAGTTCCATCCTGCATCACCTTTCGCCTTGGCTCTTGTAACTCTGGTAACAGGAGGTGGTCATGGTGAGATCCTGAAGCGGGGCATCCTCCTTCCCGCTTCTGCCCCATGCCAGCTGCCAAAATTGTCATCACAAGATAGCATTCTGGTTAGATGAGTCTTCCCTGCAAAAGGATAAAATACAAACCACGATCTTGAGCCAAATTAGCTTTTCAACCCTCTTCCCTATTATTTCTGCACATTTTAGCCAGTTAGTAGCATTTATTAAGTGCCTACTGGGCTTTGCTTAGGCAAATGTAGAGAGATATGAACCAGCCCCAGCCCTCCAGGAGAGCTCATTCTAATGGGAGAGACAACATGTAGGATGTATTCGGAGCTGGTGAAGGGTAGTCTCAGTTGGGAAAGTCTGAGCAGTAATGACTGGGAAAAACCTTCTGTAGAAGGGAGTTTTTGAGTGCTCAAGGAAGCTTAGGACTGCAACCCAAACTGACTGTTCTCCAGACCTCCATTCCATTTCCCAGCTTCTTGTTTTGACCTTCAAGCTCTCTATCTCAAAACCCTTCTCATTCTCATTTCAGCTTAAGAACTACCTCTTTGAGAAAGCCCTCTTCAGTCCTTCTACTTGTTTTTAGAATAAACAAATTGCCTTGAACTAATTTGTGTGCTTATTATCTTCCCAAGCTCCCAGTCCAGGCTGCTTGAGGGCAGAAAAATGTTTTACTTTTTTTTCCTGGCTTCCAAAGTACTTAGCACAGTACCTGTACAGAGTAGGTAGAAGTGACAGAACAAAGAATACAACAGAGACTGTCGTCTCATTTTTATCTATCAGAGAACATACTAAGAATGATTTGGTTTCCTGGAGTTATTGATTCTTTTAGCTTAGGGATAATAAAGAGACTTTTGGGGGAGTATGGTGTTATCGAGGTCAAGTAGTAATTATTTTCTCAGTACTTCAGAAAAGTTGAATTTTATTAATGTTTACTGGGTTTCTCTGATGCTGTGGTTTTCTATGGTGGTAGTTTTCTAATGAGTCCAGGATGACAGTAGAAAGTTTACTATTAATTACAATTACTTTTACAATCATCCATTCAACTGGGATAGTTTCAGAAGCAGAACATTGGACTGAACCAACTCTCAAGGTCCCTATTGGTTCTTGGATTCTCTAATTTGGATGCTGGCTTATTTTCATTCTCAACCTGTACATGCTGTTGAGAGCTTTTTGAAAATACAAAAGCCACATCAAGGGTTCGTTGTGGTCAGAACTAGTGGAAATCAGATGAACTACAAGTGTGTCTGGGAAACAGTGAGCTTTCTGGCCATCAGGGGAAGAATGGCTTTTCTCTGCAGACATGGAAGGTGATATTGTTCTTTTCAAATGAGGCAAAGGAATGGATGAAAGATTTCTCAGACATGTAGAGGGGAGAGAGGAGTTCTCAGATGTATTGAAGAATGAGCTGTTCTGTTAGTTCAGTTAACAGAAAGTAGAACCTGGAACTTATGAATTGTGGAGCCACAGAGTTCAGTCACAGTGCCAGTGGCAGAGATGGCCCCATGCAACTGGGTACAAGGGCTGCTCCATGTAAGCTTCCATACCCAAGGCAGTCTGAGCATAAACTCATGGGGGGATTTTACTAGCCCTATTAAGTTCACTCACTGTGATTCAGTCCTATGTTATTTTGGGCATTCAATTCAATATTAGAACATTGGAAGTATTAGAGAAATGAGATTGGTTCTCATCATCTTGGCAGGCTGCAAACTGAAATTCTCTTTTTTGGTGGACCTTGCATAGGGAGTTATTGGTCAAGTCTGACTTGGAGTAGATTATTAAGCCCCGAGGACCTTCAGGCTCTGCAGTTCATGGATGCCATGGACTTTATAGAGTTTTTTCCTTGTGGCACACATCACAGGGAGACCCTCAAAGCCCAGCAAGGAGACTACCCTTCTATAAATAACTAATACAAAATCTAGAAAGGCTTTAGATAGTATATAATCAAATGCTTTGTGAGGGCTGAAAAAGAGTGGCCGTTCCTTTCAGGGGGCATCAGGGAAATCTTTGTGGAGGGGGTAACATCTGAACGAGCTTGGGGACGGACAGGTTTCATCAACAGGCAATGCTCAGAGCCCTGGCCCTCCTTCACTTGAGGCAGTAGCCACCTCTTACCATCCCAGAGCTTTGGGTTCCTGCCCACATTTTTTATATCACTAAAAGGTGATTATACAAGCTCTTATCAGTGTTTTTCTGTCTCAGTCATTTTTCCTTTCCATCATCAGTGTGTTTTGGGGCCTCTCATATATATGGCACTGTGATAGACACTGTACCCCAGTCACAAAGCCATAGTCCCTTTTTTTTGTAGATAGATTTTCTGGCATGGCCCATAGGATGGACCAGCTCACCTACCTCCTCTTATTTACAGACTAGGAAACTGAGCTACAGGGGAAGATGATGACTTACTAAAAGCCCCATGACCAGTAGATCCAAGTCCCCTGACTGCAAATCCAGAAGTCTTTTTGACCTGAATCGTAGAGGTGAAAGAACATGACTGAGTTGGCAGTGTGTTAGGGATAGTTAGTCCTCCAGGGTGGATTCTTGGGAAGAACTCTCAGAATCAGAATCCCTGGATGGAGTGCTGGGGAGGAACCCCAAGTGGTACAGAGTGAGGCTGAGGAGAGAGCACGGACCTCTTAGGGACCCTGCTGGCTGGGCATTCAGCCAGGTCAGTTGCCTTTTTCTCTGGGGCCCAGTCTTCTCTATCTGTAAAGTTGGGACAGTTTGCCTACCTTACTCTGTTCACCTTAAAGGGATTGTTTCAGAAGCAAACAAGAGAATGGAGGGGAAACGCCCTGGAATCCCAGCACCGAGGTGGTCCTTGGAGCATTCTGATGATTGCAATATCAGGTCTTACCAAGTAAAGGCCCTGGGCAGGTCTTCCCAGTCAGGATCACAGGCTTCTGTATGATCAAGAGAAGGAGCAAGGGGCTGACCGTCGAGGTCAGCCCCTCATTTCACCGAGGGCCCAGGCAGCATTAGTGATGCACCCAAAGCACTCGGGCTGTGGGAGGCAATACTGCCTAGTGATCAGGGAAGCCTGGCTTAAAATTCTGTCTCAGCTGTGGGCCTGCTGTGTGACTGGGCAGTTCGGGTGAGCTCTAGCCTCAGGCAGCAGGTGTGGGAACCTTGAGCTTGTCTTTGCTCAGTCCCTGTGCCTTTCCACATGTGTCTGAGCAGCCTTCTCCATTCCCATAGCGTGTTCTCCCACCATAGCGTGACGAGAATCCCAGGTCTTCTTGTTCTTGGAGGAAATGGGGCGGGCGTGCTTACATGAAGCTGACACACTTCAGTCCGTGTCTGTGATAAGGGGGTTTTGCTACGAGGTCACAGATGCTGTCCCCCAGGAAGCTGCAGCTTCAGGCAGGGCGCCTCCCACTGGCCGCCCTTCCTCCTTTGCTCTCCTGCCTTTCTCAGGCCTCCACCCTTCTTCATATGGAGCTGAATATTTTACCTGGTGAAAGCGAAAAATGGTCTGTTAGGCTTGTGAAGCTAAACTTTGTTAATTATGCACGAACCAGACACCCCCAGGCAGTGTCTTAATATGATAGCTCATTTCTCTCACAGGTATGAAAAGGGGGCTTGTTGGGCTCATGTCTTAAAACTTAATTTTAGCCTGGAGATCCCTATAATGGCAGTATTCCTGTGGCCTGAAATGTGATCATCTCATTTCTTTCCTTCATTAGAAATGGACGTTATAAAAAGAGGTCATAAATTCAACTGCAAATTGATTTTGGCAAACCCGATGCCTTCTAGCTGATGTCCCCTATTTAGAAGAAGAAAAAAAATCACCAAAAGCTATTTTAAACTCTTCCTGGGGATCCTGAGGGAAATGGTTTCTATTAGCACTGCAGTAGACAGTCGCTAAACCTCAGCATGAGGAGAAGAATTCAGTTCTTGTTTGAATCCTTCTGATGGTGCAGCAGTGTTCAACTGCCCTATTCTGCACAGATTGCAAAAATAACCAGGTGTAACCAGGAGAGAATGACAGAAGATTTTGAACCAGGAGTTTTATTCTACTTCTGTCAGAGAATGAGAAGAGCTAGGAAATGTGGGCCAGAAAGTAGACCCCTGGAAGTGAGGCCATTATAGAGGACAGGAAGGGAAAGCCGACATGTTATCATGAAAAGGAAAAAAAAAAAATTCCAGTTTTTATTTATTGCTCTTGGATACTTTTATTGGGTGAGAGGATCTTACCTCGAGTTTGTTTGGTCCATTCATCTGGAGAATTGAGTGTTCTCTTTAATTTAGTTTCAATATTTGCAGATCTATCAAATTAGACCCTATGAAAAACATGAAGATTAGTAATCGACTTTTTTTAAAGCAGAAATCAGTTGTAGATTTAAACAAACAACTTCAGCACTCTAGAGGTTTGTGATTTTTGCCCAGAATCATGGCAGGGACTTTGAGATTAACTGTGTCTGCAGAATTCATCTCCAGTGGCCAGGCATGAGTCTTTCCACTCAGGCCAAGCCAACTGTGGCACAAAACATCCTATCTCCTTCTCTCGGACTCCAACCTTTTTTCCACCTGACCTTTTTCCCGAAGCTTATTTTCCTTCTGCTGGGAGACCGCTCAGATCCTCATGTCTCCTCCGGTCATGGTCTGGCAGCACAAAAAATCACCTTAGCATTGCCCAGCACATTATCTTATTGATCCTTACCGGTCAATCAATGCCTATGCTAGATGGGAAGGGAGACAGATGGGGCCTGGCCATGGCCTGACCCCTGCCTGCATGCAGATAGTTCTGTGGTGTTACACGTGTCACACGAGCTCTTTCATCTCGGTAGGATTACTTCCAGGGTGAAAACTCCCTTTGCCAGTGTAAGTGAGCAGGGGATTCCCAACTGCAGATGTCCGATGGGAGCTGAATCTGGTTATTGCTGACATCCCAGCTAGCCCCCTCTGCTACTGCTTCTGCCATAATTTATAGATGAGGAAGCCAAGAGCCAGAGAGTTGCATGTTCTGCTCAGGATAACAAAGGTCCAAAGGGCCTGAGCTGGCCCAAGGCCAATTTTCTGCTTTTCTGGGCTTTTTTCTGTGGGTGCTTAAAGGCTGTCTTGTTCAAAGGGAGTGGAAGGCTGAGGACAGCTTTTCTCAAGGGGTCTGAGGAAAGGAAGCCAGAGCAGGGAGGCCTCAGTCATTCTTTTGGAGCACAGCCCAAGCTGAGCCACACCGTCCCGAGAAAGAGCCGGGGACGCTATGGGGCTGGGCAAAGGGAGGGTCAGTTCTCAGGTTCTCTTTGGCCTGCACAGGAGGGCCGGGGAATGGGGAAGGAAGGCCAGATGTGCCTTGTGTCCCAGGAGGAACTTCCCGACTCACACACGGATTTGGCGAGGGCAGTTTGTGGGCCTTTGCCTAAAGGTGCAGGGGCCTCCTTCAGCCCAGGAGAAGTGAGTGAGGGGAGGAGGCTGGGGAAACGGAGCACACATGCTAACGGGCTTCTCCTTACAGATGATGAAGGTCATGAACAAGTCCAATGAGCATGTGCTGGCCGGAGGAGCCTGCTTCAACGAGAAGGCAGACTCCCACCTGGTATGCGTCCAGAACGACGATGGCAACTACCAGACTCAGGCTATCAGCATCCACAATCAGCCGCGGAAGGGTGAGGGGCTGGGGCCCTGGGAGCCCCGCTACTGCCAGGACAGACCCCTGACTCCACTTCTGTGTGCAGGGTCTGCTCTGGCAAGGGCTGACAGGGGGAGGGAAGAACAAGAAGGTGCAGCTTCAGTACAACAGACATTTATTAAGTGCCCACTGTCTGCAAGGCATGAAAGAAACCATTTAGGAAAGACCCTAGCCATCAGCCTCAAGAGCCTTGCCGTCTCCAGGGGATGTGGCCAAAGGGCAGTGGGATGGGTGCATAGGAGAGAGTCCAGAGCTCTGAGAGTCATTGGGGGGCAAGATCACTTTCAGCTGGGAAGGTTAAAGAAGGCTTGTTACATTGTAGAAGTGGAATCAGGGGTTCCATTTCTGCCAAGTTTCATTGCTTACGAAGCCCTTGAGGAAGGCACCAGTGCTAGTCTGTCTCTGCTACAGATTAGAGATGACAAATTCAGGAAAAGAACTAGGAGTACTCTAGGATCACTTGTAGCTTGGGATGAATCAGGAGAGGCTTCTTCCAGCAGGTCATGCTCAAGCTGATCCAGAGGGCAGAAGTCAACAGTGAAAAATGGTGGGAGATGGGGAGAAGAGAATTCCAGGTATTCAGAGTAGTGAGGGCAAAGGCACTCATGGGTGTAAGAGGGTGGGCGGGAGGGGAGTGTTCCTTGGGCATCTGGTTTGGGGAAAGGTAGGGTAGAGAAGAGGCAAGGGAAAAAGGAGGCTGGAAAGATTAGTTGCAGCTAGGCTCTAAAGAACCAAATTGGGGAGGCTGGATTCTGGCAGTTTGGAGTAGGTGAGATGACACCGATTACTAGAATTTTTAACATGAGAAGGCCACAGGTCATTTGTGGCCACAGCTCTCCACCCAGCATTGATTGGGTGCCTATTGTATACACAGAGTGCTGAGGAATGAATGTCTCAGACACCTTGGATGCTATCTAGTTTCAACCTTTACCTGCAGAGGGAACTCCCCATTGGCTATAGGACAAAATAGAGACTCCTGGGCAAAGCACTAAAGACCCTTCACAAGCTGGCTTGATTTCCTGTGTCTTCCCCTCATACGCTCTGGGCTTGAGCCAAACTGGCCCCATTGAGGTCCCCTATTTCCCCTATCTCTCCCTCCTCACTGCTGCCCGTAAAAGCCCTGGCTGCCTTCAGTGTTCAGCTTGGGACCTGTTCCTACAAAGCATTGCTCCTGATCTCCCTAGTTGTCAGCGCCCCTCCAGAAGATTCATCTTCTTTATTCATCTGTGGTAGCTCTGTAATAAGAGTATAAGCTTTGGGGGGGCAAGGGCTGTCTTGTTTTTGTATTTGTATGTCCAGTATCAGGCACATGGTCAGTATGGAACAAAATATGCCAGCTGATCAGCCAGAGGGATCATGTAACTTATAATAAACTGGGAATTCTCTTTTGGATGCCTTAGGGGTTAGGAAGTTTCCCATCTGACCAGAGGAGAAGCGTGAAGATGAGCATTTCTGTAGCCCCTTAAAAATTGGAAAGCAACAGAAAAGGCCTTTTCCAGTCCCTTGACCTTCTGGGAGCATCAGTGAGATCCAGAGTGCTCCGTCCTTTCCATTGGGGCTGGCTAAGCTGTAGCTGGACTTCTCTTCCTGGCTTAGTAAATCCCCTCCTGATCTTCTTGTATCTCTTTCTTGGAGGAGGCTTAGAAGAGATCTCCCCATATATCACAAACCTCATTTTGCCGCAATACTCTTTTACTTTGGAATGTGTGTATGTGTATGTGTGGGTGTGTTTGTGTGTTTAATCCTTTGAGGTGTTCAGGGAATGACCCTTATTGAATGTAGATAGATCAGTAGTCTGTGAGCCAGTAGCCAAAGGAAGACACCTGATTTAGAAGGGATCCTCAAAGCTAGACTCTCCCCTCCTCAAAATTAAGATACAATGCCCTCCCCAACCTCCAGACTTGAAGCCTAAGTATCCCTGGGACCCTAACACCGGCTTATATATGAGTGGACGAGTGGGCGACAGTCCAGTGTTGGGTCAGGTCAGCTCAAGTCACGGCATGGACATTCACACATTTAGTCATAATGTCTGGGTTGTTGTTACCCCTCTCTGAGTTTTCTCTTCTGTAAAACTAAGAGTTTTGTGGCAAACAGAGCCATGGGATTGGACCAAATAACTCATGTTAACCTAGTCTTTGCTACTTAACATCTGTGTGCTTTTTTGGGGGGAAAAGGGGATGATTCACTTTTCCCTGGGCCTCAGCTTTCTCATCTATGAAATGAGGGACTTATCCTGGGTGAACTCCAAGGGTCCTTGCAGCTCTAAGTTCTAGGATCTTGGGATCTCATACCAACCATGATCTACTTCACCAGGCAATCACAAGAATTAAAGGAGCTTTGTAAACTGTCTGTCACTAGGTACATTTCATGGATTCCCATTCAGTTCTTACCTGAGGATTGCCACTATCAGATGGGGATGGCAAGACATGTAGTGGAAGAGTGTTTCAGTGAGCGAGCGAGCAGTGTGATCTGGTGCCCCCAAAATCTGCTCTTAGTCCTGTGGGTTCAGCATCTGTATACATGTCTTCAGTGAAGGGATAGATAGGATATTCATCACGTTTGCCATCCAACTGGGAGAGGGGGGACACTGTGGATTACAGAGCCTCTGAGATTGATTCTCTTTGGGTCAAAAATTAATAACTAAAAAGATCTAGACAGTCTGCAACAATGGACCAGATCAGAGGATAAAATGTAAATCTTTCCCCTTGGGTTTAAAAAGTCAATTCTATATATGTAATGTGAGTGAACTGTTCCTGAATAAAAATCCTGGGGGTTTTACTGGGCGATAAGTTGACAAAAGTTAATATTGTGAAGTGACAACCAAAATAGCTTTAGTAAATAGCTTAATAGAAGGCGGAGAGTCCTACTGTATTCTGCTCTGGCAAGAGTATATTTGGAGTATTTTATTCCATTCTGGGCACTATATTTTAGGCAAATTGTTGAAAAACCAGCTAGAAGTGCTGCTTGTAAGAGTATTTGGTTTGGTGAGAGTACAGGAGACTATGATGCTTGAAGAAAGAAGGAAGGTGATATCTCTACTTGACTTTCCACAAGTGACCTAGGAGCCAAGATTAGAAGGTACAGAGTTACATTAGTGTGAATAACAAAGCGCTGGATCTGGACTCAGGAAGACCTGGTTCAGGTCTCATCACAGCCGCTCACTCTCTGTAACCCGGTCCTGGGCCCCCTGAGTCTCAGTTTCCCTGTCTGTAAAATGAGAAGATCATAGCATCTCCCTCCCAGGATTGCTGTGAGATTGAATGAGATCATAGAATCATAGCTTTAGAGAAGGAGGCTGTCCTCCTTCAAGAAGTATCAAGTCAGTGAGAAAGGTGAGGGGAAAAACAACCTGTTTTCCTGATGGTCAGATAGGTACTAATCATAGAATTGGGATTAAAACTTAGGTCCTTTGACACTAAAGCAGGTGCCTTTTCCCTTGGTCATGCTCATTCTCAGATAATGGGTGTGAACAAAAGACTTAAGAGCTACTGTTGGGGGAAGCACAATGTATTAAAGGATTTTTGGATATTGAATTCAGATTCTATTAATCTTTTCATTTCTTTATAAAATGAAGAGGGGAGAGTTCCAGGGTTTCTAAGGTCCTTTCTTTCTTTCTGTCCTCTCCTCCTAAGCACTAGTTCTGTCCTTTTTGAAGCCTCAACTTCCTCATCTGTTAAATGGGGTTCTGCCAACCTCATAGAATCCTTGCCAACTGTCTGTGATGCCTGCCTTGGAAAGACTGTCATTGTTTTTTTTTTTTTTTTTTTTTCTCCTTCCCTGCTTTGTATTGCATTTTGTTGGGATTTCTTCCCTTTTGAGGTCAGACTCTCACTCATTGTTTCTTGTCATTTCAGTCACGGGTGCCGGTTTTTTCGTGTTCAGTGGAGCTCTGAAGGCCTCTTCTGGATACCTTGCGAAGTCCAGCATCGTAGAAGGTAAAAATGCAGCAGTAGGCCCCAAGTGCCCCTGGTCTGACCCTGACCACTGCATGGTTGCCCAGCCCTAGGCTCAGGGAGGATTCTACAGAGTTGTTTTAATTTGTGTTTCTCTAATCAGGAGTGATGTAGAGCATTTTTTCATATGATTATAGATATCTTTGATGTTTTTGTCTGAAAATTATTCATATCTTCTGATCGTTTATCAATTAGGGGATGACTTGTATTTATAAATTTGATTCTGTTCTCTATATGGTTGAGAAAGGAGACTTTTATATAGAGGTACTTGTCAAATTTTTTTCCCCAGTTTTCCACTTTCCTCATAGTTTTGATTACATTGTTTTTATGCAAAAGCTTTTCAAATTTTATATAATCAGGATTATCTATTTTATATTTTGTAATCCTTTCTCTATCATCTTTCATCCTAAATTCTTCTCTTATCCATAAATCTGACAGATAAACTCTTCCATGCTCTCTTAATTTGCTTTTGGTATCATCTGGTGCTCTCTCTGGCAGTGGAAGAGAATAACTAGCTCCTTGGCAGCTGTTTATGAGCCAAGGCCTTGTTCTCAGTCAAGCCTAAGCAGAGAGGTGCAGGAAGGTGGGGTGCACAGAGATGCCTTGTGTCCTTAGGCCTGTTCTCATGATGTTCTGCAGAGCCTCAGCTTCCTCCTCTTTCACGTACACACCGACTGTGTCAGAGGGCTGTTGTGAGGCTCAAAGGAGAAGAGTGTTAGGGGACGTTAGCAGGGAGGCTTCTTGCCCCTTGGGGCTGTTGTCAAAGAGGAGTAAGTCAAAGAAGAGTAAGTCGGAGAAGATGCCTTCTGAGGGCCTCTCAGTTCTTGCTCATTCCTAAGTCTGCGCTCTTTTGATGCTCTTACATTGCTCTTGCAGATGGAGTCATGGTCCAGATAACGGCGGAAAATATGGACTCCTTGAGGCAAGCGCTGCGAGAGATGAAGGACTTCACCATCACCTGTGGGAAAGTGGACGCCGAGGAGCCTCAGGAGCACATCCACATTCAGTGGGTGGATGATGACAAAAACTTCAACAAAGGGTAAGTGGTGCCAGTTCCCCCGGATGGGCCCCCAGCTTCATTTGGGAACAATCTAAAGAGCTGGGACCTTTTGTGCTCTCTGATGAAGGACTGTCCTTCAATTGGGAATTAACTCCCATCTTAGGAAAGGAAACATAAACTTTCTGGGAAACCAAAAGTTGTATGACCGTGAGTAAATCATGTTTCCTGAGGTTTCCCTCTGTAAAGAGGGAAAAAGAGCAGTCAGCTTTTGTGGCTGGGCCTGAGGCCACGCTCTTAAGACAATAGATGGCAGCTTTCTTTCCCACTAAAGGAGATGATCCTAGCTGATTTTTCAGGTCCTTTCCTCACTAAAAACCTGAGAAACAAAACCCCGCTCTGGGCCTCACATTCTGACTCTGGAGGATGAACACTCCATCCCTTCCGTAGTGAGGAAAGGCCTAGTGTAAGAACATACAGAAGAATTCTACTGGTTCCCACCTCAGTGACCCTCAATTTCCCACACAGCCCTTCTGAGCTTGCCTTTGGTCCAGTCCTGATTCCCCATGGGGACGGCTGAAGTAGTCACGGTTGCTGCTGGGCCTCAGCTCAGGCCTCTCTTCAGAACCCACCCTCCCTCTCCTGGGACAAGGTTGGCCCTGGCCCACCTGCACCCTCAGGCATTCATTCCAGCTCCTCACACAACTAACTGACAGCATCTTGTGCCGGGGCAATCACTACCAGCCCATGGAACTGCTCCCCTTCCCTTACAATCAGTCATTTTTCTCTGTGTCTGTGTGTCTGTCTGCCCATCTCTCTCTCTCTCTTTCTCTCCCTCCCCCTCTCTCTCTCTGTATCTGTCTGTCTCTCTCTCTCTCTCTCTCTCACACACACACACACACACACACACACGTGTATCAGGAACATCCCTGTACTTTACAGGAGAGTGTGTCAGAGTGGAAAGCATTCTGGGTTTGAATCCTGCTGCAGATCCTTTCTTGGCTCACCCCGTGTGGATCTGCCCTAACTTCACTGCAGGATGAGTGGAACTTGTGAATATGCTTCTGTATGGTGTTGGGTTCTGGGAAAATCCAGGAAGAGGGGAAAAGGAAGATTGATCATTTATCAATTGGAGAATGGCTTTATTTCTTATAAATTTGATTCCATTCCATATATGTTTGAAAAATGAGACCTTCCTCAGAGGAACTTGATTCAAAATTCTTTTCACAATTACTATTGCTTACTGTATTTTCTCCTGTTTATTCTGTTCTCTCTCCTTTTATTCTGTGCTTTCTCAAAGTGTTTTTGCTTCTGATTGCTCCCTCCCCTAATATGCCTTCTCTTCTATCACCCTCCCCCTTTCCATATCTCATTTCCCTCCTCTTTTTCTACAGGATAAAATAGATTTCTGTACCCAATTGAGTGAGAATGTTATTTCTTCTTTGATCCAGTTTGATTAGAATAAGGCTCATTTGCTCCCTCCCCTAGAATTGCTCTTTTTGCCTTTTTTTTTTGAGGTAATTTATCCCATTCTATTGCTCCCTTTTCATTTCAGTTAATCCCTCTTTTTCACTCCTTAATATAATTTTATAGATACTATCCCATTTACATTCAGCTGACCCCTGTTCCCTCTGTCTGTATATATTCCTTCTTCCAGATGAATTTTATTATTATTTTTTCTAACTTTATAAAATAATCTTTTGGCAGTTTTATTGGTATGGCACTGAATAAGTAGATTAATTTAGGTAGAATTGTCATTTTTATGATATTGGCTTGGCCTACACATGAGCACTTAATACTCTTCCAGTTGCTTAGATCTAACTTTATTTGTGTGAAAAGTGTTTTGTAGTTGTGCTCATATATACTCCTTCTAACTGTCCTGATAAAGAGAAAGTTCTTGCATTACAAGAATCATCCTCCCATGGAGAAATGTACAATTTAATCTTATTAAGACCCTTATGGTTTTGGGGAAAGTAAGATAGCAGAACTTAAGGGCTAAAACTGGGAGAGAGGGCTGAGACAAAGTGAATCATTGCTCCTATATTACAAGATCATTGCAACAAGATTGAAAACTGGAAGAGACCTTGGGGTTCTAGGGCAAACTCCTCATTCCTCGGAGGAATCTGAAGCCCAGAGAAGGGGGCGATTTGAATGCTGGCCCTCTGATTCCAGTTCTGTGTTTTTACTCTAGTACGTCTGTGACTGTCACTGAGGTCACCTGATAAGACTGATAAGTCTTATTATCAGTCCACATTTTGTGAATTTTCAGTGTCTTTTGTGGTACCTTTAGTATTGATTCCTATAGGGCTTAGTAATCAAACAAGGCTGCTATTTGTTTGTTTGGGGACTGTCAGGGTTAAGCTGCTTGCTCAGGATTCCATAGCTATAAGTGTCAAATATCTAAGACTGGATTTGAACTCGGGTACTTCTGACCCCAGGACTGGGGCTCTGTCCCCTTTCTGCTGCTTGACAAAAGAAGGTGGTGGGCAGTTTCTGTCGAGGTGCACGGTTCAGTTCCCTGGGACACAAGCAATCCTGCTAAAAGTGCCTATGGAATTGCTATGGGTTATGAAGCCTTAGCGTAAGACTGACGACCGGGCAACACTGGTGATATTTTATCCCTGCTATCAATTGGAGGCAAAGGCAGCGACCGAGAAAGAAGCATTTGGAAAGGAAACAGCAGGGTAATGAAGGAGATGGTGCCCAAGAATTGGACTTGGGTCTCTCTACCATTGCCCCAGGTGGAGGATGGAAGGCACTGACCACTATGGCCAGGGAGTTTCAACTAAGGATAGAGGGAGAGAAGGGCCTGCACTCATCCACCAGGCTAGATACCATGGAGAGCCCCTTGCCACGTCGTCCAAGAAGGGCGCTGGTGGTGAAGCTCTCAGGTCTCTGGGGCCCCAGCCTGGCTCCGGGACGTTAGCTGGCAAGGTGAACCAGAGGTGTTGGAGCCGGGAGGAAAGTTGTATGGACCAGGGGTTCCGAGCATTTGCTTTAACTGGACTGTGGCTCTGGAAGGGAATAGTGTATTCAAGGAAATTGGATAGGTAAAGGGGATGGAGAGCAAGATAGCATTACCCCTGAGGCAATTGGGGTCAAGTCACTTGCCCAGGGTCACACAGCCCGGAAGTGTTGAGGCCAGATTTGGACTGAGGTCCTCCTGACTTCAGGGTTGGTGCTCCATCCACTAGCTGCCCTGATAGCATTACGTTTTAAGGAGATGTGCTAGCAGGGGAGCAGGAGGGAAACATGGGGATGAAAGAGCCTTTGGCCCAGGTCAGAAAAGGCCTAGCCAAAGCGGCGGTGTCCTCAGTGGACCAGAGATGGAAACGCTTCCACCTCCTGCCCCCAGACGTGGGAGAGGCAGAGACATGTGCACTGAAGCTTGAGAAAGAAGGGAAACCCTAGAGCTCGGTCCCATATGTGTGCGGGGAGTGGGGAGAGGGCCCAAGGAAACCGAGGGGCGCCTTTGGCCGTGGACCAGAAGGCTGGCGGGTGAGGAGAGCGATGGAGGCCAAGTTGGTGGAGAGGCTCGAGAGGGGCAGCGTGGGAACCTGCACAGAAAAGTTGGGAGGACACGCAGCTCTAGGGGGAGAGATGACGACTTCTGCATCGAGATGCCTGTGGCATTGTAACCAGCGACTGGCGTCCGGCACTCGGCGCTGTACCTGCTCCATTCGAGGCACTTAACCAGTGTTCGTTATCTTGACCGAAGGACATCCAGGTGGCGATTCCAGCAGGCAACAGAAGGTGGGTGCAGCCGCAGCGTCCAGGAAAGTGGGGTCTGCCTGAGGCTGCACGGAGACGGGCTTATGGCCGAGGAGAATGTGGCTTTATCGTATCATGGCCGGGCAGACCATTTGGAGAGCATCCAGAGGAGGCCGCCAGTATGGGGAAGGACTTCCACTTGATGCTGTCTGAGAATGTCTGGAAAGAATTGGTGATTTGTAGTAGGAAAAGGGCACTTTTGCCTCATGAAGAGCCCGTCTTCTTCACCCTGTCTCAAATGTGACACTTCCCACCCCGCCCTTCTTGCCATCATGGCCCTTTGGGCGACCTCCAGTTTAAATCTACAGATGATATGGTTTGCCCCGACTTGTGGTCCTGCCACCTTCCCCCAAGAGTGATGGGATTGTGGGGGGGCTTTGTTTTCTTGGGGGTCATTCGAGAGACTCTGTGTTGGATGCTTTTAAGTGTGTGGCGGTTCTTTCAGAGAAGAGGCCAGATTGCTTCTGCTTGGTCCGGAGAGGGCAGAACGAGACCAGCGCATGACAGAGAAGCTGACTGAGGTTAGCTGTATGGCTGTCTCCTTAACAGGCCCGGAGTGGGCCCTCAGCCTGGGCCGTCGGTCATGGGCTCTCCCTTCCTGGAGAACTTTACACAGAAGTTGACAGATGATGGCGTTGTATGTTATAAGGGGTGTCTTGCTTATGTACAGATCTGATCCAGTGGCCTTGGCTTCTTGTCCTCTTGGGGATCATGGTCCTGCAGGAGCAGTGACTGGTGAGAGACCTGGGACGCCGTCACTGGTGGGAATGATTGAGGAATCTTTAGTGGGAGAAGGAGAAGTTGGGGTTAAAAACAAGAGGTAGCAACACCAGCAGAGGCATTCCAGGCAGAAGGCGCAGCGCAAAGGCATGGAGGCCGGAAACCTCCAGGGAGAGTGGTCTGAGAGCCGAGCGCGTGGGGGGAGATCTCGGAGCGCGCCAGACAGCGGCTTCCCAGCAATCTGCTCCCTCCTTGCGGAGCTGCTGCCCGAGAAGTGCTGGGGGAGCATGGGGCACTCGTCGATGGGAATCAAGCAAGGCAGGAAGAAAGAAAAGTGGCTCCAGTTTCTTCCCACAAACGGATTGGGCCCTTCCCTCGCCCAGTGCCACAGAACAGGACAGGGACGGGAAGCCCGGGCAGACCCCGTCTCCTCCCTCGGCCTCTGACACAGAACCAGCTTCTCCAGCAGTCGGCGCGCCCTGCGTCAGCGCCATCCCCTGGTCACAGACACACGGCAAGTGTGGAAGAGAACTGACAGCCGTTCAGAGTGATGGGGAGGGCGATCAGGCAGCAGGTCCGCGGAGCAGGAGGAGGGGGAAGCCTGGCCATTTAGGGGAAGATGGGGAGCACCTTCCCGTCCTTCTATGCAGGGGGCACCAGGAGGGGAATGGCGGATGCGGCGCCGTCTCCCTCTCTGTGTGATTGGAGCGGACAGCTGTGTGCCCCCTTCTGTGAGGGGGTCTCCCTGTGGGAAATGGACCCTGGAGTCCCTGGCAGCGGGGCCGGCTCCTGGAGGAGCAGCTGACTACTCTGAGGGGTTCTGGGAGCCGGGAGGCCTTGGTGCGGGCTGCAGGCCCTGGGGGCTTCTCCCTTTCATTAACACAGTATGGCTTTGTCTCTTCTTGGTCCCCTTTAGGGTGGTCAGTCCTATCGATGGGAAATCCATGGAGTCCATAACCAGTGTGAAGATATTCCACGGCTCTGAGTACAAAGCGAATGGGAAAGTCATCAGGTGGACAGAGGTGAGCAGGGCTCTGCCTGCTTTGGGCTCAGGGGCTTCAATGCATCTTGGAAGGGATCCAGGGGAATTCGTGCCGCTGACCAGCCCCCTCCTATTGTCCCTGTCCCCCCTTTCTCTTAGGGTTTCCTTGTTGTCTGGGTTGCTAGCGCAAGTGTTTCTGCTTCTGATTTCAATCTTAGAGATTTCTTTCTTTAAGGAAACACCCTTGTGTTCTGCATTCCCCTCCTCCCCCCCCCCTTCCCTCTGCCTCCAGGGGGTCCCCGATAGCTCCGGGGGGGTCCCTGATGGCTCTAGGGGGGGTCCCCAGTACCTCCAGAGTCTTCCTGAGGGCAGTCCCTGATCTCTGGTTGGTACTCATTGAAATGAAGTGACCTGAGTACAGTCCCAAAGGTCAGCATTGCACGGCGGGCCTGTTGTCTGCCAGTCAGCTTTGCCGAGCATGAGACGCCCTGGGAACCCTGGATCGTCTGCAGTAACTTTGAGATCCCTGAGCATGCTGGAGCCTGAATAGAGAGGGAGGGGCACCGGCACCCCCGGGGCATCCCCGTGCCCTGTCAGGAGAGGGACCCTGCTTCCTGGCCTGAAATTGGTGCTTGTGGCCCCTTGGAGCCTCATCCCCAGGGCAGGGCACCTGTGCCCAAGGACTGGTGAGGGGGGTTGCTTTTTGGGCCCCATCCTCCGCCTCTTCGTCCTCCCCAGGGAGCAACTGCCTTCTGGGGCTCCCAGCTTTCCGCACTCAGCCATCAGCTGGGGGTGCCCCCTGTCTTACTGAGAGACTTCTGGTGAGTGGTCCTCCTTGGCCCAGTATTGGCCAAGACCAAGAGGGAGGTGCTGGCATAGCATTGTAGGGGCTGTTGTTGTGGGGGGAGGGGCTTGTTCAGGAGCCCACCCCTCAGAAAAGCCTGCCTCGGCCTGAGGCTGGGAGGAAGCGGCTCCTTCTGGTGCTGCCCCATGAGCCCTGGTTGCTTTGGCTTGCAGGTGTTCTTCCTGGAAAACGAAGACCAGCACAACGGCCTGAGCGACCCTGCGGATCACAGCCGGCTGACAGAGCACGTGGCCAAGGCCTTCTGCCTCGCCCTCTGTCCCCACCTGAAGTTGCTCAAGGAAGATGGAATGACCCGACTGGGCCTGCGGGTCGCCCTGGACTCGGAACAGGTAGCATGTCGCCTGGGCTGGCCCAGGTCTCCCCATGGGGGCCGGCCGGGGTGTCGGAGGTGCTGTGGCGACCGCACTTCCCAGATTGGCCTCTGGTCAGGGTCATTTTTCATGGCCGCCTGGGCGACTTTTTCCTCTCGTGTTACGGGTGCGAGACCCTTTGCACCATTCCCTTTGGCCACTTGCAGGGCTCTCTGGCTTGTAGCCTCAGAAACCCCCCAGGCTTGTGGCCTGCTCAGCGCACTCATGCCCACCCTTACTCTGTATTTTCCTGATGCCGTCCCTGAGCCCTCGTGTGGGTGTGGGCTTCAGACTGAGTCAGTCAGCAGACCCTGGGCTGGCCTTTCTCTCTGCACGTGAGAATCCCAGGTCCTGCCCTCGTACAGTTAGACTCCTCCCCTAAAGTCATTGGATAGATTTTTTTGGGGGGTGGGGATAGATTTTTTTTCGATTTGGATGGAAAAAATTCTATCTTTATTTCAGTATAACTAGTTCCCTTTCCAATCCTTTGTATTGGATACGTTTAAGAAAGTTGTTTTGAATTCACTGGATTGTGCAAGGAATCCAAGAGCCAGCGAGTGAGAACCCCCGGTGTGAGGCAGAGTTGGGGGGGGGCCGGTGGTTTAGATAAGGTCAGGTAACTAACAGAGCCGGGGCAGACGTGCCCCCGCGGGCCCCGGGAGCTCTGAGGGAGGGCGGGGCAGGGGCTGTGCGCGGGCACACGGGTGGCGCACATGGCATCACAGCCGGCCTCGGAGGAGGCCGGGGATTCCGGCAGGCACAGACAGGAAGCCCTCCGTGGGCCCACGAATAAGGACGCAGAGAAGGGGAGAGAGGGCATCACCCCTGCATAGACCAGGCCGACGTTACAGAACTGCCCGAACCCCTCCTCGCCATCCCAGTCTCCCTGCCACGTGTCCCCCATGACCTCTGCTCGTTACTCTTCCCCCATCCCAGATCTGACTGCTGATGTCTTCCAGCTTGTTTGTTTCACACGTCCCCCAGGTCACACCCCCGTTTTGAACTTTTTGGGGGTGTCTGGTGTGAGATGTTGATCTGTGCCCAGTTTCTGCCATTCGGTTTTCCCGGTTTTTCAGTAGTTTTTGCCAAATGGTGAGCTCCTGCCCCAGTGACCTCCATAAACTTGTCTGCCCCCTGTGGGCCGGCCCGTTTCTCACCCAGGACCAGCTTGTTTTGATGATTATGGCTTTGTAAGGACCTTTGGGATCGGGGCGTGCCAGGCTCCACTCCCCCCCGCCCCCTTCCCAATTCTTCACTGATCCCATTGAGGTTCTGATGCTTTTGCAGGAAAGCTGGGCCCGGTGGGGGAAGGGTCCAGAGACACAGGGCAGCATCTCCTTGGGCTCCGGGGGGGCGGGGGCTCAAGGGCCACAAGGGAGTGGGGAAGGGAACCCTTGGAGGGGGCTTGGGCTGTGTTTCATGGCCCCGGAGGGGAAGAGGGTACAGGGTAGGGGGCGCAGGTTACTGCACAGCCTCTGTGGGTGTGACCCCTGCTGCTGGTGACAGTACAGGGGCTCCCCCTGTGCCAGGGCATGCCCGCCTGTTCCTGGCAGTGACATCTGCTTCTCTTCTGTTGGTCCAGGTCGGCTACCAGGCCGGGAGTAATGGGCAGCCTCTGCCCGCCCAGTACATGAAGGACTTGGACAGCGCCCTGGTGCCCGTGATCCACGGGGGTGCCTGTCAGCTCAGCGAGGGGCCCCTGGTCATGGAGCTCACCTTTTATATCCTGGAGAACATCTCCTAAGAGACTGGTGCCCCACTCATTTGCACTTTAAAACTGGAAGAGGAAGCTTTTGTTAACACTAAGGGGGGGGGGGGTTGGGGTGGGGGGAGGCGAGTTTCCCACAGTCCTCTTCTTCTCTGCATCTTCTGAGAAGGGAAGGGCAGCTTCTCGGCTCCACGCAGCTCCCCATGTCCCTGCAGCTAACCCACTTCTGCTCCTGCTTGGACGAGGGGACCCGGGTCCTGCGCCTCTGTTCAGACTTCTGGGGAGGGGGTGCAGGGGAGCAAATAAAAGGTGAAACACAAGCCTCTCACTCTTTGTCTGGGGATGTGCGAGGAGGAATCGCCGAGAGCCACTGCCTGCCCCCTTGGCCCCACCACGCCGGCGGTGACCCATCGTTTCTGTGGCCGGAGCAAGTCTTGGACTCTTCCAGCCACACGGATGCGTGGGAAGGAGGCGTGGACCCCCGCGGCATCTGCATGTTGGGATGCTTGTGAGGGGCCGGGCAAAGGCCGATGGCGTCACTGACCCATGTGTGGGACCTGCTCTCTGTACTCCGTGTACCCCGTCCCCATGCCCGGGCTCCCCTTTGCCCAGCGGGGCAGCTCCCAATCAGAATCCCTGCCTGATCCTCCCCCGAGGCCCAGAAAGAAATGAATCTCCTGGAGCGCAGCTGCTGCTTTTGTCGTGTTCTTTAAGCCTAGAGCCTGGGGCTCAGTCAGCCTCAAGGGTGGGAGGTGTCTCAGTCCCTGCAGGGACCCCGAGCTGCGCCCATGGGAACAGAGGGGCCTGGGGGATGCTGAACCCCTGCTCCCCTGCATGCTAGTCTTGGGGCCCTCCTGTCCATGCGCCTGACCAGTGATGAAGCCCTCAGGCCCCTGGAAGTGGGGGGCAGAGTCAGGCCTGGCCGGGAGGCCCTGTGGGCAGAAGCTGGAGGACCATTGGGGTCAGGCTCTGGACCACATGGGCCTCCAGTGGTCGGTCTGCAGGCTCAGGCCCAAGTCGCCTTCTTCACGCCTAAGATTGGGCCTCTTCAGCCCCCCTGCTGCCCATGGTTGCCGGAGTGGCTCGTGCAGCAGCCAGCAGGGCCGGCCCTGGCCACCCATGGGGGGCGGGGGAAGGGGTCTTGACCCTTAACTAGTCTAGGGGTGACTCGGGTTTCTCTGACTTCCAGAAGTTTAGTCACCTTGGGAAGGGTCAGGAGGGCAGCTCTTTTTATTCCAGCCGCTTTTCAGAAGGTGAAGTCCCTGCCCCAGTGTGTGAAGAAGGGGAGCTGAGGTTAGGGTGCTTCTGACCCTTTCCCCCCATAAATGCAGGGTGTCGGGGTCAGCCCGGAAAGGGGACCTGAATTTTCTCCCCAGTCGTTGACTCAGCCAAGAGCTGGGGGAGGGGGTCTCGGAATCCAGCCCAGCTCACCTTGAAAAAAGCAGTTGTGTCCAACCCCGTGGCTCCACTGGGGATTTTCCCCATTTCCTTCTCCAGCTCATTTCACAGATGAGAAGACTGAAGCACCCAGGGTGAAGGGACTTGGCTGGGATCACACAGTTAAGTGTCTGGGACCTGATTTGCACTTGGGTCCTCCTGACTCCCAGGCCGGGGCTCTCTCCACTGCACCCCTACCTGCGCCTACCCTATCTCTCCTTGAAGATCTCCCAGTTGGCACTGGAAAGGCGGAGCCCGCTTTCACCAGAAAGTTCTCTGCTCTTGCCCCTATTGCTCTTCCCAGCTTTCACCCACTGCTGCTGCTCTTACTCCGGGCCCAAATACGACAGGTAGAATCGTCCAGAGTTAGAATCGTCCTTTCCACTCGATAAGACCCAAACTTATGCCGGCCCTTGGTCCCGTCCGCTTCCCCCAGGTCCCGTCGACCTCCCCTGGGTCCCATCTACCTCCCTGGGCTTTTCCAGGCCAGACAGGCCCCCTCCTAGACCAGGCACTCCCTGGTGCCCATGGGACCTTCAGCACCCCGCCGTCCCCCCACCTTCCTGTTCTGCTCAGCGACACGGAGCCCCCAGAATGGAACCGAGGCACGGGCTGGGCCCCAAGAGGCACGAGCTGCTTGTGACGGGCTGTGCTGCTGATTCTCCCCAAGCCTCTGCAGAGACAAGCCGCCATATACGACCCACGACGCCCCCCCCACCCCCGGTACCTGTGAAAGCTGCTCTGAGCCCAGAGCGGGACCCTGTGGCTTTCCCAGACCCGGCCCGCCCCAGGCTCAGGACCATCGGAGTCTCTCCCAACGCCAGGCCACTATTCTTGGCTTTGACTCTCGGCTCGGGGTCATTTAGCTAATTTGGAGAGCAGACTTTTTATGCCTTATCCATGTTTCCATGGATGAAAATGTTTAAGCAGCACCAGCCAAGCCCAGCCCCTCGATCCCTCGACTGAACAACTGCTTCCAAGTGAAGAGCAGGCCATTGCTGATGACCTTGGCTTTGGCCATCCAGCCAGTTGTGATACCACCTGATTGCATGATCCTGAGAGATTCTCTTAAAGGCACAGCTCAAATCCAGATGGTCCCCAGCCGGAGCCTTCCCTGAGGGCTTCCTCAGAGCCAAACTTTCAAAAAAAGGGAAAGAAGGGAAAGAAATCAGCCTGGCTAATCCATTCTTTTTTTCTTTTTTTTTAAATTTTTTGTTTGTTTCGTACATCACCATACTATCCCATGTGTCCTTTCCTCTTCCTCTCCCAGAAGATCCACCAGATATGACAAATAGTATTTTTAGAGAGGGAAAAGAATCACCACTTATTGATACATTGAACAAGCTTGAAAGTAAAAGCAACGTTTTACCTGTATGAAAGTCCCAGCCTTTAGGAAGGGGAAGGTTGGGGATATCTTCTCATCTCCATTTTTCTATCCCTTTTTTTCCTTAAAAATCTATTTCATTTACTTGCACCAGTTCACACAGCTCTTTGTGTGTTTCTTTGCATTCCATCATGCACATCATTTCTTGCAGCCCAGTTATTTATTAATTAATTAAAAATTAATTATTAATGGAATAATGCTCCATTATATTCATGTACTCCAATTTGTTTAAATGTTCCCCAGTGGAAGGGCATCTCCTTAGCCGTCTTCGGTTCTTAGCTCTCACCAAAAGTACTGGTATAAATACTGAGAATGTAAACTTTTAAAAAAATTTTTGACTTTTTTAGGATATAGGCCCAGTCATAAAATCTCTGATTTTAAAGGGTGTGGACATTTTAGTCACTTAATTTGCGTAATTCCAGGTTGCTTTCCAGAAGAGTTGTACCATTTCACAATTTCACCAATAATTCATTCGTGGGCCTGTCTTTCCAACATAATCTATTCTTGGTGAAAAATCATCTGCACTCATGGTTATTGTTCCATTTTCCAGATGTTTTCTAACCAACTCTCCTCCGAGTAAGACACGTTGGGATTTTGCAAGAAATTGAAGCAAAGCTCACTGGTCTTTACTTTGGGCAGCCTGCAGCCTCTTCCCTTTCTTAAAAGTCGGGTATTTGTCCACCTCGCTCCAGGCTCTGCTTCTCACTCTCCAGGCTTCACCTCTGCTACACCCAGTCCGTTAGAATGAAAACTCCTCGAGGATAAAGGACTCTTTGCTTGTACTTGTATCCCATTGCTTAGCACAGCACCTGGTAATGAGCAAATGATTAATAACTGTCTGTCTGACCCCATGGTGCCTCCCGGTTTCCACAGCGATTCATCCGTCCTGTTCGTCGCTTGGCGGGAGCCGGGGATGTGTAATCGGCTGGAGGACCGAGTGCTTCTTAGCATTTCCCTCGTTATCTTTTTTCCCTGAATTTTCTAGTCCGGGGATCATCTCCACAGAGAAGACCAGGCCGATACAAATCCAGCCTCTGTCCCTAGTCTTTGGGGCCAGTTATTCTGTCCACTTCTTCCTGACCTTGGGGATCCCCGAGGGCCACCTTAAAGCCCCTCTTGGTTTGGGCCAGCTTTCTGGGGCAGCCCCGAGTCCGAGCGTTGCCTCCCTTTTCCTTCCACCTTCTCCCACCGTCTCCTCAGACAGCGCCCCTTTCCCTCCTCCTCAGAATTGCTTTTCCTTTTGCCTCAAGCTCCCCGTGGTTCAGGAACTAGCTTCCCACGTAGAACTTTTAGTCCACGAGGAGATCCTCCTTTCCACGGCACCATTTAAAATAGACTCAGTCTAGCGAGATCTTTCCCCTTCCATCACGATAAGTGCGATCTGGGAAAAAGCGGATGCTCACTGGTAGCAAGAGAAAAGGGCACGTGGAGGCCTCCCAGGTGGCTCCTCAGAGAATTCTGCCCCAAAGAGCAGGAGGTAGATGTGGGTCGGGAGGGCAGCGGAGAGTTTGGAGGATGGGGGAGCCCTGGCCATGTGTGTGGGCAGTTGGGAAGTGGCCAAAGGACAGGGAGAGGGGAGCTTGGGGAGACGGCAGGGATGGCATGGAAGAAGCTGGGACATGCTGGTGGGAGCCCTGGGGAGGGGCCCACTGCCTCCGTGTGAGACAGGTGGGGAAGGGGCCAGAGAAAGCGGCCAGGAGAGGAGGAGGAGCACGTGGTGAGCGGCAAAACAGGAGGCGAGAGGCTCAGGGGGCAGTGGGAGGTGAGGAGGAATGAGGAGGAGCCACCAGGGACTGGGAGCGGCCACCAGGGCCCAGGAACATAAATCTGCAGTGAGAACAGGCATCTGGTCTTCCCTCCACTCAGCACGTTGTAGGAGTGACCCGGGCAGAGGCATGGAGGGGCGTGGGGGGAGGACTGAGAGAAGAGCTGAAGGGGTCACAGTGGGAAGAAGGCCTGGGAGAGAAGGCTTGGAGGTCCTAGCGTGGGCAGAGGGGGAGGAGGGAGCCAAAAGATGGTGATCAAAATGAGTGTAGGACTGGCCCAAGCGTTGGCTCCTGGCTCCACCTGGGAAATTGGCACGAGCCTGGGGGGTCTTGGGGGGTGGTGAGTGCCCCTTTCCAGGAGACGGCCATTGAGCTGCACAACTAGAAGGAACCTGGTCCCACTCCAGCCTCCTTCACCAAGGACTCACCCTGGAGAGCTGGGATTTGCCCGGCAGAGCCACTCCCACGCCAGCCTTTCTCCCCAGGCTGTGTGATAGGCGGGAGGGTCAGAGCTGATGTCCGAGTGGGCAGGCTCTCTCCTGGGACTGCTGGGTTTCCGCCAGTCCCAGGAGTCTGACTCGGGGTCACCCGTGTCGTGGCTTCCCCCAATCCTGGGCCTGGCCCGGGGCCTTTTCCCAGAGCCCAGGGAGGCCGAGCCCCTCCCGATGCCCGGCTCCGACAAAGGTCTTTAAGTGTGTGGCCGGCCACTGAATAGAGGGCCAGTTTTTCCCCGAGACCCACGAGCCTGAAGCCAACTGGAGCCGTGGGCGGCTCCGGCCGGGCCTTTAGGAGCCAAACAAAGCAGTATTGAGGCCGGCCTTTCCCAAGGCCTTCATCTGAATGCTCCTCTGTGCTCGCTACAGAAAAATAACTCGAGGCAGCACCCCAGGGGCACCTCAGAAACTCTGGGGACCAGGCCTCGTTTTCAGAGGGAGGGAGAAACGGGCCCCAAGACCAAGGGGTCTTGTCTGAGGTCACCCACCTGCCATGGCTGACAGGCCTTTAGCCCCCAGCCACTGACGCTCAAGGTGCAGCCGCACACTGTGGGCACTGGCGCGCCGGACCCCAAGTCCTGACACTGGTGGGTGACCCTGGGCTAGTCACTACCCTTGGGTTTATTTCCCCATCACCCGGTACTGTAACCTGCCATATTTAACTGAGAAAGCTGTCACGGGGCTCATATGAAGTCACCAGAGCTCACCCCCGACCCCTTAAAGTCCCTCCTGGTGGCAAGCTTGGCTGTTTGGTGGCAGATGGCACCTCCCAGCCGAGGAAAGGGAGGCGCTGGGTCCTGCTGAGCCCCTGCGGCCGCCCAACAGGCCCAGAGGCCAGATTGCTGGAGACCCACAAGAGTGGCTCCCCCGGGGCCCATGTTGGTCCTTCAGGAAAACCTGGCAGCTCACAAGAGGCAGATTGTGCCCGCAGAAGGGCATTGGAGCCACAGAGCTGTGAGTTTGCCCCCCCCCCACCCCCCACCCCCACCTATCTCCAGAGCCAGGCAGTCTAGAAGGGGATACGGGAGTGTGGGAGTGGGCGGAGATGTAAGAGGGCAGCCCTTCTCGGCCTGGGCTCTCACCCCAGATATTCCCTAAGACTGGACTTTCCAGCTCCTTCCCTGGGATCCATTCCAGCCTGCTTTGCTTCCCTTCCCAGAAGTGCCTGCTGTACTCCAAGCAATTCATGCACCAGGGCCACGTGGCAGAAACCACCCGGTGAGTGGCCGTGATATAGGGAGCCCTGGCAGCCGGGAGGCTGTGGGGGGCCCGAGTGCCGAGGGGGAAACGGGAGCAAAGATGGAGGCGATGGGGGGACTCCTGCCCAGGCTGGAGGAGATGGATGATGAGCCTCGCTCCACTCGGGGCCCAGAGAGAGCTGGGCTGGGTTCAGCTGGTGAGAGCCACCCCCGTGCTGAGCTGGAGGGGCAGCCCATGCATGGGCCAACAGCAGAGGGGACATTGGCCCGTTTGAGGAAGAGCTTGGGACTGGAGCTTAAGCTCAGCCATGGGCCTCCCAGCAGAGGCCATGTGGGTCCGGGCCCTGGAGTCCAGCCCGTTCCAGCCTTGAGAGGTGCAGGGACTTGGACAGGTGCCCCCTGTCCAGAGCAGCCCCTTCCCCTTCTCTGGTCCTCCTCGGCCCACCCAGACCCATGGGGAAGACTGGTCTGGCCCATCCCAGGAGGAAGAAGCCTTGCTGGGATCCAAGGGCCCCGCCTATTTGCCTTCCCCGGGCCCGGTTGCACAGGCCAGCCTTGCTTGGGCCCATGAGGGGAGCTGGCCAGGGGCCAAAGGCAGCCGCTGGGAGAGGGTTCCGCAGGTCAGGGCCGCCCCAAACGGGCCAGGCCATTGGGTGGGCTTCTGGGAGAGCTGGCTGGATGCCCGCCTCCCAGTGGCCAGTGTGGGTGCAAAGCCCATGGTCCTGGGGGCTCCTTCCAGCTTTGGGGGGGAGCACCACACAAGAGGATTCGGGTCTTAAACCCCCCAAAACACAGGCGGCTTTTCTTTTGTTTCCAGTTAACAGTCTTTACTTAGAGGGCGGGGAGGGGACGGTCTAGGAGCAAAGCCCCCTCCCACCACGTGGTACCCAAGGCTGCTTTTGTCCTCTCCACCTTTGGGGAAGTAGGAAAGCTAGTGCAAGTCACTGTCCAAGAAGAAGGCACGGAACCGGGTGGGGGCCGAGCAGGGCCAGGCAGGGGGGGGTTCCCCAGGTCCCGCCCCCCTCCCGACCCTCCAACATTTCCGTCTTTTAAAGGCACATCCAGGGAGATGCTGGGGAGCAAATGGGAGCCGCCAAGTGGCCGGCCTTCCCTTCCCTTCTGCCAGCACCCGGGCACCAGAGCCGAGAGCCAGCAAGCGCAGGCCGGCCCGGACACCGTCCGGGGGTGGTGGTGGCTGGGAGCCCCATCCACTGTCAGAGGTGGGGATGGGGCTGAAGCCCGCCTCTCCCCTCCTGGGGCTCCCCAGCCCCTGGGGGGGGGGGGTCAGCAGTAGTGCATTTTCTTGCTAAGTCTTTGGTGCTTGGGGTAGCAGCATCTTCTCCAGCTCCAAGCTTCTGGTCTGGGCGGAGCTGGGAGTGAGCAGCAGACCCGGGCTGGCTCCTGGAAGGGATCCCCCATGGCCTCAGTCTCCTTTTCTGAAAAAAGGGCCAGTGAAATCACTCCCCGCCCCAAGGCGCCAGGAAGGTCAAGGAAGGAAGGAGGGAGAGTGCACAGACTGACGGCTGCCACGCTTCAGGCAGAATTCGGACCCGGGCCCCAATTCCCGCCTCCCTGTGGGCATGTCTGCAGAGAAACCCCTACAAAGAGCTCTACAGAATTCGCACCCACACCCCAGGGAGGGCTCTGCAGTTGTGGGGCTGGGGGTCTGCCCTTCAGTTGGACGCTCAGACAAATCCCAGGCCTCCAGACTCAGCGCCTCATCCCCGAGATCTCAGATCCTACCCGGGTGAGCGCGGCGCAGGCTCGGCCCAGGGGAGGGGCTCCTCGGACATCACGGCCCCAAACAAGAAGCCGCCGTGAGCGCCGAGGGCCCAGCACCCCAGGGACCCCCTGTTCTCTGGCTGGGTGGCCCTGGCTAGGACTCCCCCCCCCCCCCCCCCCCCCCCCCCCCCCCCCCCCCCCCCCCCCCAGCTCTACAAACCGTTGGCCATCAGGGAGAGGAGATCTGCTGGGGGATTTGTCATGCGGCCCACTCCCCACAGGCCCCCACCAGCCCTGCTCCTGCCCCCACTCCAGCGGCCCCCATCTCACCTCAGATGCCCCGGGACTCCAGGATCAGCCAGTTCTCTGTGACCATCTGGGTGTCCTGTCCGCTCAATGGCTCCCGGAGCCTCACCTTCACCTCCAGTTTGCCCCCTGTTGGCTTTCTGCCATCCAGGACCTGTGAAAGGGCCCCAAGCCGTTGAGTCGTCCTGGCCTCCAGAAGGCCCAAGCCCCGGGTGTGAGGCCCCAGCCTCCCTACCTCCAGAATCTCCCTGATTTCGCACTCGGTTTCCAGGCGCTCCAGCTTCAGATGGGCCGTCCCGACCTGCTTGTCGCTTCTGAAGAAGGATCTGTGGATGGAGGTGGGGGGGGTCAGCCCAAATCCACGGGGTGAAGGTGAGGAGGCCCACAAGGCGGCCCAGGGCCAGCTAACAACATCCTATGGAGCTGCCTTGTAAGGTAATGAGCTCTCCATCCCCAGAGAAATTCAAGCCGAGGCTGGGCGCCAAGTGTGAGGGATCCCTCCTCAGGACTTCCCCGAGCCCCTCCCCTGGTTCTCAAGTCCAGAACTCACCCCTTGTGAAAAATCTCAAACTTGATCCCCTTGTTCTGGACCAGCCTGCGGAAGCTCCGGTGGTTCCGATTGATGTTCAGTTTGAAGAGCTGGTCAAATTCTGCGAGAGATTGGGGGTGTGAGTGGGGGCGGGGGGGGGGGGGAGGGAGCAGGTCCCACAGGAGCTTGGGGGAGAGGCGGGGGGGCAGGGAGTGGGTCCCACAGGATATCTCAGCCAGCCTGATGGGGGGGGGGGCAAACGAACCCACATTTGCTCTCTCTGGTCCCCCACCCTCCCGGCCAGGGTGCCCAGCACATCCCAGCCTCAGCACAGGGGTCACTGGGGCTCCCACCTGGGGAGTTGGTGTTCTTCACCACGGACGTTTTGCTTTTCTGAGCTTGGTCCTGAGAACAGACGGATAGAAAAGGGTGTCCGGGGAGGGAGGGGCTCTGGGCATGCTGGGGAGTTGGGAGGGGGCTCAGCAGCCAGGGCCCAGAGGGCCTCAAGACCCCGAGGCCAGTGCCCCCCACTCCTGGCCCAAGGGAGAACAGAGACTGAGCAAAGGGCGGGGACAACTCCAGACCCTTGTCCGCGGAGGGGGAAATGGCAGCAGGCATTGGGGGGGGGGGGGCCTCCCTCACCGAGCTCGGGTAGTGGAACTCAAAGCGGACAAAGGCATCCAGGTCCTCCGGGGTCACGCCTGTGCAGGGGACAGCGGGGGCGGAGCCTCAGTGCTGGGCCAGAGCTCCCAGTAGCCCCACGGTACCCCAGCCCCCCCAAAGGGAGCCCCAAGAGCACCTGGGGGGGCCGGGAGGTTCATGCCCCTCACGATGAGAAGGTGCATCTCGGTGCTATTGAGCTCTGAGAAGATCCTGGGGGAGACAAGGCAGAACGCTCAGGGAGGCGCTGGGGGCCTCTTGGGGACGCCCCCGCTCCCCGGCCCCAGGACACCCACCTCACTGTCTGGAAGGTCTTCTCCTCGAAGCGGTGGCTGGGCGGGTCCAGGCCACGGGCCTGCGCCAGCCGCAGGATCTCCAGCTGCTTCTTGCGGTCCTGGGCCAGCTTCTCAAACCTGGGGGGAGGGGTGGGCAGACTAGTGGGCAGGGCAGCCTCCCCAGGGAGGGCTTGACTGACCCTTCTCGGGGTCCTCCCTCCCTAGAAGGGAAGCTACCGCCTCCGGGCCCAACCGCCCCTACTCCGGGGCACTGCTCAACGTGGGGGCAGCTCTCGCCAGCCGAACCCGGCCCAGTGGGTCGGTGGAGCGAGGCTCAAATCCATCCCCTCCAGCCCGTGCGGGAGCCCCCATCGCCTCCATCTTTGCTCCCCGTTTCCCCCTCGGCACTCGGGCCCCCCACAGCCTCCTGGCTGCCAGGGCTCCCTAGATCACGGCCGCTCACCGGGTGGTTTCTGCCACGTTGCCCTGGTGCATGAATTGCTTGGAGTACAGCAGGCACTTCTGGGAAGGGAAGCAAAGCAGGCTGGGCTGGACCCCAGGGAAGGGGCTGGAAAAACCAGTCTTAGGGAATATCTGGGCCCAGGCCGAGGGGGGCTCTCACAGTGGGGCAGGCAGCCCTCCTACTGTCCCCCTCACCCTCAATCCCAGAGTGGGTGCAGCCCTGGGGGTGCAGTCCTGACCTCCTGCTGCTCCTGCAGCATCTTGTGGAGTTGGGCGTACACCTCCTCGGCCTTCTGGGAGAGCCCCACGTCCTCGTGGCGAATGAGAACAAAGCCACCATCCTCATCAGAAAGCGGGGAAGATACCTGCCCCAGCCCAGCACATCTGTGAGCTCAGGGGAGCCCCCAGCCAGCCTCCCCCCAGGCCCCCAGCCCCTTGCCTTCCCCCAGCCTCCCAGCCGGCCTCCCCCCAGTCCCCTGCCCCCGGCCTCCTCCCAGTCAGATCATCCTCTGCGTGCGGGGTCCAGGCCCAGGCCCACCTTGGTCCCGGGGCTGCCTGCACGGCCGCTGCGCACCAGGGCTATCTGGGCATCCAGGGCCTTGGCGGCCCGCAGGTGGACTTTGGCCTGCTCCAGGTCCTTGGCCCGCTTGGCCTGCAGGGCGGCGCGCTGGCACTGCAGCTTCCGGCTCTCCAGCGAGGCCAGCTGCTCCCGGGCTGGAGGACAAAAGTCCAGCTGGTCCAGCCTGGGTGCTCCAGGGCCTGTGGCTCTCCTTGCCTCCCTAGGGGCCCTGGGTCCCCCCACCCCGACCCCTAGATGGGCTCACCTGCTGGGGACAAGGCCTCCTGGGAGGCAGAGCCCTTGGGCTCGGGGGACGGCGCTGCCGAGGGCCTGGCTGCCTGGGGCGCTTGGCCGGGCTGCTGCGCCGGCTTCTTGGCCACTGGAGCCTGGGGCTCTCCCTAGGGAGACAGGGGGTGCTTGTTAGGCCCGGGCTGAGCAGGAGCCAGGGTTGGAGGTCCGAGGTTGCACCACCCTGGGGGTCCGGAACCCCAGCTCGTGCCAGCAGATGCCGGCCTTCAGGGGGCTCCAAGGGGCTAAGCCAGCCAGAGTCGGGCTCTGGAGGGAGGGCAGCTTCCCCCACCAGGGTCACCTCCTACCTCCTCCTCCTCTTCCTCCTCGTCCTCCCCTTCGGGGCGGCCCAGAAGTTGAGCCGCCTTCAGGGCTGCTGCCAAAGGGTTGTCCTCAGGGTCCGAGGGGGCCTCCAGGCCAGGGATGGGAGGGAAGCCTGGGGGAGCAGGAGAGGCCTGAAGGGGGGAGGCCACAGCAGCGGGGCCATTCCCCGGGAACCTCCTCGGTTCCCTCCCACGGCCTCCCCTCCCACAGCGTTGGACCCACCTGGGGGGACGGGAAGTTCAGCCAAGTTCACTTTCCGGCCGGCTTTGTGAGCTCGGATGGCCTCCTGGTATTGCTGGGATTAAAGGGGGAAGGAGGGGAGGTCAAGGGTGAGAGGAACCCTGGCAGGTCTAATCCCTCTCTCAATGCCTCCTCCCCTCCCCAGAGCAATGTGCCCCCCATGCCAAGTGGCCCATAGGGATCAGGGGCTCCAGACCATCTCATCCAACCTTCGCTCTGGCAGAGGGGGAAACTGAGGCGTATTCTGCACCCCCACCCCAATCATTGTCAGTCAGGCAAGAGGCCTCCTCCCTGGGGACTGCAGAAGGACATGCTGCCTCCTGGCCCTCTCTCTGAGGCTCGAGGGGGAAGGGAGGGAAGCAGATTGGGTGGGGAGGCAGCAGCCGGGCTGATTTGCTGTGTGACCCTGGGTCTCTGTCACCGTTCGTCTTTAGAGGAGGAGGAGGAGAAGGAGGAGGACAGGCTGTGGACTCCAAAGTCCCTCCCAGGTCAGAGGCTCAGTGGTTTTATGAAGGGGCCCTTGAGCCTCCAGAGCAGGCCTCCCCCTCCCACAGCCCCCAGAGGACAAGGTCACCTTGGCAATGCGCTCGTGCATGCGCGCCTTCCTCTGGTCTCCGCTGCTTTTGGCCTGGGCTGCAGCTTCTTGGTACTTGCCTAGCCTCTGGCCTAAGGCCTCCAGAACCGTCTGGGGCTGGGGAGGGGGCCCTGGGCCCAAAGAGCCCGTTAGCCACTGCCTTCCCCGCCCCCCACCCCCGCTTCCTCCACCTGGGGCTGAGGTTCCCAACACAAATGGTTCCCATCCTGACCCTTTCCCTCCCTGCCATGAGGGTCAGCTGTCCACTTTTTACCTGGAGCCGGGGCTGGAGCTGGGGTCGGGGCCGACATCACAGGCTTCGAGTGCTCCAGTGGACCAGGTCGGGGGGCTGGCAGGGCCTTAAGCTCTAAGGGGAGTGACAGAGATCAAAGGTCACCCTCCAGAAGCAGGTGGTGTGGGGGCACCTAACAAGTTCTGCTGGGCTCAAGTCCCTGCCTGAGGCTTCAGGGAGCAATCCCTGCCCCAGGGGAGGCCCTCCTAGACCGGTAGTCCCCACTCTGAGGGGAGGCCCCCCCCAGGACCTGCAGCCCCTGCCCTGATGGGGGAGACCCCCCAGGATCTGCCACCTCTGGGCTTGGAGCATCCTCCAACCTTTCACATAACAACCTTGGAATGATTGCTTGCTGAGGGAAGGAAAGAAGAGGAAGAGGAGGAGGAAGAAGGGAAGACGAGTTTTCTCCACACTCCCGGGGCAAACCCAGTGCCCTTTTCCTGGTCCGGGCTGAGCCTAAGCTTCCGGAACCTGCAGACCAGAGCCCAGGTCTCACCTGAAGGGGCGGGAGGCATGGCACTCAGGTCCACGGGCTGCCCGTTCTCCAGAGCCTCCAGCACAGCACCGAACCTCTGGGGCGAGAGAGCTGGGTGAGGGCCTGAGGCCGGGAACCCACTGGCCCATTCCCGTGGGGGCTTCTCAGGGGCTGCCTACTCATCCCCTGCCTCATTTCTCCCTCCTTCCTGTCCAGCTCCCTGAGAGCCGCCGCTCGGCTCTGGCCGACTCCCGAGCCCATTTCCTCCTCAGGAAAATAAGGTGCCCTAAGCCTTGGGGTCCTGGCGTTGCTGGCTCCGAGTGGGCGGGGCCCCAGGCCACACCTTGCCAATCCTCATGTACTCCCGGGCCTGCTCCAGTGCCCCCTCCTGCTTGGCTTTCAGGGCGGCCACCTTGTATTCCTTCTGTCGGGTCAGCAACAGCAGCCGAGAGTCTGGCCCGGGGAAAGAGCCGCTGAGGAGCGAGCCACGTCCCCTCCCTCCCACGTCCCCTGGACCCCACAGAGAAGCCGGATGGCTCTGAATTGTTCCTTCACTCCCATGTCTGGCTGCTGAGGGAGAAAGCCCGAGCTCCCCCATACCTGGCTCTGGGGCAGAGGGGGGGGGGGGGGGGGGGGGGGGGGGGGGCATCAGTCTAGCTCTCATACCTGGCTCTGGGGCATCGGCAGGAGCTGGCGTAGCTGGGGGGTCTGGCGTAGTTGGGGCATCTGGCATAGCTGGGGGGTCTGGCGCAGTTGGGGGATCCCCAGAACCTTTGCTTGCTGCAGTGGGCGGCAGTTCTGGCCTCTTCCCACAGGCCACAGGGGGCGGGATCTCCTCCTCATTGACTTTCTTGCCCTTCTTCACAGCAGCCAGCTGGGTCTGCAGGGTCTGCGAGGGGAGACCGTCTGAGGGTCCATGTGGAGGACGTGCCAGGGGTCCCCTTCCCCCCAAATGCAGAGCACTGGGCCCTCACCTAGAGACTGCTCAGACAGGGGCAATCACCCTCCTCCCCCTGGGTCCCAGGTCTCACTACCCACCTTCAGGCCTCGCTCGCACCGCCGGGCTTTGGCCCCGTCCCCGGCCTCCTTGGCGCTGGCGGCTGCGGCCTGGTAGTTGGCAATCCGCTCCTCCAGCAGCCCCTGCAACCCACCTGCCGTGGGTGCCACCTGCGGGGGCACAAGGATCACTGGGCCGAGAACCGGGGCAGCAGGGGACTCGCCAACCCCCACGGCTCCATTTGGGGGACACTGAGCACCCACGGGCTGTGACGGGGAAAGTGAGGCTGAGGAAGCGGAGGTGCCCGGGGTGCTCTGCTGGAGTCCTTCCCACCCCAAATAATACTGACCGGAGGGACCGATGGTGGGGAGCACAGACCCAGAGCCTCAGGGGACCTGGGGGCAGCCTCCCCTTCTCCCCCAGCCAGTGGCCGAGTGGGCTTCCCCCCCCCCAAAGGCCTGCTCTCCACCCTCATCTCTCTGGACCTACCCGGGAAGGGGATCCCCGCCCCCCAGCCCTGGCACCTCAAGTGCTGCTGGGGCAGAAAGCTGTGTGGGGGCCGCCGAAGTCGCCATCTCCTCAGGGCTGCTCCGTCCACCACTATCCTCTCCCTCTCCCTCTCCCTCCTCCTCTTCTCCCAGGACCTCCTGCAGCTCCGCCTGAGGGAACACGAAGCGGGGAAGGAAGCCCTTGGGACCTTGGATGGGGGTCTGGAGGTCAAGCCTCCCACTCAGAGGGGCGCCCCCTCCATGAGGACCCCAGGCCTGCCTCAACTTCTTGCCAGAGAAAAGCCACAGTGGGGGGGTGAGGAGGGTCCTGGAATCTGACCAAAGACCAGAGTCCCAGTCTGGCTGTTACTTCCAGATAATCTTTAGGTGAAAACTTCCCTTGCTAGGCTCCTTCCCTCTGGGAGTGATGCCCGAGGGGCCCTTCCTGCCCCAGGTCCCCCATTCTACCAGAAAAGTCACTTCCTGGAATCCCGGGAATTAGACCTGGGCGGCCATTGGTCCAGCCCAGAGGAGACTGAGTTCCAGGGGGCCAACAACTAGACCCAAAGTCACCCAAGCTGGGGTTTGACCACAAGTCTTTGCTAAGGGGAAGGGCCAGCCCCCCCCCCAACCCCATACCAGTAGGTCTGTGTCAGTCTCCAGCCCTTCGTCTTCCTCATCTGAGGCCTCGTCGCCCACATCCTGCAGGCATTCCGCAGCGAGCTTCTCAATGTGGGCCATGGGCAGGGGAGCTGGGGGTAGAGGGAGGCTCCCTCAGAGCTGGGCTCCTGGAGAGGCTCGGGCCATGGGGGAGACCCAGGGGACAAACCCTTCGTTTTAGGCAAACTGGACCCCAGAGAAAAGGGACCTGGCTAAGGTCATGTGGCAAAAGACCAGGAGGCTTGCTGGGGGCTGCTGGGCTGCAGCTGGAGGCATGGAGCTGGGCACAAGTGGCTGGGCTGGTAGAGCTGGCAGGGCACAAACGGCTGGGCTGGCAGGCAGGGCGGGGCTGGCCCTCCCAGAAGCACCTGCCTCCTCCAGCCTGGCTCCACCCAGGAAGCGGCCAGGGCTCAGCTGCTTCACCCTGAAGTGATGGATGAGGGGCTTCCACTGCCCAAGGCCCCGGCCCATGGAGGGAGGGTCACAGTGGGCAAATTCTCCCTCTGCCCACCCCCACAGCAGACTTCCAGTCCTCAGGTAAAGGGGGTTACAGAGCAAGGTCCATCATGCATGGGCGCCTAGGTAACTCGGATGCTCGGGTAGACCCCACATCTGACCTCTTCAGGAGGGGTCTTGA
The DNA here is from genome assembly GCF_902635505.1 of Sarcophilus harrisii. Classification (NCBI taxonomy): domain Eukaryota; kingdom Metazoa; phylum Chordata; class Mammalia; order Dasyuromorphia; family Dasyuridae; genus Sarcophilus; species Sarcophilus harrisii. The sequence continues at coordinate 24,078,364 of NC_045429.1, read as the reverse complement.
TCACAAAGCACCTCAAGGAGAGGCCAGGGGTCTCAACCACGACCACGTGACTTTGGATGGGTGGGTCCCAGAACCCTCACTGACCCCGGCAACTCTGGAGGACTCTAGTGAGGGACACAGGTGGGCACAGACGGCCCCCATGGAGGAGAGCCAAGGCCCGGCCCCAGAGAACAGCAGCTGTGAGACCCCCCACGGCCCCTGCTGCTCAGTCTGGTGGAGCCGTGGCGGCAGCGGAGGCAATGTTTTGTCCCACTCATGACCCCTTTATATTTATGTGTCCCTGGTGCACGCGTGTACAGCTCTCCACACCAAAAGTTTACTGATGACAGACCCTAATCCCCGCCCTCCACCCCCCCCTCCCACCGCCATCCCAGCCCACAGTTAAAGAAGCTTTGGCTGCAATCCCAGCCCCAAGCACCTCCTGGCTAGGACCGTGGGCAAGCAGCTTTATCCCCCAGCCCTGCCTCAGTTTCCTCAGCTACCAAATGGCTGGACTTGACCCACTTCAAGTCCCACCAGCTTCACGTTGCTGAGCTTGGGCCCAGTCCTGGAGAGGCCAGGAGAGGGAAGATCTCAGGGCTCATCTGGGCCTCCATTCATTTACGGGCTGGGAAACTGAGGCCCAAGCTCTGATTTCCTGAGGTGGGAGGGGATTCATGGAGGAGCTTGGACTTTCCAGGAGAAGATGGAGGGGAGTCAGGACAGCTGCCCCTGAGAACCTCAAGAGCCCATCCCATCTCTGCTTGGGCTCCAGGGCAGAGGTGCCTGGGCCGGGGATGAGCTCCCTGCCCGTCCGTAGCTCTTGGGACTGACCCCTTCCCTGGAAGTACACTAGACCGGCCTTTCCCCCAAACCCTCCTTTTCTTGTAGCCCCACTCTGGGGATTCTCAGAGGTTCAGAAGGGCCCCCCAGCTTACCTTTCCCCCTGGGCCTGGCCTTGCTCTCTGGGGTTCCGGGGTCGCCCGTGAGGGCCAGCAGCTCCGCCTCCAGGTCTCCATCCTCTTCTGCATCCTCCTGAGCCTCCAGCAACATATCTTCTGGATTGAACTCCACAAAGAGCCCTAGCTGCGGGGGTGAGGGGGGAGAGGAAAGGAGTGGAGGTTGGGGAGGGGGAGGGCCTGCATTTCTTAGGCTTCTAAGGTGCTTTAAGGTGCACAGATGCATCACTTCAGGGAGGTAGGGACCTAGTTTTCCAAATGAGGAAACAGGCCGAGGACACCCGGTGAGTCAGGATCTGAGCAGGTCTTCTCCATCAAGGCCGGCCCCTCAGCCACGGAGGCCATGTGGACCGGACTGCTCCGGCCCAATCTTTGGACAACTGAGGCCCAAGGTAAATGACTTGCCCAGAACTAAAGTGGCTAACAGGGCAAGACTCTTAAGCCAAGGTTCCTCCCTCTAAGTCAAGGGCCCTTAACCCGAGGAGGTCTGGGAACTTGTTTTTACAAGCACTTTGATAACTGCCCGGCACCGTGGCTGGCTCCTTCCATAATCTGCACTTGGGCCCAGGACACAATGTGGCAGCCCCAAGCCCAGGCCCGGCTGGCTCTGGAGGAGGGTCCTCAGATGCTTCCAACCCCCCTTCCCAGCCAGTGCCAGCGGGAGGGACCTTCAAGGGCACAGCGGGGCCTGGGCCCCTGCAGTGCTGTTTCCGGCCAGCCTGGAGCTCCCCTCCCCCCAACCGTCCTGTGCCCAATCCTCCCTCACACGCATCACTCACATCCCATCTGGGGCCAAGCCTTCCTTCTCCCCTCTTCCTCCGCCTGCAGTCCCTATCACCTCCCACCTAGAGGACTGTGGTTGCCCTGACTGGCCTCCCTGTCTCCAGGGCTTTTTCCAGAGGCTCCCAGGATACAGCAAGGGCTCTCCAACCTCCCTGGTCAGACCCCCCTTCCTCTTCCTTTCTCACGGCTCTTCCCAGATGGCGGCACTTCCCCTTCCAGGCTCCTCCGGGAGCCTTCCCCGGCCTCCCGGACCCCCACCTCAGAACACAGCGCAGGCCCCTGCAGCACCGATGGGCCCCCATGGATTGGGAAGCTCCTTGAGAGGAGTTTTGAAGTAACTTTTGTGACTTCTCCCTGGCAGCTGAAACGCCACAAAATGAACCCGAGAACACTTTGGGAAGGTCACTTCGTGGCTAGAAGTGGGGTCTGACAGCAGCAGCCCCGAGGGAGGGAGGGGACAACTTTCCAGCTCAGGAGCTGCCTCCGTTTCCTTAACTGTACGTGGTGGCTAACGACAGTAGTGACCCTTCGGGGAGAGGGGATGAGGTGTTTGTAAAGTGCCACAAGGCAGACGCCAAGGGAAACACACGCATACAGTACGAAGGCTCGTTTCTGTTCTACCTCAGGCTTGTTTTCTCATCTGTAAAGTGGGCTTATCTCTAAATTTAAACCAACCTTGTCCTATTCAAGGGATATTTCTAAGTTCTCCCAGTGGCCTCCTAGACCCTGCACTGGATGCTCCCAGACCCCCTCGGACTTCTTATCCTCCCTCCCCCTCGCTCCCCACTGTGGCGCTATTCCTGGTTCCATCTCCCCCCCTTTAGGAAGATCTGGGGCGTGACTTAGTATTCTTAGCGCCGAGTGGGGAGCCTTGCACGCTTCTCCATAGCCCTGCGTGGCGGGGATCCCGCCCATCTGCCCCCCATAGTGTGTGGGGGGGCACATGACGAGGGGTCTGTCCCACAGGAGGGGGGGGCTGCGCATCTGCCCCCCACAGTGTGGGGGGGGCACATGACGAGGGGCCTGTCCCACAGGAGGGGGGGCTGCGCATCTGCCCCCCACAGTGTGGGGGGGGCACATGACGAGGGGCCTGTCCCACAGGAGGGGGGGCTGCGCATCTGCCCCCCATAGTGTGTGGGGGGACACATGACGAGGGGCCTGTCCCACAGGAGGGGGCTGCGCGTGGCGGGGATCCCGCCCATCTGCCCCCCACAGTGGGGGCTTGTGCATGGAACGGGGTCCCACCCAGTGCCTCCTGCCAGGTGCGCCCCGGGGCCTTGTCCCAGAATGCAGCACGGCTCGGGCTCCAGGACTCCCAGCGGGGACCAAGGTCAGAGGCCGGGGTGGGGGAGGGGGAGTGGGCGGGATTTGCCCACAAGGACTCGCCGGGGTCTCTGGCGGGGCGTCGGGTTCCGAAGGGGAAGGAGCCCAGAGGAGGAAGAGGCTGAACGCCGGGTTGGCGGCCAGAGCCCCGCCCGGCCCCGACCACCCCGCGGTGGCTTTTTCTGTTTGTTTCTCACTGAAGCCTCCGTGTCCGGGCTCCCCCTGGTGCCCGCCGGGGCTCCCCCCGCGCCCTCCGGGGCTCCCCCTGGTGCCCTCCGGGGCTCCCGGCAGGGGGAGAACGCGCCTCCGTACCTGCTTGGCCGCCGCCGCCCCCCGGCCTCGGGCCTGGGGGCCCTTCCTGGGTCTCTGTCCAGGCATCCCGGCCTCGGCTGCCTCCCGACGTCCCTGGGGAGAGAATGGGGCCCGGCTCAGAGCCCGCGATCCCAGAGGCGCGGGGAGCCGAGACTCCCAGGTGGGGGCGGGGCGGGGCAGGGGCCGGGCCCGACCGCCTGGGGACCCTGGGGTCGGACCCGGGGCTGGGGCTTCCTCCCTCGCCCACGTCTGGCGGCCCCGCCCTCCCCACCTGGCCCCGGGGGGGCTGCGAGGCTCCGCCCGCAGGAGATGGGGGGCGACGAGGAGGAGTCCCTCTGCGCGCCTCCGGACGCCCCTCCCCACGTCCCGCCCCTCCGTCCCTCGGCTCTAGCTGAGGCCCCCGGAGGCCGCGCGCGGCCGGTCCTCACCACCCTCCCACGTGACCCCGCACGCCGGGCGGCGCCCAGTGCGCACGCGCGCCGCCGAGGGGCGGGACGGTAAAGCGAGGAGAATGCGGAAGGGCGTGGCCGCGAAGCCCGCCGGAGCACTGGGGCCGAGAGCCTGAGGCGGGGCGGGGCGAAGAGTGCGGGGGCGGAGGAGGCGAGAAAAGCGCGCGATGCAGCGGCCAGCCCGCATGCGCGGCCCCGCCCCCCGCAAATCCACCTACAGCTGGCATGAAACTGGGTGGGTGGGCGGGAGCTGGAAGCAAACCAGGAAGGGCGGAGCCGAAAAGTGGGCTTTCCTGTTAGAGCGCTTTTGTGGCAGCAGGGCTGCGGAAACGGGGGGAGCCGGCTTTGCCTTGGTGTGAAGGCGGGCGTCCCCCCGCTGTGTGCCGGCTCCTGCAGGGGGCGCTCTCGGGCTGTGGGGGAGGGGAAGGACTAGTGTGAGCCCCCCGCGGTGGAGAACACCCTGGGAGTAACCACGGGGAAAGGCTTCCCGTAGGACTGGGGTGTTGTAGGCCCGGTCACGCATTGTGGGCGCGCGCGGTTTGGGAGGGTTTCGCTTCCTCTTAGGGGTCAGTTTGGCAGCGGCCGGGACGGAGGGGGCGGCCAGCAAGGGGGGGGGGGGGGGGGGGTCTTTCCCACACGGGGACCAGAGCGCCCCCCTCCGGCAGTGGCCGCGGCCTGGGAGGTCTGCCGTGTTCTCCGGCTTCCCCGGAGCCAGTGGCTCCCCAAGGGATTAGGGTGACCCGGGGCAAGGGCCCACTTCCGTGACCAGAGGCGCCGCTACCCTGGCCGGCCCGATGACTCCCAGGTCTCCAGCCCTCCCGGGGCGCTTCAGCTTCCGGTCCGAGCTGGCCCGCGGGGCCGTGAATGACCCCATCTTGGGTCGCAGTCTCTGGCCCTTCCGGCGCCCCGGAAGCAGACCTGAAGCGCATCAGATCCCAGGTCTTTCTACCTCCCCCGGGCCGTGTTCAGGACCCTTCACTTAAAGCAAGGAGCCCTGGTGGCTCCATCGCCTCCTTCCTCTCCTGGCCACCCCTTTGGACTCCGGAAGTACCCGAATCCTGAAAGGGATTTAGCCACCTCAGGCTGTACCAACTCTTTGGGGTCACCCCTTCCCTCTAAGAACTTGTCTCATATTTACCCTTCTTGTCTGTTGCGCCCCTTCATTTTATCCGTAACCCCTTCTCGTAAACCCACCGTTTCCCAAAGAGAATGGTCGTGGCGAATTCTTCCGTGACAGAGCCCCGACTTCCAGGGCCTGCCACCATCCGGCGTCCGCACCACCCACATCAGGGCCATTTTCTCCGAGTCAGAAGAGCCAGGTCTGGGTCAGCTTGGAAATTTCAGCCGAAGCCATAAACAAGTTCTTCAAGTTTCCTCATTTTAATGATTTTTATTTTATTTACATAATTTCCCTTGTTTACTTTTTCTTTCTTGACCCACCCTGGGGGGATAAAAAAAACTAGCAACAAATATGCAGTCAAGCCTGATAAACTCACATATGAGACATTCTCATTCCTGGGTGGAACTCCACTTGACTTGGAAAGCTTATTTTTGATTAAAGTAAAAAGAAAATCTCATTTAGGTGAATTCTGGCCTAGAGTGGTTAAGTGGTCTGGGTGGAGGTAGTCTCTCACAATACAATCAGAGTCTAATCACCCAGAAACATTGTCTCTCAGGCTTAACATTCATGTACTTTAAAAAACAAACAATTTGATTTTTGGTTCCAATTTTTGACTTAACATTCCCTAATTTTGATTGAGGGGATCAGTAGATTTTGTTCTGTGGTCATTTTGTTCTCTTGTTCTGATAGATCTGAGTAGCCGTTACTTTCTGAAACAAGAAAATCCTTTTTGTATTTTCTGTACTTTTGAAACTTCACTGATAATTTACCTTCCAAGCCTCTGCAGCACTCATTCAATTCCTTTTGACCTCTCAACTTGTGGTATCACTTTTAACCCCAAACAAAACAATCCTGTAATTTTTCAGGATTCTAGTTGATCTCCGTTTGCTGTTAACCGATGGCTCCACGTATGGATGGTGTGCTGCTGGCTGATGGGGGATCTGGGTTTCCTTGGTAGCATTAGGCCAGAATTAGCAGCTGAGAACTAGAACTGATCCTACTTTGTCGCACCTCAGCTTTCCGTGTGTACAATCATCTGCAAACAAAAAATCATGCACTCACAGGCCCCCCAACTTTCTTTGTTGCACACTGACATCCTATTTTGGATCAGGAAGCTCCCTGAGCGACTATGTGAACAAACGGAAACAGCAAGGTCCTTTCTCTTCCCAAAACCAGAAGATTTTCACCTTGATGTCTTTCCCATTGACTTGTGGTGACCTCATTTTTATGAACTGTCCGGATGGTTGAAAGATACTACTCTTCTCCCTTTTTAATGGGTTGGGTTTTAGCACAAGCAATCACCTGAGGTTATGTCAGTTAGTCTTCACGGGGCTGTGGGAGCCGAGGTGATGAATGTTTCTGTACAAGCCAGTCAATGTTAAATCAATGTTTAAAACACTTGACTGGTAACGATGTTCTAACTTTGTAAAGGTGTGTTAGAAAACCCCCCAAAATGTTTAATGTAAAATTTAAAAATACATGATAAAACTATTTCCATTCCTTCCTTAAAAAAATAAAAACTGAATTTAAAAATAGCAATAATTTGTAATAAATTATATATATTTTCTCCTAGCTTCCTCATCATTCTTCCTTCAGGGCATAGAGCACATCATCCTGGCTGACGTTCAGGCGCACTCGCAGCAACAGATCGTTTTTGCTGGGTTCTACCAGCAGGAGGCGGCAGGAGCCCAGGCGGGAGCACACGGCCATGGTCTCGGACACCGTGGGGTGCGGCAGACCCTCAATTCTGCACAAGGCCACATGCTGATGGTAGACCTAAAAGAAGCAGGGAAAGCCACAGTGAGTTTCCTTCGGAGGCACCGGAGGGGGGGCACGGGAGGCCCCCTCCCAAAGCCCCTCAGGCTGTGGCTGGGGGCCTGCTCTCGCTCCACCTTCCCCCCAAGCTCCTCTGCTCCCCAGGAGCAAGCTCACCTGCTGCAGTGTGGCTTCTTCCAGGCCTGACCGATGGAATTCGGCCAGGATGGCTCTCAGGAAACCCTGCTCCAGGACAGAGGCGTTCCTAAAGGAAGACAGTCATTGGAGCCTGCAGCCCCCGCTCCCCACCCTGAGGGCTTTCGGCTAAAGTTCCACAAACCCTTAGGGAGCCACTTGGCAGCAGAAAGTGCTTGGGGACCCTGGACAAGACTTCACTTGCCTGCCTCAGTTTCCTTAACTGTAAAATGGGGATAACATCTCCCAAGGTTGTGGTGAGGATCAAATGAGATCACATTTGTAAAATGCTTGACACAGTGCTGGCACTTAGTAGGTATTTAATGGACAAAGAAAATGCTCGTTCCCATCACCATGGACAATGGCCCTTGAGGGACCAATCAGTGACCTGCGCAGGGTCACAAGGGGCCTCTGGAGTACCCAAGGGAAGCACTCACCTGATGGCCATTATGTAGGAAGAGGAGAACATCTCCTCGGTGGCTTTCAGGATATGAGCCACCTTGACCAGGCCGGAGCAGTCGGACTTCTGGTCGGAGAACTCGCAGATCTCTGTGGCTCGCCTGCAGATGTCCAGGCCGCGCCGGGCGTCGCCGGACAGAGCTGCTACCTGAAACCCAGAGCGCTTGGTCAAGGATCCCACCAACTGAGGGCCTTTGGGTTTGACAGCACAGTCTGCCGGGGCCATGACACTGGGGAGGTCATGTGCCTCCAGTAGGGCTGCCGCTCAGTGGGAACCGCAGAGAATTTTCCTCATGAACCTGACTCTGGGCCTTGTCTGGCCAGTAGGGGAGGTTCTGGAGGCCACTTGGCATGGCCCAGCAGAGGTCGGGCTGTTACTATGGGAACGTATTTATGTGTTTCTGCCCAGCAGTGAGCTAGAATGCCCATGATGTCCACTCGAGAGCCCTTCCTAACCCATCCTACTTCCTGCATGGCGGGCCGAGGCCTCTTGTGGCCCCACCTGGGGGATGATCGAGAGGGGCTCTAGGGCCAGCCCTGCTTCTTGTTCTCCTCTGGGTTAGAGGCCTGAGCTGCCCCAAGGCACACCAGGCTGCTGGAGGCCAACTGACCCGGCTGGGCCGAGAGGCCTTGGGCAGGGCCCGGCCTGCAGCCTACAACGAGCCCCTGGGGAATGCTGACCTTCCTGGAGACCAGCTGAATGGCGTCCTCTTCAAAGGCCTTCACCCCCTGCAGGCGGGATGCAATGATCTCTTGCAGCTGCTTGTAGGTGTAAGGCTGGAAGGACATCCTGGTGAGGCCCTAAGGGTCCCAGAGGATAGAAGCTCAGAGATGCCGCCCTGCCAGGGGGCCTCATGCTCCCCGCCAGCCCCCACTCGGGCTCCCCGTGCTCCTCACCAGGCGGCTGGCCACCCTGCTCATCATCATTCTCTCAGGCAGATCCATGGTGTTGGCGATGGCCAGGACCACGAGCTGGCTGCCCCGGTGGCTAGGCCAGTCAAACAGGTTGTAGAGCACGTCCTGTTTCGGCGTCCACAGGAGGTCGAGCTGTCGGGATGGATCCCGAGGAGGAAACCCATTAGTGCTGCTCCCTTGGCTCTGGCCGCCTGGGCTCTAACTCCCTTGGCTCTGTGGCCCCCCAGGGTCCGTGGCCCCCCTCACCTCATCCATCAGCAGCACCGTGGTTTCCTGGGCGGGCGCAGGCTGGCTGAATCGCCTCTGCAGCAGCTCTGCAGCGTGGCTGGCGGTGGCCTTCTGACCCGTCAGCTTCTGGGTTGGGAACATGAGCAGCAGCTCAGCAGCTCAGCCCCCGCAAGTGCCCCGACCTGGGCTGTGCCCGTGGCGGGAGCAGGCTCTCCCTCACCCCGAGGTTAGTCTCACTAGGTTAAACAGGGGTGCTGCCAACCCCAGGCCAAGACCCCCCGCCCCGGTGTAGCAGGATAAGCAAAGGCTCCTGGGAAGAAGTGTCCCTGCAGAAAACCTGGCAGCTCCCGGGGCTCCCTGGACCTCCACAGCCCATTCACGTTCACCCGGCCAGACAAGGTCCTGACCTGCATCTTGCCTTTTTCCTCAAGTCCTTCCCTCCCTTTAGGCTCACTTGCAACCCCGGACCCCAGGCAGCCCAGAGTTCTGTCCTCCGATGCCTGGTGCCGCACTTGGGCTATGCGTGGCGATCTGCCCCCGCCCAGTCCCTGGCACCCTAGAGAGGTGGTGACCCTCTCATCTCTGCAGCCTCACATGCAGCGCGCCCCCTGGGGGCCCGGGGCCGTTCCCTCACCTGCAGGATCTGCACGTAGGCCTGATGGGGCTCGGTCAGCTTCATGCCATTGACCTCGACATAGCTGAAGGAGGGCAGCTCCTCTGTGTGGGCGGCCTGCTGCAGGCAACGGATCACCTCGTGCACGATGGCCGTCTTCCCCGTCCCCGGGACCCCGGAGATGTACATGCACCTGGGGGAGGAAGGGCGGCTGCTGGCGCGGCTCTGACATGGGCCCCGGGATGGGGGGGATACAGAGCGCGGGGCAGGCCCCCTGCTGTTGGCGCGTCCAGGACCGATGGCTTACACCGCCAAGTCTAACGAGCGCTGGTTTCATTTACTATTTACGAATATCTAGCGGCTCCCGTTTGCCTGCCCCATACATTGCAGTTTCAGGTCAAAAGTGGTGATTGGAGCCAGATTAAGGGGCCTTGAATGTCAGAACCTGAATCTGCCCCGAGGCAGCTGACCTTCCACCACCACCCTGTCCCCTCCTCCTCTCTGGAAACCCCACTGGACCCTCTTCCTGCTGTCCCCTCCTGCCCCACCTAGGAAGGACGCCTCTCGTGGCTGTCAGACACCCCCCCGTCCCCCTGGCCCATGCGGAGTTGGAGCTCCATCTCTGGAGCCCTTGAAGGCTTGCCCACATCCCCACTCTGGAGAAGAGCCCCAAGCTTCTCAGGAAGAGCAAGAAGCGAGTCTCACTCGGGGCCGGCGGCCACTGGGCCCTCGAACAGCATGGGCGCGGCCGAGCGTCCCAGACCTTCGGGGCTCCTTTGTGTCCGAGGCCGAAAGGACTTGGCCCGGATATTTCCTCGGCTCCCAGTCCCAGAGGCCCCCGCATGACTCACCCTCCCGTCCCATCGAGAAGTTTGCTTTCCACAAAGCTGTAGATGTCTTGGAACTCCTGCTCCCTGCAAGGCAGAGACTCGGGCACAAAAGCGACATGGAGCCTTGAAGGGGAGACAGAGGAGGGGGGAGACTTTAGAATGGAATGAAAGCGCAGCTGAGACACCTGGGAACGGAGGCCACATGCCCCGGAGGGGCTCTAAGGCCCCCTCCCCCCAATCCCCCCTACTATTCCTGAGCCTCTTGTCGCCCCCCCAGACTCCCACGTCCACAGCTCTGCCACCCTCACTCCCTGCCAGCCAAGCTTTTCGGGATCAGGAAGCAGACTCTGACCTGCCCCTCCCTGTCCTTCCCCTTTTTAGAAGGGCGGCTTATTCCCTTCGCCACATCCCACAGCCCACAAATCTGTGTCAGAACTTGGGCCCAAACCTGCCTTGTGAAAAGACCGAACGTTTCCCCCTGGACGGTCACTCACCTGATCCGGGCCTCCTCGAGCGCGCTAATGGGCTTCTGGGCGGCCTGGCTGCGCCTGCGGATCTGGGGGGTCCTGAGCTCAGGCTGTGAGGAAGGGGGAGAGGAGGCTGCAGCCCGGGCCTGGGACTCTCCCCACCAGGGACGTCTCCCCCAGCCAGCCTGGAGCCCCACTCGGGCTAGCACAGCGCTCACTAAGTTGAAGCTCTGCCATTCATCCTACAGGCCCGTGAGGGCCTTCTCGGGCCAGGTCCCGGGCCACACGTTAGGGAAGCAAAGCCAGAAATGACTGTTCTCGGGGAGCTCGGCCTGCAAGTCGAGCGGTCAGGGCTGGCCGCTGTCCCAGAAGCCTCCAGGAATGAGAGCTCACACATGAGTCACACTCGGGTTTGCATTTAGGGGCCTGTCTCCTCAGCTGAGTCTTCTCCAGCGGCTCCTCTGCGACTCCCAAACCACCTCATTCCTCCCCAGCCTTATGGTCTCCAGACCTTGTCCCTCTGCCCCAGCCCGACCAGCCCACATTGCCCCCTCCCCTTCCACTCTCTGTGGCAAGGCCTCCACACCCATGGTCTCCAGTCCCTTCCTCTCACTACATCCCCTGCCTTCTGGCTCCTGGCCATATTGTCCCCTCAGAGGCTCCAGGGGGGATGGCCTTTCCTCGGTGCCCGGCCCCCCCCCTCCCCTGGGTGGGTCTAGGAGGTCCCATCGGCCCCCTGAGGCAGCAGTCCCTTTAGAGGACTGTGGCCTCGGTTGTCCGGCCACATTCCTGGAGGCTGGAGCTCTTAGTCCTCACAGCCTGACCCAGGACACATGTGCCCACCCCACCAGAAAATGCACCTACAAGAACCTTACTGGTTTTTGGGGGGTTTTGGAAGGAGTCTTAGAAGGCGTCTTGGACCGTGTCTTGGATGGGGTCTTAGAAGGCGTTTTGGATGGGGTCTTAGACCGTGTCCTGGAAGGAGTGGCCTGTAGGGGAGGCTTGCTGGCAGAGCGCTGGGCACGGAGCACGGGCCTCCGTGTTCTCTGGCGCTTGTGGGGCGTGGACACCTCTTCCTCCTCCTCCGCGCTGCTGCAGTCGGGGCTGGAGGCGGCTGCTTCTGGCAGATATTCTTCCTCACTCTCGGAGTCCCAACTCCTGTCACCTAGAATTCTAGGGAAGGGGTGAGACCGGCTCACCTCGACGCTCACAGAACGCAGAACGACCGCGAGCTCTTGGCTCTTCCCGCTCGAGGCCTGAGGGGGGGAGTGGGGTGGGGGGAAAGGCAGCAACATCCCCCTGCCAAGGGGATTCCTTACCTTAAAGTCTCCTTGATCTTTCTCAAGGACTTGTGCGACTGCTTCCTGTGGCCCCGCAGCCTCTCGACCTGCTCTTCCTCCTCCTCATCTGACTTTTTGGCCCCCCTGCAAGAAGACCCCAAGACGTTGCCGGGCGCTGCCTTGGGAAGAAGGGGGCTCACCCACCCAAGGGCAGCAGCCTCGGGGGGGGGGGAACCCCGCAAGAAGCTGCTGTGGCTCCTGCCTTCCTGACAATCTCCCCCTGCCCCAGGTCTTTGGTGACCAGCCCTGAGCGCTAAGTGCCCTGGTCCCAGTCTGGACACCTAGGCACAGACACTTCAGAGCTGAGCGGGCACAAGTGTCCGGAGCCTCGGTTTCTCCCTCACCAAAAGGGGCTATCCCTTGTACCACGCCGACTCCTGGGCCGGGCAAGACGTCCCTCGGCCAAAGAGCTGGAGGCTCACACTCGTCGGGCGTCCTGGGCCCAGTCTGCAACACCCACCAAAGAACTGCACGGGTGAGACACCAGAGTGGGGAGCATCCAGACCCTAGCACTGCAGCCCCCAGAGTGGAGCCTGGGCTTTGTTAGGAACCCCGGGGTCTGATGCCGTGTGCCTCCTTCAGGCATGTTCTCTGGGCTCCTCTCTCAGGTGTGCTCTCTTGCACACACACCCCCCACCCCGTTGCCTGAACACTGAGCCTTCCTCACCCACCTGGGCTGGCGGATGTGGGGCCTCAGGGTCATGGCGGGGCTGGCTCCCACGGACCCCTGGATAGGAGCAAGCCTCAGGTGCTCATGGATCTTTGCTGCCTTCTGGGAGGTGGGAAGGGCTTGACTCTCGCCGTTGGCGCGGGTCTTCTTATGGGGGGAAGGGCTCTCGGCCAAGGCCCCTTTCCTTTTACTTGGTCCCGGAGAACTCCAGGGACTGCTGGGAAGCTGAGGCTGGCTGAGCTTGAGCCTCGTGCGGGGAGACTTGCAGGGTGTCCTCTGGGGACCTGGGGTCCGAGAGAGAAAGAGAGAGCAGTCAGCGGGGAGAAGTCTGAGCTGGGACTGAGCCGGGACCGAGCCGGACGCTCCGCGGACCCCAGGCTGGCGCAGCTGCCCCCTGCGGATGGAGATCTGGCTGGCCTCTGACCACAGGCCTGCCACGAAGCCGGAAACTGGCCTTTCATGGGTCTGAGTCCTCTGAGAGAGTAACGGCTCGGGTCCTGCTGTGGAGTGGGTGCTGCACATCCTAAACCCAAAGGGCTGAGCCCCAACCGCTCCGTTCCCGTGAAAGCAGAGAGCCGAGCAGGAAAATAATCCCTTACTTGTTCCTCCATCTTGTAGGAAGATTATTATTACTAGAGAAAAACGATAATTTGCCAGAGAAAATATTCAGGAGACAATGGCCTGAGACATCTACATAAAGCGTGCAAGTGGGGTCCATGACTCAGACGCCTTGGGGACGGGGAGGAGCAGAGGAGGCCACATAGAGGAGCCTGTCACCAGGGGAACAGGTAGAGAACCCCCAGCGGCCCATGGCCTCCATAGTGAGAAGTCTCCATCAAAGGAAATGGCTGAAACTATCAGGAGGAAACAGCCTGGGGACAAGAAGGGGAAAGCTGGAAAACACAGCGTCGGGACGCGTGGCAGGCGAGCACCCTATAGACTACCTGGGCAGAAAGACGGGAAAGATGAGGAAAAGCGAAGGAAGGAGACCTCCCCAACACCTCAGCACAGAAGCCTGGTATTCTGAACGACTTAAACACTCGGGGCGCCTCGACAAAAGGCCCAACAGTCAACGGCTTTGTTCTGGGGAAGCTGTTCAGGACCAGGCGCTGACCAGCAGAGAAGGGGGCGGTTTATGGAAGGAGGGATGTGGGCACCTCAGAAGGACGCAGACATGCACCCGGAGCTTGTGATAACGGCCTGGAGGAGGTGGGACAGTGACGACGGCCGTCCGTCCCAAGGACACAGCGAGGGGGGCGCCTCATGGTCTCAATGAGTTCCACTCACTAGATCTGACTGAATCATACCCTGGCATATACTGAAACTTGGCAGAGATGGCTGCTGGGAAGTTCTCGGAGGTCACCGAAAAAGAGAATCTCAAAAAGGGCCTGGAACCTTCAAACCCACCTATGCAGGTGGCTGACAGACAGGAGGAAACACCCAGTGCCAAGAACCAAAGTCCTATCCCAGATTCCTCACGAAATTCTAGAACATTAAAGGGAAGCCGAGTACTGAGACATGGAAGGGCTCAGCCCACGCACCAGCTTAGCTTCGGGCAGGAGCCCCCCGCAGGCTGCTGGGGCGGCACGGCGGCTGCAGCCCGAGTCCCGCCTCAGGACCTGGTTTGCCCTAGTTTCCTTCTTGTGAAATGGGGATATAATAACACCTACCCCAGGATTTATAAAGGGCTTAGCCCAGTGATAGCAGGGGATGTGTAAAATATGTATATAATGTATACGTACATTATATATATGTGGGGATGGGTGCACACACACACATACATACACACACACACTCAGAAGAAACCCCTGGATTCTCCTCTCCCTTACTTTTGGGAGTAACTAGATTTCGATTCCAGCAAAGGGATTTGACCGTGTCTCTTACTATCTTATGGGAGATGAGCAAAAGAGCTATGGACTAGATGTCACTCACAGCCCACATGCTGGATCTCACTGTCTGATAAGGGGGAGCTCCCCACTTCCCGGGGCAGCTCTGCCACCCTGGGACAGCTCTCATTGGCAAGGAGGGTCCTTTTGCACCAAAGCCCAATCCCCCTCTCTGCACTTGGTCCCCATGGATTCCAGCTCTACCTTTCTCCATGTTTCAGTTTTGGAATACGCGGCCCTCAAGTTACCCACCCCCAGAATGGAGCCCCCCCTGCAGGGTTGTCACGTAGAAGGGACCAGCCTCGTCCCCCAGGCCCCAAGAGGGCCAAGCGTTAGAGCCACGACAGGTTGCCAAGAAGAATAGCGCAAACTTCCTCACAGGAGAGGTTGCTCAAAGTGAATCAGGGACACGCTCCCTCCTAGAGGGGGTCAGATGGCCCCGTAGCTCTTGGCCGTAGCCAGTGGTGGTTTCCAAAGGGACCGGGATGACCCACACTGAGGAAGGGGAAGTGCTGACTCCGTGCAGGCAGAGGTGCCTAGGCCCAGAGCTGCCTTTGAACCTCAGTCCCATCAGCCATCTCCGACTAGATGGCCTGGACACTCCCCAACTCTCCCTCCCTATCCCCAGACCTCGACATCTGTCAGAGGCACCAGGAAGATTCACTGAGGGTTTTAGAAAAGAACCAAAGGAGAGAAAGGGTAGGGACCTTTTAAAGGGATTCACTGAAGGAGACCCAGGCAAGGGCCGATCTGGGGAGGAATCTAAGGCTGGGGTAGACGCGGACCTTGTGGAGGCAGGAGGAAAGATGCCGGTAAATCAAAGAGATTCAAGGGCAGAAGGGTGATAGTGAGAGGGAGAGGGGTGGTCTGTTAAAGGGGGGAGGGAAGGCATCCAGGCTGCAGGGAGAGGGACTGGCCTTGGCAAGCAGAAGGGCCGGCTCTTTTATTTCTCCTCAAAAAATAAAGGAGGGAAGTGTCGGAGGAATGGACGAGGAGAACTGAGAGCTCCTTGCAAATGACCTCAGTAAATGTTTTTGGCAAAGTATGGAGTGAGTGTGTCAGCTGAGAGGGTGTCAGGGAGGATTCGCTCTGGGCGACTTGCTGGCCACGCCAAGGTTTTTGTGAGAACAGAAACGCAGCGTGCCTTATGACTTACTTCCGAGATTCAGCCGTTTTCTGGCCCGAGGAGGAGTGGAAGGACGGGGGGTTCGGCTGGCACGTATTTCCTGGGACGGGCAGGACTTGGAGATGGAATGCCGTGACTCTATGCGTCCGATTCCCCGCTCTGCAGTGTCCCCGGGCCTGGTTCCTGGCACCCTGGGGGAAGCGTTGCGCCGAGGGCTCAGCTCCTGCGGCCGCCTCATCTCGGCAAGCAGCTTTGGGGCCAGGGGGCGGAAGCACTTGTTGTCCCAGGAGAGTTTGACGTAGAATGTCTGTTCGTCCTTCTGCCCCTTGGGAATCCCCTGCTCTGGGGCCAAAGCCACGACCTGCATTAGGAAACGTGAATGATGAGGGCCCAACGGCGAGGCAGCAGCTCCTTCCCAGACTCATCACCACCAAAACCTATGGCTGGCTTCAGAGTGAAGGCCTTCGGAAAGGCTTAAGAAAGCAGGACCAGTGGAAATGTACATAGTGACCGACCCCAGAACCGCACCAGAAACATGTGAAGGACCGCGCTGGCCAAGCTCCCTACAATCTTCCAAGGCTGATCCCGCTTTCCCCAGGTTCATCTCCCGAGGCCCCGCAAAGGCATCCTTAGCCGTGGGGGTGACGGCTGCTCGGCCACCCTCCCTCCATCTCGGGGGGTTCTCTCCCTCCTCCCCTCCCAGACCACGGCCGAATCATCTCTAAAACGGTATCAGGCGGATGCCCTGCAGAGTTTCTCCTGGATTTTCATCTCTGAGCTCGTTGGACCACGTGGGATAGACACGCAAGAGCGGTCACTGAGCCCTGGGAGCTCCGAGCAGTGCACGGTGCGTTCCTATAAACTCAAACTCCCCCTCATACCTCACACCCTTTCTCTCAACAAAACCAAGCCCCCAACTGCCATTTTTTCTCTATCCTGGGAGGCCCGAGTGATGATGGAAGTGACCTGACGAGTGGACCCAAGGGAGGTAGAACCAAAGCTCGGGGGACCACTCACCTGGGCCGGGCCGAGGATGCACTTGACACTGACGTCCCTCGGAGGGTCATCGTACCAGAAGATCTCCTGTTTGGCAGCCTCCCGGCCAAGCAGCTTGCGCTTGCCGATGGGGATCTCACTCAAGCGAATGAACCACTGAACCACAGCGTGCGAGTTTGGCTCAGAGTCCGAGGAAGAGACTGAGCAGGAAGAGAAAAAGGGAAACACACACTTTGTGAGGGCGGCGCCGACGACAGACATGGCCTGGGCCCCCGGGGAGCCGTTCCTCCTCCTGACGACCAGCCAGCCGTGTCAGGAGTCAGGAAATCCTGGCCCGAGCCCCAGCTCTGCCACTTGGTCCTCGCGGGCAAATCACAAAACCTCTTAGGCCTTACCTTCCTCAAGGAAAGTGGGAGAGAGTGAGACCTATCAGGACTTAGCTTGGGGCCTGTGGGTTTTAAAATAAATTTCAGGCTCACAAGACGGCGATTCTGAGAGAGGGCTCAGTGGACCAGGTGGACTGTGTGAGGGGTCCAAGACCCCCCCAAGTGAGGGGGAGAGCTGTACCAGCTTATGGCAAATCACAGGGACCCAGATGCTTAAGTAAGCCATGAAAATGGCCAGAAGTCTGAGGTCAGAAACAATTCCAGGTCAGTGCTCAAAGAAACCAAGAGGGCACAAAACAAGTAGATGGAAGTAAAATGCCGCTTTGAATGGAAAACGCCCAGCTGCTGAGCTGACGCTGGCCAGAACAAACGGACACCACCAATGCTGCTCACTCACTACCTGGGGGGTCCCCCCAAACAAACTTCCCACAGTTGTGTCCGTGGAAGCTGGGTAGCGTGGGTGCCCTTCTCACATCCACTCTCCAACATGGCCTTGGGACGGAGCCTCCCCACACCTTCCCATTAAAACCATTTCACTCGTCAGGAATTCTACTTGGAGCCCCAGCTTCTGCTGGACTGACCGTCAGGGAGCTCTCCCATCAGCCCTCTCTTCCTGTGTCCTCCTGGTAGTTCCCCCCCAGAAGCCATTCCCTTTTGTATCCAGCCTTTATCCCCCCCCCCCCCCCCAAGAAGGGGCTCACATGCCTATATCAGATGTCTGTAACTGGTAACCTCTTCATTTCCGTTCCTTCCCAGTCCCCCCTTGTCCTGATCTAAGCCCCCAGGTGCTGGGTGTCTCTCCCCACAGGACTGTAGCTCCCAGTTAAGAACCTTCCTCCCATGACGGGAGGCTTGGCAGGCTCAGCTGCTCCCAGCCACAAGGGCCTGAGCCTGGTCCTCCCAGAGCCCCCGGGACTGGCTGCATTTCCCAGAGGAACTCACCATCCCTACAAAGCTTGAGCAGCTTCGCGACATATGGGTTGTCATCGTCGTGGCCCTCCACCAGCATGAAGTCCCCCACGCTGATCTGGTGTCGGACGCTGCTGTTTGGAGCCGTCACGTAAATGCTTCTGCAAAGCAGGACAGGGAGACATTGGCCCCGAGGGCAGGAAAACCAGGTCCCCGAGAGCCCGGGAAGGGAACCGGCCGATCCGGTCTGGCCAAGCCGCCTCCAGGCTCACCAGGCTCCTCCACAGGTGTGTGTGTGCCTGGGACCGAGGGGGAGGACCCGCGGACGATAGAAGCCAGGAGGCTCTGGCCGGGGCGGACCAAGGCCAGGAGGCAGCCAGACAGTCCAGGGCCAGCCTCAGAAATGCGCTGCAGGCAGATACGAGGGGCAGCCGCCCGCCTTCCTCCTCCTGACTCTGGGAGAAAACCAAGCCCTGGAACTGATTCTGGCCCCGGGAGGCTGGGCCTGAGACAGGCTCCGGGAAAGCCCCCGAGGGCCGCAGCCTTACCTGTAGAATTTGTGGTGAAGCTTCCGGTCATAGAGCTCCAAGTCGTGCCAGGAATAATTCCGCACGGCCTTGAGTCTGGTGAAATAGCGGTTCCTCATGGCTTTTGGTCCTGGGGGAGGGGCAGGGGGAAAAAGCAGGCTCTAAGACCCGAGCTGGGCTGGGCCTGAGAAGCCCTGGGGAGGCATTTCTCCCCACAAAGTCAAGGGACTTGCTGGGGTTCCCCATGGGGGCGGGGGGGGGGGGGAGAGAAGGCTTCCATGCTGTGGCCCAGCCTTGGCCGGGATTAGCTGGAAGGAACTTGCCCTGGGCCCTGCAGGGATCCCCAGAGGGGCTAGTTCCCAGGGCTTCCCTCCAGCCAAGCAAGGCCGGGGCTCCTCAAAGGTGGAGGCTGGCCCCAGACCCGGCCCTCCTGGGGAGACCCCCCCCTCCACTCTCCCCCCCCCCCTCGGGTTTCAGAGGAATTGGGGGAGAAATGGTGACCGATTCCCAGCAGGGGGAGTGAGGGGGAGACAAGTCTCCAACCTGGGGGGCCGAAATGCCTGATTAACCCCATTTCTCCCACCCTTCCCCCCCTCGGAGTGGGCTGGGCCAGGGAGAAGAGAGGCCCAGGGCGCCCCGCAGCAAGGACTTAATGAATATCGTGGAGTTCTCTCAGTGGAGCGAGTCTCTCAGGTCAAAGGGCAGCGGCTTTTAGAGAAGTCTCCGAGAGCCAGGAGGTTTTTGATCATGAGGGACCCCAGGGGAGGGGGGTGGGACACCCGGGGAACCTTCTTCCCGCAGCCCACACCTAGCAATTCCGGGCGTGAGGGTGGCAGAGGGAGGAGGGACCCGGCCCCAGGGCGGGTCCTCGCTTCTCCGGGCTCTGGGGTTTCTGATAACGAACCCCGCCCCACCCCCACCCCACCCCCACCCAGAGCGCTTTAAGTGGGCCGAGGTGGGGGAGGGGGGAGGGAGCCCGGGGCAGATTCCTTGCCCCAATCAAGCAGAAGGGGCCTGAAACCCGGCTGGGCCTGGCCCTAAGTACTTTCCTCCGTCCTCCGGCAGAAAGGGAGGGTCCCGGACGCACCAGCCAGCGCCGCCGCTCCGGGGCTGGGACCCCTCCTCCTTCCCGCCTGCCTCAGTTTCTCAGTCTGCTTTAGGCAAGCGCCGCCTCCCGTGCCTCAGTTTCCCCGCGTACGAAAGGGGGCGGCATGCGGGCACCCCGAGCTCACCCTCTCGTGCCCCTCGCTTGATCCGTGGCTCCGCGTGCGCCCAGTTCGCCCCGCTCTCCACTGGCAGCGCTAGAAAGAAGCTTGAAATAAAAAAAAAATTCGCGCCAAGCCGAACGTGGCCCCGCCCCTTACGCCAGCCACAAAGGGCCCGCCCCTTTCTCCTCCCCCCACGTCCGGACACGAGGCTTTTGTCTCCGCCTCTCCTCCTCTTCCGCCCCTCCCAGATTCAAAAAGTCATTGGACGTCCAGGCGCCCCGCCCCTACGCCCCCCCCTTCTCTTTCCTCCTGCTCACGTCATCATTGTGAAACCGCATCTGGGCAGATAGGCGTCACTGTCGCTGTCGAATGCCCGGTTTCAAGATGGCCATTCAGGTGGCGTCATCCCGCCGACGCACCTTGGACTCTGCTTTTCGCTCGACTCGTGCGGAAGTGACGCGCAAATCTCTCGCCGGAAGGACGGCGGAGGCGGCGCCGAGAGCTTCCCAAGATGGCGAATCGTACGGTGAAGGATGCTCACAGCATCCACGGCACCAACCCGCAGTACCTGGTGGAGAAGATCATCCGGACTCGAATCTACGAGTCCAAGTACTGGAAGGAGGAGTGCTTCGGGCTCACAGGTGCGCGGCCGGGCGGGCGGGGCGGCCCCGGGGGGGGGGGGCCCGGGGCGCGGCGGCGAGCAGACTCCCCGGACGTTTGGGCCCCAGCGGCCCCGTGCGCCTCGCCGCCTCTCCTTCCGCCGACGCCCCCCCTGCTTGGCTGACAGCTCTCGCGGGCGGCTGCGCCCGGCATGCGGCAGGGGCCCAGCACACGCTCCAGAGCGGCTGCTGTTTGAGGGGCGGGGAGAGGCAGGGTCTGACCCCGGGCTCCTTAAGGGAAAGGCCTCGGTGAGCGGGCCGGGCTTCGGCTTTGCCGCGGGGCGTTCGGCTCGGGACGCCCGCTGCCGGTTCTGGTTCCCAGGCCACAGGAAGGGGCAGGGCCATGGATAACGCAGGCAACTTTTCCAGCTTCCGCCTGGAGAGCTTCCGGAGGCCGAGGCGAGAACTGAGCCGGGCTTCTTCCCGCTGACGATGCCCGGAGGTTCTCGGGGCTCGCCTCGGGGCTCCCGCCTCACTCTGCCCTTTGTTTTCAGCGGAGCTTGTCGTTGACAAGGCCATGGAACTGAGGTTCGTGGGGGGCGTCTACGGCGGCAACATCAAACCGACCCCCTTCCTGTGCCTGACCCTGAAGATGCTGCAGATACAGCCGGAGAAGGACATCATAGTGGAATTCATCAAGAATGAAGATTTCAAGTAAGTGGGAGACGCGCCTTCTCCCTCCTCCTGGGAGTGCTCCCCATTCCCCGGGGCGCAGGCGCTTTGGCGGGGCGGCTCCAGCGCGGCTCTTCTTTTCCCCCGGGTTTTGTCCTTAACGGCTTCATTTCCTTGGTGCTTGTGCCCCCTCTGCTACACCGCGGTCCTCCTTACTTCCCTGTTGAGTCTTAACTTTACAATAGACCTTAAGTTAGAATTGACTTCTCTTCTGGTGAAAAATATTCTGACAATTATCTGTGGTCTTGAACTCCTGACCCTCAGCTTCATTAGCGAATGGAGGCAGTTAGGCTGGGAGGTCCTTTGCAGCGGTGAAGCCCTTTCCTAGTCCGTCTGGGATCTTGTGACTTGTAAATAAGTGTGTTTCGGTTACAAGGTTGCGAGATGTTGCCAGCGACCGCGAGCTTTGTATGCCTGCTTTACATACGTACAAGAACCCTGACATGTAGAACCCACCTGCCTGCCGTTCTCACCAATCACTGTTATGGAAGGTGAGCTAGGGTTAGAAGTTTGTTGCACTGGCCAGACCCTGTGCCTTTTAAGAGGCTCATTGACAGCAAGTTGGAGGCTCACTGGGGCCCGGAGAGGGTTCTGGGGCTTGGGCTGGCCTGTTCAGGAGGGAGAAGTTAGCAGAGCAGATTCGGCTCCTTTAGAAAAACTCCTCACAGGCGGCCTTGAAGGCCGGTGGCTTCTGGCCCCCCACTGTCCGTTAGAGATAGGGCCAAGAGGACTCCTTGCTTGTGGGGGAAGTAGGACCCATGATTTTCACCTCGTCGGGCCTTTCCCCAGCGACGGGCAGCTCCACTCTCCCCCGCCTTCTGATGCAGACTGTACCTTTTTGGACAGTTCTAGTTGATAGGAGGTTGGAGCTCGGATTGTTCCTCTCTGGGGCCCCAGAGAGATGACAACAACAAAAGACTTCCCTCAGCCCAGATTTCTCTGGAACCCTCCCTCTCATTTCTCCTGGTACGGCAGGGCTCCTTTCCGGTCACGCACTGTCACTTTGTTGCGCCGTTCCCCGGGTGATGGGCGTCCTGGGACCTCATGGCTCATTGTCGTCATGGAGGGAGGCACCATGCACACGAGGCCTTTTCTGTTCGTGGATCTCTTTGGGTCTGGACATGGTAGGGGTCGCAAAAGGGCACTTGTGTGTGTGGAGGGAATGCGCTTCTTCCCGAGTCTTAGGCTTGCTGGTTATCTCATTGAGTCTTCTTTCAGGTACGTCCGCATGTTGGGGGCCTTGTATATGAGGCTGACGGGCACTGCCATCGACTGCTACAAGTATCTGGAACCTCTCTACAATGACTATCGGAAAATTAAGAGCCAGAACCGAAACGGAGGTGAGTGCAGGGCCGCCGTGCTCTGGGAGCCTGGATCGCTGAGCCTTGCAGGGTTTGTGTTTGATTCATGCTTCTCCCCTCCATGGGTCCCAGTGGCTGCTTGGTTGGAGGGATATCATGAAACTTCAGAATTAGTAATGAGGGAGGGTACAGTGAGGAAGGGGAGGGGCGAGGAGGAAGACAGTCTCATGTAGAGTCATGTTGGAGGGATGGGGAGAAAGGGGAGCCCCAGGAGTGGCGCCTCTCACCGCTGGACCACTTTTGTCCTCATAGGGAGGATTTCCCCATCCTATCTTCAGGAAAAGATTATTGGGGGTCTCCTCCTTTCCTACACTTTGTTGTCAGACTAATCCTCCGAAGGCACAGATCTTACCACATTGGCTCAGATAGAAAGTTCTGTTTGGCTTTTAAAGCCCATCGCAGCCTGGCCTCCTTCTGCATTCCCAGTCTCCTTGCCCTTTATGCCCTTCCATTGCTCCTAGGACCCCAACCCCCTCACTGATCCTCACACAACATCTCCAGCTCCAGACTCTGGGTGCTTTCCCTAGCTGGGCTCCCTGCCATGAGTGCTCTTCCTGCTCATCTCTGCTTTTGGCTCCCCTGGCTTCCTTCAGGTCCCACCTAAAATCTGACCTCCCACAGGAGATCTCTTTGGATCTCCCTTCCTGTGAGACCTTCCCCCTGAGACCAGCCCCAGTTCATCTTGTTCTTGACCTATTTGTCCCGAGTTCCTCGTTTGTGGTCTCCCCCATTAGGTTGTGAATTCCTTGAGAACAGGGATTCTGTCTCCCCAGCACTTGGTACCATGGCTGGTGCATAGTAGGGGCTTGATTAGTGCTTGCTGTCTGACTGAATGCTATTGAAAATAAGAATTCCTTCCATAACATCCTCCCACAGGGGTGTCACACTTTAGTCACTTGGTAAAATCAAGGTAAATTCAAAATCTCTGTCCTGGAAGATCTTTGGGGACTTCAGGGGCTGTCCGTCCTGTGCTGGGGTCCGGATCTGCCCGCAGGGGTTCTGGGCATGGCCACCTGCAATTTGGCTTTCTCATTTCCTTTCTGCCTCACCCTGAGCTGCTGGACTTTTCCCCCAGAGTTTGAATTGATGCACGTAGATGAGTTTATTGATGAACTGCTCCACAGTGAACGTGTCTGTGACATCATCCTGCCCCGGCTTCAGGTAAGAGGAAACAATCACCTTGCAGGGGAAGGGGAAGGAGAGTCTTCTTGGACTGTGCTCCTGTGCAGAGGGGTGGTGGGCAGAGGAATTGTGAGAGAAGCTGGAACTTCTGCCCTCATGGCTCTAAGGAGACACAGGTAACATGGCGTAGTGGGGAGATGTGGGGAGATCCTGGACCTGGGATTTGGGTTTTGGTCATTGATGGGTCACGGACAAGTTGCTCCCTTGGACCTCTGTAAAATGCGGGGTCAGAGGACTTTGGGGGTGAGACACACAGCCTGCCAATTGTGAGCTCTTGTCACTAGCACTGTGAGACCCATGCAGCAGAGGAAAGACGGGGACCGCGCTTCTGAGGCATGGACTAGCTCTCCCGGGCCGGCCTCATTTCCCAGCTCGGTGCCTCGGCATCCTTCGGCCACCAGGTGGCTCCTGAGACCGTGGTACAGCCTGCCAGCCTGGGCTTTGAATTGTCCCTTACCAGGAGACCATATGCTTCTGGGATTGCGAGGGCCAGTCAGATCCATTTCTTCTCCTTCTTTTCCTCAGTAATATTTAATTTTTCCATGTACCTCTTTTTGATATTCATTTATGTAAGACTTTGCGTTCCAAATTCCTCTTTCGCCTTCCCCTCCCCAAGACAGTAAGCCACCTGATACAGGTTATATGCTCTCCGGCCCTTTTAATGTGTTTCCATACTTGTCATGTTGTAAGAAAAAGTCTGATCTGCTTCTAAATTGGGATTTCCTCCGGGACAGCCCTGACAAGTAGAGGTGAAGCCTTTGTGGAGAACCCCCGGGGAGGATGAGGAACCTCTCTGGCTCTGAAGGCCCCTTATCCTGCCTTTGGGCCATACTGAGTGTTAGGAAATCTGAACTGGGCCGGCTTGGGACATTGCCTCTGTTGCTCCTAGCCTTACCCTCTAGGGCCAAGCAGAAGTCTGATTCCTGTCTCTCACAGCACGAGGAAAGGCATCGACTTGAGATTCGTAGGTGGGGAGATAGGTTGGCATCTTCCCTGTGTATCAGAGTCTTCCAGGTTGTCCAGAGGGCTGGCTTAGGTGACTTTCTCAGAACCACACAGCTAAGATGCATAACAGACAGGACTCAAACTCAGATCTCATTAGCTTTGAGGCCAGTTTCTATCTCCTGTGACACACGGATGTTCTTCCCAAGACTAGGAGACTTGTGTCATGTGTGCCCCCTCCCTGTAGTTTCCTTAGCTCTGGGCTACATCCTCTTGTGGCTGCCATATGGGGCAGGCAGACGGAGCGAGCCCTCCTACTGTGCAGGCTGAGCCTGGGCCCTTTTCCCTGCCTGGGGCTGTGTTCTTGTTCTGAGTTGGACCTGATCACGGGGAGCATCAGGAGTTCTTTACCTTCTTTGTGTGTTCTGGTGAAGCCCAGGAACTCTTCTCGGAGTCATGTTTCTAAATATACAAAGAAAGCCAATTATAGTGAAATCTAGTCCCAGAGTTTTACTTATTTTAAAGATCCCTGTTTAAGAAGCTGGAGAGCTGAGCTTTGGGGCCAAGTCACCAGCTTCCTAGGGGCTTTCTGGGCTTGGTTTGTTTTAAGAGCCTTTGGTCCATCCTGGAGTCACAGATGTGGACAAAGCTTCCGGGCGCTTCTGGCCCACACTGAGGGTTTGGTTCTCCTTTTATCTGCTAAAGTTTGTCACACGGTCTGTGTAGCCTGAGGAGGTAACATTAAGTCATGGGTGGAAGGGGAAGAGAAGCTAATTGTGCTTTGTTATGGGGGGAGACTTGCTAAAAATGAGCTGACCCGGGGAATGGGCTACTGGGGAGCAGGGGCCTTTCTCTGACACTGGGGGCCTTTGAGCGAAGGTGGAATGAATCTTTGGCCGAGATGTGGTACAAGAGCCTCTCTGGCCAAATCCTTCCGGCTCCAGAAGGGACCGGAGATCCCCTCTGGCCTGTTTGGAAATCAGTCAAGCTATTTGGGGACTCTTGGGTTAAAGGCTGACCTTGAGCCAGCCTGGACTCGGTCATGGTGTCTGCATGTCCTCGGTCACTTCCCATTCTAGGCTTCTTGGTCCTTTCCAACTCTAGTTCTCTGAACCTCAGACGGTCCAGTTGAGTAATAGTATTGTTACTCAGTTTCTCCAGCCCTTCATGGATAGATTTGAAAAAACTCCTTTAACTTTGCCTTCTGGCTTCTGAGCTCGTCACTGATTGAAACAGCTCTCTCCGAAGCTATCAGTCTTCCTTTAATTGCCAGGTGTCTGACTTCAGGAGGGAAGCCGTTCTCCCCACACAGAGAGCGGCCTCCTCTCGCAGAAGTGCTGGGGCAGGGGGGCCACGCTCTATGGTTTGCTTGGGATCGCTGCCCGAGTGTGTCAGGGTGGGGCCCCAGTGTGTCAGGGCAACCTCCCTGCCTCTGTGTGTGAACCAGCAATCTCTTGGTGTAAACAAGAAATGTTCCCCAAGGCCCGGGTTTGAGGCCCGCCCCTCCCCTTAGTGCTTTCTCAGATAGAAGTGGGGGTGATGGCACCACGTGGCCCTGCGGGAGATACGGGGGGGGGGGGCAGCGTGCCGACTCTCCTCTCTGCTCCCCACAGAAGCGCTACGTGCTGGAAGAGGCCGAGCAGCTGGAACCTCGCGTCAGCGCCTTGGAGGAGGACCTGGACGACGTGGAGTCCAGCGAGGAAGAGGAGGAGGATGACGACGATAAGGTCTGGCCACGGGGTTGGGCCTCCTGGGTTCTCTTTGGTGCTGCAGGCGCCTCTGCCTCCCGGGGCTCCATCCTAGCAGTGGCGGGAGGGGTACGGGCCTCTCTGACCCCAGCCTTCAGCCTCTGCCTCACCCAGAGTGGGGTCAGACAGATCAGAGAAGCTTCTGGGATTGCCAGCTGCAGATTAGAAATTCTTCGCCCGGGATCTGCACTCTTGGCTTTAATCTACTGTCAGTCAATCAGTCTGTCCCTGTCAATCTATCTTTGTCAGTCTGAATTTCAACATATTGTTAGCTACCTTTTAACATAACTG
This sequence comes from Sarcophilus harrisii, assembly GCF_902635505.1. Classification (NCBI taxonomy): domain Eukaryota; kingdom Metazoa; phylum Chordata; class Mammalia; order Dasyuromorphia; family Dasyuridae; genus Sarcophilus; species Sarcophilus harrisii. Next base: position 24,052,074 of record NC_045429.1, on the reverse strand, counting down.
ACTTTCTTTGTCATTCAGTGCGTTTTATTCTGTGGACTTAAAAACTCTGATAGTGGAAAGGGTCCAGAGGCTTCCCAAGCCTGCCAAGGCCCATGACACAAAAGGCAGTTTCAGTAGCTCAGCATGAGGATGGGAGGTACCGGCTTGGGGTCCGGAGCCCCTCACTCACTCTCTGGGATTTTGGCCTCCCTGCGCTTTCCCCTCATCTATAAAAAGGGACAGTATATTCCCTGCTTGCTCAGGAAGGGATGTGGAGAGAAGCCCAGTGGAGCGCTTCCTAAGATTTTCCCTGTGCGGGTGTGTAGGCCGGCCTGAGCCCACCTGATGCTTTGCTTGCTGGAGCTGGAGATCTCTGGAAACAGAGGGCAGCCATGAGGGTGGGGAGAGGCTTGGTTCCCCCTCACTCCCCACAATCCCCCTGGGCTTTGGTTTCTAGCTTTAAGGTTGGCATCTTTTCCTCAAACCCGAGTTGTGGCCCCCTACCCCAGAATGGGGCGCCTTTCTACTTTCTCCCACTAGTAAAAGCATTTCCCTGGGCCAGAATGTCTCAAGAGGGATGGACTCCTCCTTTCCCCTTTGGCAGCTGGTACCTGGAAGTCCTTGTAGTGGGTCCTTTTCTGCTTCAGGTGGGCAGCTGTAATGCCTCTGTACCACTGACTGGGCACTCCCAACATGCCAGCTGCATCACAGGCCCCCTTGGGGGGAGCACGTGCTTGGCTAGGTGCTGTGAAGAGATGAAAAACGAGGCTGGGCGGGCGCCTGGCCCTCCAGGAGCTGGGCTAAGGTGAAACAAATGCCTGTGCAAATGTACCTGTGGGCCAGCAGAAGACCCCAGGTGCTAGGTGGGCAACGGAGGGGAATTTCTGGGAAAAGTAGTAGGTGTGGCCCCTTGCCAGCCTGGCAGGTGCTCTCCGTGCTTTTTGATGTGCACAATGTGCACTTGTTGATTTCCCACCATGTGCCAGGTGCCCGGAGTGATCAAGACTCCAAACATAAAGCATCTCCAGGGGGAGATGGTGCTGGTGGGCAGGGGTGGAATCAGGAAAGGCTTCCAGGAGGAGGGTTGTTATTAGAATTTGACAAGTCCCCTTCCCAGCCCCCTAAAGTGCTCTGCCCCTTATAATTGGGGAAGTATAATGCAGAAAACTCAGGGTTCTGTGGGTGATGGAGGGCAGGACCTTCCACCATCAGTCGTGGGGCATCCAGCCGGTCACTGCCTTGGGCTGATTCTGTTATGTTTGTTTTTGTGCTCAGTGTATGCTGGTCTTACCATATTTCCCCAGATAATCACGTCTTGGCAAGTGCCGGGCAGCTTCTTGTTCGGCCATTCCCTAGGCAAGAGGTACCCCTGCAGGCCCTGACTGTGTGTGTGTGTATGTGTGTGTGTGTGTGTCCTTGTGTCCGTCTGTCTTTGTCATCTTGCTGGTTTACTAAAGGCAGGGAGATGGATTTGTTAATGGAAAGTGAAAAGGGGATGGTCTAGAACCCATTGGAAACCAGAGAGAAAGTTTTCACACAAGTGTTATTTGTGGGCACCCCCAACAAGGAGATGTCCTTTGTTGGCTCTAAGGGGTGACTTCTTCGTGAGCAGAACCTTTGGGGTCTCCTCGGAGCCCATGAGTGTGCTGACCTCCTGTGCTTTGCCCGTTTCCAGCTGGAGAGAGCCCCATCCCCAGATCACCGCCGGCGAAGCTACAGAGACCTGGACAAGCCCCGTCGCTCCCCCACGCTGCGCTACAGGCGGAGCCGGAGCCGCTCTCCAAGGAGGTAAGGGTGCCAGGAGCCGCCCTTCTGCCAGCAAGGGGTCGCTCCTGTGGCCGAGGCTGGGGTTTGCATGGGGTGAGGGGCGGCTTCACTCTGTGGGGAGATCCAGCTGGGCAGCATATGCTCAAAGGAGTTGTCTTTTCTCCCCTTGCAGACGCAGCCGCTCTCCCAAAAGGAGGAGGTAAGACTTGACTCATTTGGGGACTGATCAGTTCAGCTTAAGCAGCCGTGGAGTCAGGGCTGCTGGGGGCAGAACCCGGAGCAGAATCTGCCCCGCTGTGGTATGAGGGGGGCGAGGGGGTGAGACTCTTGTCTCCAGCACATTTTTGGGTCTGGGATTGTGCTGAGACTTTGTTCTGCTGCCGTGTCCCCACAGTCCATCCCCTCGTCGAGAAAGACATCGCAGCAAGAGCCCACGACGCCACCGGAGCCGGTCCCGAGAGCGGCGGCACCGTTCCCGATCTAAGTCTCCAGGTATCTCAATTTTGGGGTGGAGTCATGTCCGGCCCCTGTGCTGTAGGGCCTGAACCCCAAGCCCCTCGTGAAGTCCTGGGGCTGGGGCTCTGTATTTGGAGCCTGCCCTTCACGGGGCCATGGGACGAGGGTCTGCCCCTCCAGGGAGGGACCGCGCTGGAGCAGTTTCCCGGGAATGCCCCATCTCATTTCCTTCCCTCCCACAGGCCACCACCGGAGCCACAGACACAGGAGCCACTCAAAGTCCCCTGAAAGGTATCTGTGGGGAATGTGGACGTGGGGGTGGGGGAGATCTGAACGGGTCTAAGGAGGTGACTCCCTTTCCTCTTCCATAAAATGGGACTAATCCCGGCAAGGTCAGGCTCACAGGGCTGAGAGAGAGCTGCCCCACAGGAGGGAGAGCCAGGACCTGGGCAGGCCCCTCCTAAGGCGCCATTTACATCTCTCACACAGTAGGTGCTTCATAAATGCCTGTTGACCAATTAAAGAAATGACTTTGTGCCCCCCACAGTCCTCATTGAAGGACAAGTCTAGTCTGTGGGCTCAGCCTAGAACACAGTCGGTTTCATAAATGTTCATTGATTAAGGGAGGGAACCAGGTGGGAGCCGAGTGAAGCCATTTGTGTTGTTCTTCCAGGTCGAAGAAAAGCCACAAGAAGAGCCGGCGCGGGAACGAGTGACAGACGCCTGACCAGCGGTCTCCTGGGGTCCGAAGGTGTCTGCCCCCACGGCCAGCTTGGACCGGCCTCAGCGCTGTGGCCGCCACCGTCGGCCCCTTCTGCAGCTCGCCCCAGCCCCTGTCCCAGTTTCTACGACTTTTTTTTAATTGGCCTAAGCCGAGCCGTGCTGTTTTTTGTGACGTGAAGACTTGTTTTGGACCCTTCCCCATTTGTCTGGTGGAAGAACAGGATGTTTCGCCCCAAGGGCTGCCTTTTGTACCCCATTTTCTTTCTTTTTTTTTTTTTTGATTACGCGAGGTTTATCTCCATCCAGATTAAACTGTGATTAACCAGGCACAGTGTCCGGCCCTTTCTTTGGTGAGCTTTGTAATGAAACATTGCGGGTGCAGTGGCCTCAGCCTCCGGACCTGGCAGACAGGCCAGCCTGTTCTTGCTGGGCAGGGGGCAGAATCGGGGTTTGAGACTCTGACTGGGTGACCTTGGACAGGGGCCTCCAGGGCCTCATCTCCCTAAGATTCAGGGGCTGGGTCCTCAAGGCTTGTCCCACAGCAGGCCATGTGCTTTGGGCCCTAGAATGTTGGGGTTTCGTGGATCGTTGCCAGAGCATCCAGACTGGGAGCTGAGGACGACACCACGGGTTGAGGGCTGGGCGCCCAAGTTTGAAGGAGAGGAGGGCTTCGTGGTTCAGTCTGGGACATTGTGATTGGGATGTCCAAGAGGTAGCTGCACATTGAGGACCGGGAGTTAGGGCTGGATTCATCTGGCGGTCACTGGGGATAACGGTGCCAATGGGAGCTGATGAGATCCCTGTTTATAGTGAAAAGAGGTGGCCCGGGACCAAGCTTTGCGGGTTACTCACACTATGAGTAACATGGAGAAACAGGAAAAATCAAGAAGAATAAGAATGCGAGTGTGACCACCTGGAGGAGTGAAGGCTGCGGTCTGGGCTGGCCAGCTGAGTGATGGCTGCCATTCACCCAGTCCCTTTGGAAGGCGCTTGAGTCAATTCTCAGATCTCAGTAAAGCTAGGGGCTGTTGGGGCCCATTGGGCTTTCATGGTTACCAGAGTTGTTAGAGAATCCCCAAAAAGATTGCCAATTCAACCTGCCCATTTTACAGATGAGGAGCTTGTGAGGTCAGGAATTAAGGATGAAGAGTAAGGACTGGGACTAACCCCAGGACTTGTGGCCACTTGTCCACCTGAAGCCTCCCTCCTTGTAGTTACATCAGGTCATCATCATGAGGTCTTAGGGAGGTCCAGCAGATGCCCCGCAGGTACCCCCGTGTTCTCTGCCCTTAGCCTCGAACCAGTCCTGTCCAGGGTGAGCGGTTTGCGTGTTTGGGCAGATTTCCTCCCTGTGGATGCTATGCCTTCAATAAAGAAGCAAGCGGATAATGGAGAGCCCGACAAACAAAGGAATTGTTCAGAAGCCAGCAGTGGGGTTCTCCCTCCACAGGGAGGGGGCATGGCCCCTAGAGTCAGTTAGATCTGAATTCAGATCCTCCCTCAATGCTAGCCGTGAGGTCCTAGACAAGCTGACCAGTTCTGCCTCCGTTTCCTCGGCCGATATTCTCCCAGGGTTGTGATGAAGACCAAAACGGACCCAGGGCTTGGCCCTTTCACAGGGCTGCGGAACTGCTCTTGTTCGGTGCAGATGTCTCCAAGTTCTACTTAATGATGGCCATCTCCCTCCCCCCAAATGCTGTGACTGACAGTCACTCTTCACCCCCCAGGCTCTGAGTTACTTAGGGGGCCAAGGCCAGAGGAGAAAGCTTGAGAGCGGATCTCTTTGGGCCTGCAATCCTGTGGTGTGCTCCAAGGGGTCCGCATGAGCGGCTTGCCTGACTCCCACAATCAGAGGTTCAGCACGGCCTGGTGGGCTGCCTCGGGAGCACCTGTGTCCTGGGCCCACCCCTCACACGCCCTGGCTCCTGCAGGGGCTGGCTAAGGCAGGCACCCCTGCTCTCTCCGGCCCCGGCCCTTTCCCCTTTTGCATCATGGCAGTTGTCACAGCGTCAGCCCCTCCCCAATCACCAGAGAGCACCCTCTGACCTGAACTCTTGGCGACAAGTGAAAAGGCCGGGTGTTGGCAAAGGGGGCAGGGCCGGGGGTGGGCCTCCACTCTCTGAGGGCAGACAAGACCAAAGTGGGGGACCCGAGAGATCATCCGCTCTGCAGGTAGTGCGACCCAGAGCCGAGGTCCCCCCCAGACCCGCCGCTCTCCAGCCGCTCCAGAATTCCTGCTGCCCCCCCGAAAAGCCGAGTGCCTCATTAACCAGCTCAGCCTGGTTTTTAGGACTGATCTGCTCCCCTACAAATGAAATCTGTCAACTTCTCCTTCCATTTCCTCCGCAGGAGGGAAGACTGACCAGATCTGTGTGGTCAAGGAAGAATTTCCCCACAGAGAATTCCTCCCAATACAGATGAAAAGAATAATTTCAACGTTTTCCCTTTGAAATTTCCCTAGATTTCTCCTCTGGAAAAGAAAAAAAAGCAGGACGCCTTCCTTTTTGTTGCAATTTTGTTTTATTTTTTTTCCTTTTAAAAAGTTTTTGGCACTACATAGTTCTGTAAAGAATAGAAGTGACAAATTTTAAAACACATGAAATCCCTTCCTAATTCTTATTTTTAAGAACAATATATATAAAGTCTGAAGCAACCAAAGTATGAATACAGCTAATAGAAAATAAAGAACTTAATTTTTTTTTTAAATTCTCTCTTTTTACAGTTCATCAAGGTAAAACAAAACACAAAAGTCCCTTAAAAATAGGGTAATAAAATAGATGAAATTTGTATCACTCATTTTGGTGATACTAGTAAAAACTATAGCTTGTATCTATATACAAATGATACACTTTAAAAAGTCTTAAATTTAAATAATCTGTATCTAAACAAGTTGTGTTAAAATGTTAAATCCAGGACCTGATTTGCTTTGATTTCCATGAAATGTCATTTCTTCTGCTGGATGTAGTTCAAGCTGAGGGACGGGTGCCCTTGAGACAGCAGAGGGAACCTCGGGTTGCTTGGCATCAGTGGGCCAGCTGCAAACCGATCAAAACCAAGGAGAGCCATTTACTTTGAGGGCGTTTTTTTGGGGGCTACATCTGGGAGGACTGGGGGCCGCCAGTCGGGCGCCTGGAGGAGTTGGCGACCCGCAGTGACCTGGGCCTACTGCTCTGCTCCCTGCAGTCCCCACAAGTGACCTTTGTCTCATGTTTCGCTGGTTTGCTGATATTTTAAAAACGGGGTGAGGACAAGTGCCTCCCATTACTCTTATTCTGAGGACGGGGGGTTGGAGGAAGGGAGGCGGGCGAACGGGGGGGGGGTCGCAGTGCAGACTGGAGGGGCGGGGCAGCCACGGGTGGACAAGGGGCCCTGCGACCTCTTCTTCTGTGGGCAGAGCCCTCGCCCTGGAGAGCGGCCGGGCCCTGATGACGGGCACAAGGACTGGGTGAGACTTAGTCTGTCAGACCCGAAGCTCACAGTAGGGGGCAAACTTGAGGGCAGCCAAGAGTGTCTCTAGAAAAGCCCCAGACCAACTGCGGAGCAGGGCCCGGACCTCACCCATGGCCCAGAAGAACCAAGAGGGGAACTTGGAGGGAGAGGATCACACTGAGTTCTCAGAGCCCCCATGGGGCTCCTAACCAAGACCCCAGCCACCCCCCAGTGACCGTGCGTGAGGGACGGTACCTGTAGGGTAGAAAGCTTTGTTGGGCTGAAAGCTGGCGTTCCCCTGCTGGAGGAAGTTCTGAGGCACGCCGCCGTAAGGCCACGACGCTGGGAGGAAGGGGAAATGGGCGGGGGCCCCGTGATCCCAAGGAATCGGAGGGGTCAGTTTTGCAAATTGTCCTTGAAAGCCCTGATCTGCTTTCCAAAGGGGAAGGAAAAGACAGGTGGATTAGAACGTGGGCCCGGCCCTTTGGGGCCTGCGAGGCCACCCTGCCCCTTTGTCCGGCCGCAGCCAACATGGAGCCCGGCCATGTGCCCCCTGTACTGCCCCAGCTGCCCCCCGGACCCATCCAGTGATGGTTAGAAGTGTCCGCTGCCCTTTGAGCAAAATCAGTCCCTAGGGTGGTGAAGGGGTTCCAAAAGCCCTGGGCCCAGCCCCGGCTCTGCTGGGAATTCCCCTGAGGCAAGTCACTCCATCTCTCCAGGTGGGCCCAGGTATGGGGGTGGGGGGAGCCAGGTCGCAGAGGTAGGCCTGGTTACCCCAAAAAGAAAGGCCTCAACAACGACCCGGCTCAGCGAGCCCGAGGATTCCCTCCCAGGAGACGCTTCCAGGCAGGGGAAAGTATCTGCCTGTGGCCACTGGGCCAGTGAGGAGGGAGGTGGGGCGCAGACCCAGTCTTGATCTGTGCCAAGAGGGGTCTGGGGGGAGGGGTTTCTCTTGAGGCTAAGCTCAGTGAGGGGGTGCTGAGTTTGGGCCCCTCCACAAAAGAACCGCACCCCCGCCAATTCCAGCCTCCTGGGCAATGCCCACTTGGGCGTATTGACACTGCCCTGGGCGGTGCTCAAGTCTTCAGATCCCCACAGTTGGGGGGGGGGAGGTTTCTGGGATTCTTCCCGGGGGGGGGGGGGGGGGGGGCTCGGGGTGGGGGCTGGAGAGGGGGGGGGGGGAGGCTTTGCCCTGGGGCACATCTCTCCCTCCAGCCACAAGTCCCTCCCTTGGAGGGCAGCAGGGAGGACTTAGAGGCCCAGGACTGACCCAGAGGCTCCGGCCAGGACAAAGATCCCGACTCAGGCTTCTGGAGCCCAATCCCCGTGTTTCCCCCACAGCCCCGCCCGCTCCCCAATCCCGAATCTCCTGGACTTCTCTATCCCAGCTATGACAGAGAGTCCGGCTCAGGGGGTGACAGCCTGGACCCGCCCTTAGTGACAGACGCTTCCAGTGAAAGTGAGGCTCAAACCCAGGCCTCTACTCGGCAAACGTATTGCGGACTTGCAGGCTGTGGGAGCTCGAAGGGCTCCCGGCTCCTCTGAACCCCGAGGGAAGGAGTGACTTGTGCCTGGTCGAGCCAGTGAGGGCAGCACCCATGACCCCTGGGACCTCAGCCAACCGACCCCTGGCCGCCAACCCCGACAGACAGAGGAAGGAGGGGTTACCTGAGTTCCCTACGGCACCATTGTTCACCAGTGAGTTGGGAGCCACGGGGCTGTGCCAGTGTCCCTCGTGAGAAGTGGGGATGCCCAGGGGGGGCCTGGCAGCGGGCTGTGCAAAGATGATGCTGGGGTCGTTGAGGCTCACAGTGCTCTGGTTGTTGGTGGTGCCGCCGCCACCGGACTGCATGGGGAACGGGACGCCGGCGGGGTGGGCGGGGTTCCCCGGTGCCGAGTGGATCACGGGGCCGTGGATGGGCCAGGTGGCGCCGGGCAGAGGCAGGGGGTGGGGGTGGGGGTGCACCTGCAGCAGTCCCAAGTTGTGCAGGGCAGAATACTGACCTGGGGGCGACTGGGGAAAGTTAAACAAAGGCAGTTGGACCTGATGGGGAGGCGGGGCCGCCTGCGCTGGGCCGTGCTTGGGCTGCGCTATGGGCTGTGGCGTGGTCTGGGCAAGAGAGGCTGGCTGAGTAGAGTTCGGGGGGAATGGCGGGGGCTGTGGAGAGTAAGATGACGGCTGTGAATCAGACTGCAGGGAAGAAAGAGAGTTCCCAGTTACGAGGCGCACAGTCACACAGAAGTCTGCTACAAAGGCCCCCCTGAGTGGCGGTCGGGGCCGGCCCGGGCCAGCTGGAGCCGGGCCGGGGGCACTAGCAGCCTTACCCGAGCGTACGCAGAGCTCTGGAGAGCGGGACCCGGACCCTGCGCCCCTCGAGTGGCTGGAGAGCACCACCCCTGCCCTGGCCTCCCACCCCACCCCCTACCCGGCTGCACTGGCAGACCCGGCCAACTCCGACCCTCAAGGGGCTCAGACTTACGCATTCGGAGGGCTGCCTGGTCCGCAAGGGTCGGTCGACTTGTTGCTGGACTGAGCCAGCCACTGCCTGGGCACCGACAAGGCCGCGCACCAGCTGGGCACCTAGGTAAGAACAGCACAGAGACTTGAGCCGGACATCAGCGAGCCGGCGACGACCGGCCACATGCCGGACGCCGGACGCTTCTGAACCGACAAGCAGCACGTGCTTGGGAAGAGCGGGTCTGACAAACCCCTGCCTGCGCCCGGTGGCCCCCCACTCGGACCGTACAGGGGGCGCTGTGAGCAGAGGGAAAAGGGAGAGAGAAGGCCCCGGCAGGGAGGGTGCTCAGACCAGGCCCCCTCGGAGGAGCAGGACACGCCAGAGCGTGACGGGCGGAGCTGAGCTGCGAACAACCATTCTGGAGAACAATTTGGAACCAAGCAAATAGAGCGATCCGAAGTCCATGCCCTTCGACTACGTCCACTGCTAAGCAGATACCCCGAGAGCTCAATGACCAGAGGTCCCACAAAGCCCGCCTGCTGCCTGGCCCGTGGGGGAAGCTGCGTAAGTGTGGCCAGAGCCCCCGTGAGATGCGGCTGCGCGCTAAGACACGACCTATCTGCAGAAGGAGAAGAGGGCAGAGACGCACAGAGAGGCTGCCATGAGAACACGTCACGGTGACGCCGACAATGTGGACACAAGGGACGGTCACTAGCACAGAAGCGCACATCGAGGCCAGGGCCGGGCCTACTACTGGCCCCAGCAAAGACTATGCAAAGACCCTTCCTCCCAGTGCAGAAGTCGGAGAGGGGAGCCCTGGGGGGGGACCACTGCACACGCTGTCGGACTGTGGCAAACACACTGCTCGGTTTGGCCAAATTTGTTCTTCTTTTAAAAGAAAAAGTTCATTGTTACGGTTTTCTGGGAAAGTGAAAGACAGGAGTTAAGTGAGGGAGAGACAGAAGGTAGCAACAAAAACGACTCTTTTTCATAAAGGAGGATGGGGCCTCCTGCCTCCACTCGGACATCGTGACCGCCAGAAACGGCCCCGGAGGTCGGACGGCTCGCCGTCCTTGGGCCCCGCTCATGGGCTCCCCGTCCTCTCCCCCAACTAGAAACGACTCTAAGCCAAGCCCTTGCACCGAGCGCCCCGTGAAGGCCTGCTCCCTTCCTACTCGGAGTCACCGCAACTCTCCCATCGGACTCTGAGGCGGGGTCTTGTCTCCCCGAGCCGTCCCGTCAGCGGGGTCAGCCGCGGGAGGGTGGGGGTCGCCTCCGTTGTGCAGACGGCCATACCTGAGCCCACAAGTTTACCTGCCAGACCGTTGTTCCTCTGCCGAGCCTGTTTGTATTCGGGGCATTCTCTTCGGACGTGTCCCACGTCTCCGCAGATAAAACATCTCTTCTCGCGGAGTTCCCTGTCTTCGTCCTTCATTTCCTTCTCGTCTTCTTTCTCATTCTCTTTCTTTTTCAGCCTAAACAGTAAAGCGCTGATGCCAACAACATTGTACGGATAGGTATTTCTAAGGAGCCTTGGCCAATGGAAGCTAAGCCCACGTGCGCGATCCCCTCCTCTGAGCCACGGCCCTCACTGACAGTAGCTTCCCCTGACACCAGATCCAATTAGAAAGGAAACCTTACAGTTTCCCGAGGAGATTCACACCAGCACGCAGAGACAGACTTGTTCCCTAACCTGGCTCTTTACCAGAGGTTCCCCGTGGCTCCTTGACAAGTCTCCTGTGCCCCTGGGTGGGAGCCCTGGCTCTAAAGCATCCAACCTGATCTTTCATGCATCAGCTACAATCACCTTGGGGTTGGGGCTGGGGCCGCACGTAGGCGTGTGAGCACGAGACGCGCTCCTGGCAGAGGGCCGCTCAGAATTGCCTCGCTTTCTCTGCTATAAACGCTCCTCTCTCCCCGCTCACCCCAACCCTTGGCTGCCACCTGTTCTCACTCTCCCCTAGCCCAAGAATCTTCCTCCTAAATCTTGTTTTTGGCAATTCGAGCTTTTGCCAAGTGTTTGTTTGCCCACCTCCTCCTTTTAGGACAGTCTTTCATGTAATGCCCAATTTTCCCGCACACTCGGCAGCACCGGTCATTGGGAGCCAACTCTCCGTCCGTCAACACTTTAGAATCAAAGAAGTATTCCTAGAAAGAAAACCGCGTGCTGATGAACCCCGACTTCGGAGCAGAGGGAGGGGAGAGCGGGGTGGGGCAGGGAGAACGAGTGCCATTTTACATAAACCCAGTCAAGATGAGAAACCTGTGGAGGGATCCCCGGTGCTGAGCACCAGAACGCCAACTCACCGCTTCTCTTCCGACAAGAGGATAGAAAGGGGTGCCGAAAAGTTTCCTTCCGTTGATAAATGCCTTCATGATGAAATTAGTCACTGAGAGGGACAAAGAAGGTAGATTAAGATGCAAATACTGAAACTCCCCTGCTCTAAAACCACCATGGGGCAATCATTCCGAACTTACTCTTTCTAGATACTCCAGCACCAAGGTTATGATTCAAGTCAAAAGGATCTGGAAAAGAAAGGTTTCCTTTTTTAAGAACTCTGAACAGAAATCATGACTTTTAAGTGCCACTGGCCCACCCAAGCCTTCCTTAAGCATTCACCAGAAAGCAGGGGAGGCACCAGGGCTAGAGTGGAGGGTGGGAAGCCCTACACCCCACATGAAGGAGGTTCAGCTTGGACTTCTCCAGAATTGCCTCCCCCGTCCCCTCCCATTCCCCTAAATTGTTTAACCGTGTGTGCACATGTGTGTGTGTGTGTGTGTGTGGGGGGGGTATCCCTCATTAGAATGAAAGCTCCTTGACGGAAAGAACCAGCTAACCCAGCACTGTACCCTCAGCCTAGGGCCTGGAAAGCTTTAAAATCAGCTCTGTGGGAAATAAGGGAAGGGCTTCCTATTCTGAGGAGCAGTTTATCACTAGAAACAAAAGCACTAAATTGTTTTGTTTTGTTTTTTAAGCCTTCACAGGAGGCCTTTACTGACACTGAAATCCTACTCCCCCCCACGCCCCAACTTTGGTTGAACACACACTGACCTCCTGAAGTCCTGCAGGCCCCGGCCGATGGCTGAGCCCACACATTAGCCTTCCCTGGGGACACGATCCCCAAAGGCCCGGCGGTTACCTTCAATTGCAATGCATTTGGATGTCCACTGCTTCTCAAAAGTTGTCAGCAGTTTTTTCTGCCGGATGCTGATAACGTATTCCTTGAAATCAAATTCTTCAGTGTAAAAGCGTAGCAACCCCAACCAGAGCTCCCCCAGGGTTTCGGTATTTTGGCCCAGGGAAGGCAAACGCTTTTTCTGGAGGGAGAAAAGAAATTTATTAGGCGTCCTCGGCAAAGGGGCAGCAGATCTAAAGACAAAATTCTGCATGAATCCCAACACAAACAAGAAGAATATAAAATTACCAGTTCCTCCATGTCGTCAAAGAAAAAGGCATTCCATCCATCCACCATTCGCTGGGGAATTTGTTTTCCATCAAATATCTGTGGGAAAGAAACCAATTATTTGGTTATTTCACAGAAACTTTTACTGGGGTCATCTCTAGTACTTTTAGCTACTTTAAAATTATAAATAAATATAATAATAAATAAAAGTACAAATAAAGATAATAGTAGTAATAACTCCTCTAATAAACATGGGATGGGATAGTATTAAAAAGTTAATGAATAATATATACTTGAAAATATGTTCCTGACACGTTAAGGACAGTGTAATAGGATAAGAAGATCCAAATAATATATGAATGCTGCGAATCTGGCTCATCAATGCCCCTGTGAGATTGGGAGGGGAAGCGTTTTGTCCATCTTGTTAAGGAAATCAGCAGATTTCCCAACATGCCAGTGTTCTTGCACATTAAGTGACAAAGCCAGAATTAGTACCCAATTATCCTAACTTGGAGTTTAGGGAGTGTGTGTGTGTGTGTGTGTGTGTGTATAATTGTAAAAATGTCTATGTGATGTGTCATATATATGCACAGCTAGGTATGTATGTATGCATAAACACATATGTACAGACATACACCAGACAATCACAATGAAATTATATAAGTATAGCGAGACATCTAGATTCGTATATCTACATATTATATACATATATATATATATATATATATATGTCCTATAGATATGAAATAAACAAAAAAATCTCTTCTTTCTCTCTCCCTCTCCCCTAAAATGAAAAAAAAAATCTTCCTTACAGATATGGACAGTTGAACAAGCTAAATCCCCCCACAGGCCATATATATGTTTCTGAATCTCCCTCTTCCCTTGATCTCTCTGGGGCATAAAAGTGGCAATGCTGGGTCAAAGGTTAGACACACATACTCTTTCATATACGAGGCTGCCCTTCCCAACAAGACTACAGAAAATAACTGGGTGAAAGCAAAGTTTCAAGTGAGAAGCACAGCATTTGGACACAGAAAGCAAGCATTTGCCTCAAGAGTTGGCCCTCTCTATGAGATTGTCATCTAAAGCCTTTTGTTGCTCGGGTAGTCTAGGAATCCATGACTCTTAGCTGTCTGTGTTCTTTGTGATCGCCCTGGCACATCCTTTCTCCCCCAAGGTCACACATCAATCCTGCGTTTGTAGGCTGGGCACTAATACACACCGTCCCCCAGGCATAAAGCTTTCTGTTGAAAAGGGATCCTGCAGAATCTTCCCCTCGCAGGAGGGGGCGAGCGCCCCAGGGACTGGCACTAACCAGTGCACATGGAAATCCTTTGTATTTATAGTCAGGCACAGATGACACTCACCAGATGCTTCTCCACTTGGAGATTTCCTGTAACTTCCCTAAATAGCTGTTTCTTACCTCCCACCTCCAAGTAAACGCCGTTCTCTGAAACCAAAACGGGACTCTCCCCAATGCTGAGGAGGTGACTCAAAGGAGCGACTTCAGAGAAGGTGGAGATGAGCGAGGAAGAAAAGGGTGCTCTTTAACACGCTAAACTGGGGCTCTTGATTCACCCTCTAGGAGGGAATCTGAGCGAAAACAAGCTGCTCTTTTAATCAGAGGCAGCCATGTGCTGGTCAGAGCAAACATGGGAAAACACAGATCTGGCCAAAAAAATCCCAGCAGGCTCAGAGTCCACCAGACTTCAAGAGAAACATCAAACTGGCCAAAAACTCGGCTGCCCTCGGGGCGGTTACTCCTCTGAGGATCTGTCAGACCATGGAACAGCCTGGAGCAGGTGGGCCACCAGAGAGCTTGAGATAGGGAAAAAGATCCAAGGAAGAGGCAAAAAAAGTGGGTATAGTTAAAATCCCAGCACATGCCATGGACTCTGTCTTGATTTCACATTCTGTCCAGTATATTTTGTAGCAATAAAACAATAATGATGATGGCCAATAACGGCGGGGTACTTTACGGCCAGCAAAGTGCTTTCCAAATGTGGTCTCACTGGAGCCTCACAACCCTGGGAGGAAGGCGCTATTTTTATTTCCATTTTACAGATGAGGAAACTGAGGCAGACAGAGGTCAAATGACTGGGCCGGAGTCATACAGCAGGCCAGATGCCTTGGAAAACTTGATAAAGAGCTTCAGAGCACACACTACAGACCGCACACATTAACGCCCACCGGACCGTCTGAGCTGGAAGGACTCCTCCGGCAAACACCCACCTCCTGCAGCACGGGGATCACAGGGGGGTCTCTCTGTTGCAGGAAGTACAGCACCATGAGGATGTAAGCATATGAAGACAAACTTCCTCTGGACGCATCGCCAATGTCACAGCGCTAGAAAAGCACGGGCCGCAAGTCAGGGGCAAGATCAGACGGCGAGCCAGCCCCCCGGGGGCCCCCCAGCTCAGGGGCTGCTCTCGCAGCGCTCCCCTGACAGATCTGGCCCAGCTCAGTGATGCACGGAGGTGACACCAGTCAGGATGTGAACACCAAGCTTTCAAAAGCTGAGCATTCCTTCCAGGGAACCAAACTTCCTCTTTAGTCTTATTCTGGGCGACATTTTCAGGGAAAAGGATCCTCTAAGCTCTAAACCTGGAACTGAATTTCGAGGTTTTTCCAATATGCTTTTAACCACGACAGTCACATCTGCAAGTGGTCCCAAGGGCACACTGTGGACATAAGCAGGCTGGCAATGTGCAGAAGAGAGTGTGGGGTCTGAGCTGAATTTTAGCAAAAGGTCCTTTCTAAAAGTAGGGGGGAAGAAAGAGGCCCGGACAGGACGGATCCATTAAAAGAACCCTCCATGAACTCCCGCGACCTAGGGAGCAGTCATGGAGAAGGCTGCCCACAGATGAGCAACCAGAGCTCTAAAGACAGGAGGGGCCCTGGAAGGCCATCAAATGCTAGGCACTGAAGGCTCATCTAGTCTTCATTCTGTGGCCAGGGAGGGAGAGCTAAGGTGGGTCAGGATCACCATGGGGCAGGCAGCATGGGCCCATCAGGCTCTCTCAAGGGTCCCTCAAGGGCTTCACCACCCCAGAAAGAGCCATTCCAGTCCAACCAACCTCCCCTTGGAGCAGTGCCTCTCCCACAAACATCCCCTTGAAAGAACTGCAGGCGAGGCCTGATGTACAGAACCGAGCCTAACCACAGCAAAGGTAACCAAGGAGTACCACTGTGCATGGCTCACACCTGGACCTTCCCAGGCAAAACAGGAGCAAGAACTACAAGCCTCAGCATGGTCAAAATGGGGGGAAAGGGACTAGCTTTGATATATATATATGTGTGTGTGTGTGGGGGGGTAGATAAAGGGGGAGAAGGAATGAAAGAAAAAGAGAGAAATGGAAGAGGAAGTCAAAGAATGGGGACTGAAGGAGAAAAAGGGAAAGAAAAAGGGGAGAAAGGGGGAGGTGGAATGAGAAAGACAGAGAGAGGAGGGGAGATATCATGGACCAGTCCCTTCCCTTCTGTCCCTAAGAAGGGCAGAGAAAACCTAGCAAAGTGAATTCTAAGGATGAAGTGAAATAAAGAAGACCCTGGGAGAAAGCTCGGGTCTGCAGCGGCCTCGGCACGCCTCCACGCTCCCCTCCCGCGTACCTTGGCGAACACTTTCATGGTATATCCCAAGTACTGCACCCGAGGATCGATAGCTGCGTACGTAGCCAGCATTCTCGTGTTGTGCTGAGCCTGAAACAAAAGCTTTGGGTTTGGGAATGTTCAAATCTGAGACAAGAGGTCACAGTTCAGAAGCACCCCCAAGCTGTGAGAGATCAGGGATGCAGACTGGGGGGCTGAGCACCGATGAAGCCGAGTACAGGAAAGTGCCAAGGAGGAGGTGGGCACGGGCAAGAACAGTGTGCCATGAGTGAGTTAGCAAAGCGTCTTCAGTGATCTTCGCGGGGCCCCATGGGTGAGGGTTCTCATGGATGCCAGGAGACCCAAGTTTGGAGCTGTCTCAGACAGTTAGTGGCCACACAGACCTGGACAAGCCACTTGGCCCCTCCCAGCTTCCGTTTTCTTGGTGGTACACTAGGGATCAGAGGCACCTATCCCCAGGAGCACAGTGGGGATCAGCTGAGCTTGAGGTGTCCAGGGGAGTTTGGGATTGGCCCAGAAGGGCCAATTCTACCCTGCTGATCTTTAGCTGGGTACTCTTTGCCATCTTCCTGCCCGCCCTACACCCAGCCCCCCCTGCTTCAGCTCAGTCAAATACATTCACAGCAGTCCACCCCACCCAACTTCAGGGATATCCCTCACACCAAATTTGCTTCTTTGTGTCGACACCCCCAGCTCCTTTTTTATGGTTTTATTAACTTTTTTTTTTTTTTTTTTAAAGGAAGGTCCTATAGAGAAGATGCTTATATTCTTCCCCAGTGGCACAATCCAGAGCCCTTCTGCCTCCCAGCTGCTACCCCCAGGAAGGCCCCCACCTTCTCAGGGTTCTTCCTAAAATGTGGTGCCCAGAAGTGAATAGCTTCATTCCAGAGCAGAGAACGGGGGGATCGAGGATTCTCTGGGCCTGGGCAGCCTCTCCTGAGTTCTGCCAAATGTCACACTAGCTCTCTCAGTGCCGCCTCCTGCCCCATGGACCCAAACTGAGCGTGCATTTTGCTAAAGTTCTCCAAACTTTTCCCTACTCACTCCAACTTGGACTCTCCAAGTTCATTTTGTTAAATGGACTAGATGCTTAAGCTACTCCCTGTCTCATCATATTTGACCTAGCATGTTCCCCCGTCCAGATCCTAGCAGCTCAACTCAGCTGCTGAGCTAGTTATTAACTGTTCTAACTCGGGCCTCATCTGAGTCACCAGTAAAAAGAATACAAGCTGCTTGGGGGCCCCGGGTGGCCCTTTGTCTAAGAGGAAGCCGTTACTTTCCCAGGACTTAGCTGGAGGAAGAAGCAACCGCCACAAAAACGAGCAGGTCTCTCCCCAGATCCTATCTCGGCCTTCGGGTCAGCACCAATAATTTGGGGGTCCCTCCTCCTAGGTCCTAAGAGGGAGATGGTGACAATGGGCCAGGGGCAGAGCTTGTGGCCTAGGCTCAAAACTTACCAAGGTATTGTATAAGCTGATGTCTCCTTCCAGTCCACTCCGCCTGTGTTCAAATTTTACAATAGGCACTTTGGCAGTAGTTATAGGCAAGATGTTTTTTAAACCTAATAAATAAAACAGGATTTAGTGTGGGAGATCATGTTCACCACACAAACAATACACTCAGAGCCCAAATTTAAAACCCATACCTGGATGTCGCTTAAGAATTTTTGCCAAACCTTCAATTATTTCCTTACAGTTTAATTTCTAAAAAAAAAAAAAAAAAAAAAAAAAAAAAAAAAAAAAAAAAAAAAGAAAAAAAAAAGAAAAAAAGATGATCAATTTTTAACATTGATCCTTATCCATCCAAACTACCCAATGTACTGATCTAGTGTGGACAATCCTGAGCTCCAATGCCTAACTGGTGCCATATGCAGTGGGCAAAAGCGCACTCATTTGGAGAGCGAATGGAGGACTGCATCCATTTCAGCCCTCAGTTTCGAGAAAGGGAGAGGCAGCACGAACGCAGTTAGGGACACAGGCTTTTAGACCTGGCTGCGAGCTTCCCAACCGTCCGATGACGGGAAACTGTCACGTGACCCTGTGATCCCTCTGTGACAGCACTGCCTGTCCAGGGGCAGCCAGGCATCAGTCTGGCCAGGGGCCCATTCTGCCTCAGAGACTGAATAGCCAGGGGACCATGAACAGCATCCCCATGAAGCATGTATAGGATCCCTCATGCTTAGAAGCCTCCACCTCCCTGATTCTTTGCAAGACTCAGTTCTGAGCCCCCTGCCACTGGCTGCTGCACAGGGAGCCCTGTGGCCCCCCCCCTGCTGAGAGGCCCGCCAGTGAACCCCGTAAAGACTCCCCACATTCATGGTCATGGCAGGGAGTTCACTCACAGGAGGCAGTGACCTGGGTAGCTTCTGCCTTTCTCTGATCCTCCTAAAGGCAGAGAGTAGGTGCTTAATAAGTGTTTGCTAATATGCACACACACAGAAGTAGGGCAGCCCCAGGACCTGTGACTTCATGGGCACGCCCACATGCCCCAGGTCAGCACCAGCCCCTGGGGATCACCCAGCCAGCAGGGTGGCAGAGCTCAGTCTCCCTGGATCCAAGGCCAGGTAAGGTTCCACCTGCCTGTCTAAACGTGGACTATTTGTGGGGCTATTTATGCTCGGACACATCCCAGCACGTGCTGTGCCCAATAATCCACAGACTAAAAAGGGGCGCCTCAGAGGCCTGTACCCACTGACTGAGGCCCCGCTCCATGCTGCGCACGGTGCACTAAGCCTCTGCCTCGGCCTCGGCCTCCAGGAACCAATCGCCAATCAAGACAATGTGCTCTGCTGCCGGCTTGATCGGGGGATGGGCTGCATGCCAAGGTCCTTGAAAGCAGGCAAGACGCTGAGTGGACAACATCCTCAAGGTCACTGCCAGGCATGGGACAGCCCCTGGATCATCAATAGGCTAACTGTCCTTCGGTTCCACAAGCTGCTAAGCTGCATAATGAGGTTCTCCACGAGGTTCTGATTCCAGAACCAGGAGTAAAAAGCGTTCAACTGCATAACCATTCATCCCTACCAGTAATCTGTTTTAGAATGAGCCAATTTCCCCTTTTCTTAGTCGAGATCATGGGATCACCTCCAGAAGGAATGCCCAGTCCTTCACCCTGATGAAAATTGCTGTCACACGGAGACCCAGAGTCCTTTGGAAGCAGCACCAACCCTGCCTCCCGAGCCCCTTCCCTCTCTCCTTCATAACGACTCTGAACAGCCTCTCTCCCCTTCTCCTTAGCTTTGCTTTAGGAAGCAAATTCAGAAAGAGTGACTAAAAATACATCACATCTTCTGGTAAAAACAGCTCTGAGGACAATCTTTTCTTGGATTAGAAAACTAAACCCGAGGCCCCCTCTGTCAACTCCTTCCCTGCCATGATGTGGATGGGAAGCAGGCAGCCCAGAAGTGGGCGTAGGTGGGATCACTGCCAGCCTGCAGCCTCTCCCAGAATGGGAAACAGCTCCTTGGGACCAGATGAAATGGGAAACAGCTCTTTGGGACCCAATGAAAGGGGAAGGCAGGAGTGCCCCCAAAGCAGGGCAGCTTTTGGCAGGGTCAGCTCTGACCCTGAGGGGTCCACAGAAGGGGGAGACTTTCTCAAGCATAAAGGGCCAGTCTGCCCAGGGATTGCTGGACCATGTCTCTGGCCCCTCTCCCAAACTTGAAGCCAGTGGGCTCCTTCCCAGGGCTGGGACTTGATGAAAGGGGGAAAGGGCAGCCACTTCTCCAACTGCGGGGCCACATCAAATAGTGCTGTGGTCCTGATGGCTCCTGATGGCCCGAGGCAGCTCCAGCTGAAAACCTGGATGGATGGAAGCTCGGTTCTTGCCCGGCTAGGAATGTGGCACAAAGAAGTGGCCCAGATGACAGACTCCACTCACACCTCTGACAAGCCCTTTATGAGGCACTGTGAGACCACACCCAGGCTTTAGCTAGAATCTGCCTGGATTTTTAGTAGATGTAAGGTCCTGTGGTCACCTCAGCCGGACACCCTCCTGTTGCCACGATCTGGGGCACCTCCATCCTTATGCCCTCAGTGTCTGCTGCCACTCCGTCAATGCATGTGCTCACTGCCACTTTTCCAACACCTTCGGCCTCCAGCCCCTTCTCGGCTCACAATCCCAGGTCACAGAGCTCAGACCTCACTGCCTCTCCCTGGAGCAGGGGTCTTCAACCTTCTGTGTGGATACGACCCTACAACTTGTGTGTTTACTTATTTACCTCTTCTACCTGTAACGGACACCACTCTGCCAATGATTATCATGTGCTCTTTACAATTTACACCAAAATAGACGTTTTAAAAAAGATGGTAACAAGAGCTAGCGCCGAGACAGCATCTTACACATGCTCTGGTGTCTGGTCTCCATAACAACAGGGCGAAGAAGGAGTTCTGAGAAGGGGGAATATTTAGTTTCAGAGGTAACAAGGAGCTACTGATGCTTCCTAAGTAGGAGAGGGGCACGGTCAGATGTGGGCTTTAGGAAAACTGCTGTGGCAGCGGGCCAAGAGGAGAAAGATTTGAAACAGAGACCCCAACTAAGAGGCAGGGGGATATGGGGGTTTGTGTGAGTCAGTAAATCGATCAGTCAACAAGTATTTATTAAGGGCTGAGGATACAGAGAAAGGCAAAAAACTTGGGTCTCCACCCTCTGGCAATACACATTCCGATGGACAAATCAACATACAAATATCTAGAGGCAGGAGAGATAATGTAATCTATCCTACCCAATAAACTTCTATGCTCCCTACTACCTCTAGAACCAAATGGAAAAGTTCTGCTTAGCTTTTAAAGCTCTTCAGGCCCTAGACTCACATTGTCTTTCCAGATCCAGCCCAAATGGCCACTCTTTCTTCAAGACGCTAGCAGCCCCGTATGCTGGGCCTGCGGACCATCGGGACGCTTTTGCTTCCTGCCCTCTATTCCTTGTGCTGAACACCCTTCGCTACTTACTGCCCCTCCTAAATTCTGGAGAACCAGGCCCGTAGTGTGGGATGTCTTTACCCAGCCTCAGGGAGTCACACTAGGGGAGTTTAACAAATGTTTGGTGAATTCTTTTGAACTGATGGGCACAAGAGCTTCTTATGGCAACACAAACCGCCCCCCGAGACTCAGGGATACCTCAGCATTTTCATGGCCATCGAGCGTCATGCAGATATCGAGATCGCTGTCACGGAATCCAAATCCATTCTTCGAGGAACCAAATAAGCAAAGTCTGGCCTTTTCTAATCAGAAGAAGAAACCAAAATGTGTAAGTACTGTGTACCCAGTTCCAGTCACTCGAAAAAGTAGGATTAATAGGGAAGAGTGGGTGAAACTCTTGTATGACAAAAGGCAGCAACATCCAACAAGATGCTGTCAGGCCTGACATGGAAACTGAATGAGAAATCATGAAGCTAAGGGGGGGCCCAGAGGGCAGGTCAGAATGGGTCGTAAGGAGGGCCAGCTGGGAAGGCTGAGTTTGCTCCTGCGCCTCCTGTCCCTCAGTGGGACAGCGGGAGAAGAGAGCTACCTTCCCCAGAGTAGGGAGTGCCAGGCCCCACAGGGCAGCCCTGGTGATAATTTAGCAGAGCTTGTTCCCAAGCATCTCTCGGGCAGCTGGGAGAACCTGGCGACATTCCAGGCTGGGTCGCTCATCACTAACTTTCTTTGTGTTCTTAGAGCTGCAGAGAAGCTCCCCCAAGGCTCCCTCCCCTCCCCAAGACAGTGCGGCAGAGCAGGGAGGAACATGGGCTGAGCTATGGACTGTACCCACTCCTCCAGGAAGCCTCCTGAAGCTGCTCTGTTGCCTTCGACAACCCCTCCTGGACCTCTTCCGGTTGTTCACTTGCTTTTTATCCCATATGTGGGGATCTTTATAATCTCTTCTCCTAATTAGCTCTTGGGGTAGAGGAATTGTCCTTTTTCAATCTAAATGCCTAGCATATTCTTGGCCGGAATTAATTATTTTTGAAACGTGTCATCGTACCTACTGTTTTTTTAAAAAAATTCTATCACAGAAAAGCAGAGATTTAAGTTGAGGTTGTTTCTGAAGGACAAATTGCATTCTTTCAATAGACTAATTTCTTTTTTTTGAAGAAAATCATCATTGAACTTGTTCCTACTAGCAGCAACTCAACTCCTTCTGTAGAATGAGAGGTTAATCCATTCTTGTTGAGGCTTGAAAAATCACTGATCTGCTAAGCATCACCCTTGGCAAACCACGGGTGAATTTCTCCAGAAAGTAAGCAGTTTATCTCAGTGAAAGTGTTTATCAGCTGGGTGAGGTTTGCCTCCATTATACCAAAGAATGAGAGTGGGAAGAGCCCTTAAGAGACTCTAGTGCAACAGGCCCAGAGGCCATGGGCCTATTGGCCAAGGGAAAAAGCAATCAGAATTTGAACTCTAAGGCCTCTTGGGCCAGACCTGAGAGCTCTTTCAAAAACTACCAGGATGTCTTGATTTAACTTCACTTTGCCAAACACTTGCACCAGATTTCAGATGCCCTTGTTAAATAGGAGGTCCCAGAGGCTTGGGGGGAGCCGCAAGGGACATTATTGAGACCGAGTGGATCCCCGGGGAGGCCTGCACACAGTAGGTGCTTAATGTACCGACTGATCACTGGGAAAGACCTTGGGACCCAAGTTCCACCAACACCTCCCACACAAACATCTCAAGGCATAGAATATGAACTAAGCTAAGAGCCGATTCCTCATCACTAGCGTCCCAATGGACAAGTCTCTCTCCAAATGTGACAATGTGCCCTTATGTATTCAAGACAGTTCACTGGAAAAAATCAAAACAGTGAGTGGCAAATCTAAACAACATACCATTATATTCTTTTTGAATAAACCTTTCCAAACTGGCTAAAATTTGCTCCCTGCTTTGTTGTTCAGAAAATGGAGGTGATAATTCATCTAAGAGGGAAAGAAAAGTTAAAAACAATGAAATACGATAAAACATTTGATTTTTTTTTTTTTTTAACCTAAAACATCTATGTTGCTCCAATTTTTCATTTTCTATGAAGGTTTAGGACCAGGGGCAAACAGAAAATGATATCACAGCATTTCCTCTTTCCCCTCCAGCCCATCACCTACCCAGGTCCTCACATCACACCCAACTGAACTCATCTGCTTCTCAGCACAAGCCTTCCTCCCTGCAGCCAGGCCTGACATTTCCCTATCCCCCAAACAGAGGGGGATAGATCTGATCCTGCTTCTTGCTCATGCAGCTGCAAGTAGGCCTTCCTTCCCCATTCAAGGGCAAGGGCCAAAATCTGCCCTTCCTTTAAGTCTTCCTTGCTCAACCCTCAAACCTCAGACACTTTCCCTCCCTAATAGTATTCTCAAATGGACCCATCACTTAACTATCTTTCATAATGGTATTGTTCTCTGGCTCTTGTTTTCAGGCTAGATGGGAAATTCTTCCAAAAGGACAAACTTTTTCCTTCCTTTATCTGATAGCACTTATATGAGAGGAACTCAATAGCCTTAAACATTTGCTGACTAGCCAACGCATGCACACTAAGTTTTGTTAATCTCCGGCAGTCCTCTATCTGTTAACGTACTAGCTGAGCTGGACTCCTGGGCTTCTTCTTGAGCCCACAAACTACTACTTGCGAGCCTCTATTGAACTATGTGGGAGGGGAAAAGTGGGAAGGGTCGGTTCTACCCATTTCTCATGAAAATGTACTCACCAAAGCATTTTTTACACACTAGATCAAGTATATCCCGAAATCGGTATGTCATTGGTGGTAGCGGTTTGAGATCAATTTTCTTGAAATCATCCGGGCAGTCGTTTTTGGAATGCCCATCTCGCTTGCAGATGCTGCATACTATAGTTGGAGGCTGAAGAGGAAACATATACACACACGCACATACAAACACAAAAGAGGGAGAAAAGCTACTAAGCCTTTGGAATATCATTTCCCAGCCACAGGAATTCCTCAGAGATGGGTCCAAAGGAACACTTCAGCTTTAATTGTACTAAACAGCTGAGGAAACACACATACATACATATATACATATATGTTTATATATGTATATATGTATGTATGTATGTACGTATATATGACTAAGAATCAGAATGAATTTTTTTAAAAAATCCCAAGCCAATAGCTTCCATCTCCTTTTTTTTTTCAAAGCTGCTGATAGACAAGTAGTAGAATGTATATTAAGTAACTAAATGACTCAAAAAGGGGTCCAGAAAATAGTATTCCTTAAAGAAAAATCAAAGGGCACAGATAATTCAAGTGTCTTTATTAACTCTAAATAAAGAGCTGATCAATCAACCAGCTGAAGTAAAAAGTCACTGTCTATAATATTCTGGTAACTAATGAAATAAGACTACTTTAAAGTAATGGGCTCCCCATGATATCATCCTTTGTAGTGAAAGAGCTAGTGAGGACAGAGGGTCGGGGTACACAGTACCCAACCGTCTCCTTCTCTGGGTCTTAGACAAGGGGCTGGCAAATCAAAGTGCAAAAATTGTACCCTCACCCACCCCCAAAAGTAAATCAAAGCAATAATAATGACAATAGCAGCTAACATAGAGTGCTTACTATGTGCTAAGCACTAAGTATTTACACTTACTGTTAAATAAGAGATTTATATCAAGACTGTCCTCCTTTCTATTATCACACTTCCTCAAGCAATCCATCCCTTGTCATTGCACTCCATGTGGTACTTAAGGATGGAGGAAGAAAAGTGTAATAGTTTGTCACTAGACAATAATGTCCTTGTTTTCCTTAAGAATCTATTTAGCTTACACGATGTCTATTTTATCATACATGAATTATAGCTCATGGTAATTGTACTTTAGTTACATATTCAACATCTGGAGTAATCCGACTTGGCAAAATACTATGCACCTTTATTCTTAATTTGCTACTTGGGAGTTTAAATGCATTTGAAAAATTAGTGCATGT
The DNA here is from genome assembly GCF_902635505.1 of Sarcophilus harrisii. Lineage (NCBI taxonomy): Eukaryota > Metazoa > Chordata > Mammalia > Dasyuromorphia > Dasyuridae > Sarcophilus > Sarcophilus harrisii. Next base: position 24,027,347 of record NC_045429.1, on the reverse strand, counting down.
AAGACAAGTTAATAAAACCAGAGGAGGAAAAAAATCCCCATTGAAGTCCCAATTAACTAGGAGGTACAGCAGCCCAATGAGAGCATGACTTCCAAGCAGCTCCCCATAGCGATACATGGAAACGGTGTTCTGGATCTCGAGTAAAGTCATCATTCCACCCACCTACCAGGCTGTTTCTGCCCCAGCTGTTTCTGCACCTTCCAGGAAAATTACACCCAGAGAAACCTTTTCCATTGTATGACAAACTCTCTTTAGCGAATAGATCCAAGGATTGCCTTCACATTTTTTAAATTTAAATTTTAGTGCCAAGGGGAGTCCAACTTCTTAATTTTATAGATGAAGAAATAATAATCTATTGGTTTTTCTCCTTTCCCTATCTACCTTTTACCTCCCCCCTTACAGGACCCTACTCTTCATCTGAACTGGATCGCTCACAACTCTCTCCTGGGCCATCTCCTCAGCATTAGCCACTCTCTCTTCTCTCCATCTTGACCTCTTGGGAAACCAGGTCAACTCTACACTGTCCTCTTCTCTTGCTCCCCTCTGCCTTGGATCACTCTCCCACTTGTGAGCTTCTCTCTTATAACACATGCTGCTGAATGAAGGTGGAACCGGATCCACTCAGTTTGTGTTTGTTACATGACCTCAGGTGGGCCCTCCCCACTGCACGGCAATCCTACCACCTCTCCCTTGTCAAGGCCCTTTCCCAGGCCCCCAAACTCTTCTAAACCTTCTCATCCCTCTTCAGGCTTCCCCTCCCCCACTGTCAATGGAAAACCTTGCCTTACATTTTATAGAAAGAGTGGTCATGGGCTCCCTCTTTTCCCGTCACTCCTCTGCCCTTTTCTCCTTCATCCCATTGTCAGACAAGCAGTCTTCTTCCTCTTCCCCAAGGCTGCCCCTTGTACCTGCACAGCTTGGCCCTTTCCATCTCATTCTCACCCCCACTTTCTCACTTATTTAATCTTCTCTCTCCTGGCTCCTTCCCCACTACCTCCACACAGCTCCCCCCACCCCCAACTTGACCCTCCCATCCCCGTGAACCCTCATTCTGTATCTCTTCTGAACCAGTGGGAAAGCACACCAACAAGGAGCCTCCACTTTCTCTCCCTCCTCCAATCTGACCACACCATTTCACCAAAACTGACATCTTACCAAAGAGCAGCCTTTTCTCCATTCCCTGCAGCCTCCCCCACTGCTGGTCACTCTCTTGTTCTCCTGCTCCCTCTAACGGCTCCTTCTCTGGGCCCTTTGCTGGCTCCTGCTCCTGGAGGGCCCCCCAGGCTTCTAGCTTGGGCTCCCCCCTCTGCCTCGATGCTACTTCCCCTGGTGAAGGCACCAGCTCTGTGGCTATAAATTCTGCCTCTGCCTTTCCCACCCCCATCCCTCAGCTGCCTCACTCCGGGGGTCCAGCCGACAGCTCCAAGTCAGCACGTTCACAACAGAAAGCGCTCGCTTTCTCCCTTCTGGGACCTTCCCTATTCCTGCAGGGGGCACCGCCCAAGGCCAGCTGACTTGCCCTTGGCTGCAGCTCTCCATCTCGCTCCCTTCCCTGGTCTGAGGCTGCCCCCAGCTGGGGGTTGGCCCTTGCTCGGTACAACTGCGCCAGCTGCTGGGGGTCTCTCCTCAGCCACTGCCACCACAACGATTTCACTAAAGCACAGGGGCAGTCCCCGCCGCAGACTCTGATCCTCCTGGCTACGCTGCAATGCCAAGAACTCTCTCCCTCCTCATCTCTGCCTGACTGCCTTTGAGCCCCAACTACAATCTTTCGGCAACGAGCCTATGCTAATCTCTCTTAATTCCAGTGCCTTTCCACCTCTATCCTACATACAGCTGGTCTGACAGATACCTGATGATGCCTCATTAGACTATAAGCTCCTTGAGGTCTGAACTATATATTTTGTCTTTTTTGTATCCCCGGAACTTAGCATAGAGCCTGGTGCACAGTGCCTAGCACTTAGTATAGCTGCTTAATAGATGCTTATTGAATAAATGGAATAGTACAGAATGAGCTGACTAAAAAGTTTACTTTCAACAGGATTTCTAGGCACTGAGCAAGTTTCTGATGACAGAATTTATTACTGGATCACAGCATCATAAATTTCAGGTCAAGGGTCCCTGGAGGACCATCGAGTCTAACTGACCCATTTATGGATGAGGAAGACTCATCTGTACCCCACAATTGCCTGAGATCCCTCAGAGTCAGGATTTGGGTGGCTTGTGGCTCTAAATACAATCTATCTAGGTACCAGTGATTATGTTTCTCCTGCAAAAGGCACTTCATTTTTCAGACTATTCCTTTTCAAAGACTGTCCTTTGTTTACAGAGAGAAAAACTGAGGCAACTGGGCAAGTTTGAAATACCCTCGAACCCTCAAACTAAGTTTGAAAGCTAAGATTTAACTACCAAAAAGCTCTGGTTTCTAGTCCTGCTCTCCCCACATGACCACTTGGGGGTATTACCAACCATAAACCAACAAGAAAGCTTTAAATGCTCTATGAATATGCAATATCCTTTTATCATGGTGGGAAAAAAAAAAAAAAGGAAAACGATGTCACTTAGGGAGAGTAAGCACGACGTTAGGGGCTGCCTGATTTTGCCAAGTTGAGTGCCATGAGATAAACTGACTCAGTTCTCTGAGATCTGAGAAAGGAAAGCCCAATGGTTTGCACTGAAACTTCCTCCAGAACTCATGGTAACAAAATGACTTTTTTAAAGAAGCGACTATCCCTCGAAATGCAAACAGCAGGACTCATTTGTCGGGTAAATGAGCGGGGACAATGCCGTGTGGTTCCAAAGCAGTGGCAGCACCAGGGAGAGAGGCTAATGACCAGCTAGGGACAGACTGTGAGGAGAGAGCCACTAGGGCACCACCAGTGACCAGGGAACGGGTCCTACCTTGCCAGAAGTCAAAATAAACTTATCAAACACATAGTGCATTTCGGGAGGGCAGGGCTGGTCTTCGTCCTTAAGGTCAGAGGCCTCTGCCGGAGCTTGGCAGTGGGGAGAGGTAGCTGAGGTGTCAGTGTCAGTGCAGGAAGCCGGTGGCAAACACTTTGTGTCCAGGTCTGGCCTGAGTGGGGTCCCCTCTGGGTCACTGACGGCGTCTGGGTCCCGTGACCGGTGCTCATGGCAGCGACACTGGCGGCTGACCTCCTCTTTCGAGCAGGGCTCCGGAGGCTCCACATCGGGCTGCTCTTCCAAGGATTTTGGCTCCAGCTCGTCGCCGTCATTTGCAGTCCCAGGTTCCCGAGCGTCCTCGTCGTAGCTGGAGTCGGCTGCGTCCAGTTTCTTTCCCAGGCGGCCCACGTCCTTCCTACATCTGGGGGATGCGCATTCCGGCTCATTACATTCATCGGACTGACAAGTGTGTGCTCCACACCTACTTCCTGGCTTGGTCTTCTCCACACTCTCCCCCTGGAGAGGGCAACCGCTGGCGCCCACGTCTCCAGATTTTGCGGGCTTCTTGCTGTTCATTTTCCCCCTCTCCTTCTTCCTGGAATCCACCTTACACTTATTCCCGTCTTTACTCTGAGGACAAGCAAAATATTTATAGGCTGTCCTGAACCTCTCCAGGATATATTCAAACACCATCTGGCTATTCAAACTCCGTGCAACATTCCTCTTGAGTGCAAAAGGGTCTAGTGGAAAAGAAAAAGGCCAGCATGTTAATACGTGTTTCTAAATGGCACTTCAAAATCCAAGCCTTAGCTCTTAACTCTCTCAGCTCACAGTAAGGCCTGGTCCTGTGCCCACGGAGCAGGGAGGAAGGCCCATACACGAAGAACCAGACAAAGGACAATGAAACGTGCAAGCAGAACCAAGCGATGCTCCTTCACAGCGGGGGGCCCAGGAAGAGCCGGGAGGCACCACGGGACGCTCGGAGCCTCCGGCAACGAGCACTGGGTTTGAATCCTGTCTTTGCTAGCTGCCGAGCTGTGTGACCACAGACAAGTCACTTCCCCAAGTCTTGTCGTGTGCAAAAAGAAAGGAGTGCTTAAGGGGATCCCTCATGTGCTCATCTCTAACCCTAGGATCCTATGAGATGCCGTCTGGACTAAGTCGTGGAGAGGTGGAAGATGGACAGCACTGACAAAAAGGACCACGGGTTTAGAATCAAGGCGGGGAGTATGTGAAAAACTGGAAAAGAAGTCCAGGCCACAGAGTAGAAGACCCCATCCCAGGGCCAGATAACATGAACTGGAACCTATTCTTGGAGGACCCCAAGAAGAAGGATCCGGATGCCCCATAGTGAAAAATGAATTTAGAGTCACACTTTAGAGAGAGATTCCTAAAACTTCAACCATCTAAGCTTTTTTCCTAAACCAGCCTTAGGATAAAGATGATTAGAAAAAAGAATGACATTTATCCACTGCAAGTAGCATAAAAAGTCATCAAATGATTGGGGAAAATTATATGGTACAGCTCAACAAACTGCTATATGCTATATGCTATATGACTGTAATGGAATCTAACTAGTTTTATGTTACATAAGTAAACCTAGACTAGATTTCACAGCAAGTACATTATATAACTATATACTCCATAAAGAATGGCAAAAAAAGAGAAGAGTTTTCAGAAATAAAACTATGTGTGACTTGAGATGGGGCCAAACAAGTCACATGAGAACAATACAGCCAGAGTAAATTAAGAAAACACTAAAACACATCGTGTTCTCCCCCAATTTCTATCAGCTGGCCAATACTGATTTCAGGTGACTGATTCTGGAAGTGCTTCCTTCCTTTTGGGGGTCCAAGAGGGGAGGGGATGTGCACATATACACCCAAGTCAGAATCAAGCTCTCTACTGGCTAGCTTTGCTTACCTGGTTGTATACAGGAGGTAGCATAGAGGAACTCTATGGGGAACTGGTGTTTTAAGAAAAGGTTTTACACAACAAAAACAAGTGGATCCAAAACAGAACATGAGGAGGAGGAGTGCAGTAAATACTTCTGATAAAAATGTGACATTTGGAACTAATATGAATTTACAAGTGATGACCTTTCTTCAGTGCATTGAACTTTTTTGGGGGGTGGGGTGGAGAAAGAAATCATTAATCATAGTTTCAAACACTGTTCCAATTCTCTGATAATCAGAGAAATGCCAGTTAAAACAACGATAAGGTACTCTCCAATATAACCATACAACGGACAAAGGTCATTTATACTGAAACGTCACAGATAGACCTGTGATTCCGTGGTGGGGGAACTCCCTCTACCAACACACTTCAAAAGCCATCTCCAGCTTATGGTCTAAGAAAGGTGTCGAAGGCCCAGGAAGATTTCACAGCCACACAGCTTGCTTGTGAATTTAAGGGTCAGAGGTGAATCTAAACCAAGTCCAGCATTCTACCTCCTACACTGTACTGCCTCTCAAAAAATAGGTTAAAGGCAGTAAGATTTCACATGGATGGGGCTGTGGGGGAAGAATCACCTTCCAAGACTGTTAATGTAATTATGAAGTGGGACAATCTGCCAATAAGCAAGAACTCATAAAACATACAATGTGACTGGAACTGATATTCTAAGGATGCTATTAAAGGGGGGGGGGGGGAACCTCTCTACAGAATCATTCACAGTCACTTTATTTGTAATAGACACTATGTTCAATAATTTAGTTATATGGAATGGCTAAAGTGTGGCATATTAACATTATGGAATATTATTTCATCATAAAAATGACATGTGACGAGGACAAAAAAACTGTAAATGCACCATTATATGAAGTGATGCAAAGAAAACCAAAGTCAGAATGACAATATACACAGTTGGCTGTGTCAAAACAGCAACAGTAAAATGTGAAATGTTCAAGGTTTAAGGTTTTAATGGAGATTTCATTCCTCCTTTTATTTGCTATTTGTTAAGATTATTCTTTCTACAGGAAAACAAACAAAGATGGCTGCTGATATGGCGGCACATAGGACTGCTGATCTCCCTAGAGACCCCCGTGCTTCTGCTCCCCACTTGTTGCTCCTTCTTTGAAGCTTCAATGTTCAGACTCCGAGAAGGAGGAGCACTGATTAAAACTAAACTTACAAACTCGGTCAGTACCAAAGAGAGAAACAAGAACCAGCAAGTCGGGCGGGCCACAGCCGCGGGCAGAAGAGCCCACCTGCAGCTTCTCCTTAAGGACACTGCATTTAGGTCCGTGGGAGCTTCAGCTGCAAAGGGCAGTCTGAGAGATCATCTGGTTTAAGACTTCACCAATAAAGAAACTGAGTGTCCAAGGGAGGAAGTGACTTGACCAGAGTCCCAGAGCAGGTGTTCCACTGCACCCCTTCTTCTTTACAAAATCCTGAGGGCTTGGGATGGCAACCTGAAAGAGTCCTCGATGCATGCAAGATGCGGCCAGCATGTGCTATACTTGAATTAGAGCTAATACTAGTGTTAATCCCTATAAAGCTGCAATCACCTCCACCCCTGGCATTCTGGCACAGACACAGAGAAGCACTGGCATCCCAGAGCCTGCTGGATGACCGTAGGCAAGGAACCCTCCCCTTCTTGTCTGGGCCTCTGTTCCCTCATCTCTAAATTAGCCACATTAGTCATAAAGTCCTTCTCCATGATAATCTCTATGACCTTATATAATTTTTTAAAAGAAGTGACCTTATTTTCACTTTTCTAGAAACACTATTCATGAACAGAATGGAGAAAAGCAATGGGTAAAGAGGTTCTTTTTAATACTTAAAGATAAACAATATTCTTTCCCAAAACCAACATCAAAAGACAGGATGAACTTTCTCAGGCTTAAGAGGCAAAAGAATCCAGGGAAGAGGCCTCTGGTCTTGGCAACTGAGACAAGAAATCTTCCTGAGCCCAGCAGTTAAGCTCAGAGATCCCTGACAACTCTTCCTTGTCCTTCCTGATTCTTTATTCTGGCTGCAAAAGGGGAGGAAGTAAAGGGTCAGGGGTCCCAATCACTGCAGTACACTGGATTGGATGAGCAGTTGGCCTAAGTCGGCAAAGCCCTGCTCTCATCTCAGCTTCTCTGTCTTTAAAATGGGGATGGGTAAGACTTCAATTCCGAACGACTGTCTGTGAGGAAGCCTTTTGTAAACATTAAAATGCTCTCTAATGGGGAGTCCTTATGCTGCAATCAGTACATATTTCCTCTATGAGAGCATGTGAAAAGCTCATCTGGGTGAATGGGTGACCAGGGCCAGAAGGGCAGAAAGTAATAGGTGCCAGCCTAACAGTGAGGAAATGTAAGGCTCTGTTAAAATAAGTAAACGGAGAAAAAAAAATACTTAAAATTATAGACCATGATCCAATTACCTACTCTAAGTTTAAAGAAATGCTATGGAGTTCTAACTTCTGAATGTAGACTTTTTAAGCTGTTCTATTAATTAAGTCTAATGGACTTCATATTTTCATTATGTTCTTGAGACTATATTTTTGGAGGGTTATCATCAAGTATAATTTTTCTACATCTAAGTCACATTTAGCAAATATTTGGTCTACTATTTAAGTAGACAACTGGAAGGCAAGAGAATATAAAACAATTCAACCAGACAGATTTTTACAAATTTGGAAGAGTCCCATTGTAAACAATCTCACAGAATTCGCATAAGAGACCTCTTCATTTTACAAAGGCCTAGAAGAGGCAAACGATTTCAGCCCCAGCTCTGCTGAGCTCTCGGACAGCGGGTGTTCCCTTGGAGCTCGTGAGCTCTTCACTACAGCTCTACGAGGAGGAGAGCATCTACTCTCCCTCAGTTCCAAGAGGAAGTGACTGGCTCGTGGTGACACAGCTGTTAAGGCAGGGCTCAAACCCATTTCCTCCTCCCTCTCAATTTCCCACTTGGCCCACTCTCCTATGAGTGAGCACTACTCGAGGAGGAGCCTGTATGCTCTGCAGGGCAGGAGAGCTCAGCAGCAGGAGCAGACTAGGAGATGGAAGCTCTAGGCCTCCGCCACGATCATCATCATCATCATCATTTTGATTGGGACCAAATATAGAGTGCTGGTGGTGGCCAAACTCCCTCCCCCAATGCTGGCTGGTCACTCCCCACTGGGCCACACCTCCTACTTCTAGGGGGTGTGGGGATGTGTGTGTGTGTGTGAGAGAGAGACCCGGAGCAGATCGCTGTCCAGAACCCAGCAACGTCAGGGGCACTCATCTATCAGATGGGTACCTTTCGGACACAAAGCACAACTGCGGGCGAGACCTCCCCGGGTCACGTGTTAAACGGACCGATGACAACATGACATGGTGACCTTGTGGCACACAAAGCATGGCACAGACACTGAGGAGTTCACAATGCTGCAGTAGAAAACAGACGAGAAGTGACACAGAAATGAAACTTTCTAAAGGAAAGAACACACATCATCCCACCTTCAATGGCTATTCGCCTTTTAGGCCAGTTTTTGTTCTCTCGTGTTAAGAGTTCTTGTACCCGTACGCTTATGACATATTCCTCCAAAGCAAATTCCAGTGTGTAAAACTTTAACAGCTCTAACCACAACTGTCCCAGGGATACCTGATTTGGTATTTCCAACGCTAAAGGAGACTGGAAGAGAAAAGATATTTGTTGTCACATAAGCCTGGCTGCAATGAACACTTTGACACACTCCAGAAAAGACTGAGAGCCCCATGGTCATGGATGGGTAACCCTGAATGTCTAAAGGACACATCTGGCGGATCCTCCAGGGAGGATTTATGGGAAATCATTGGCAAGAATGTACTGAACAAGAGGGCACAGAAGGTCTGCAACATGGTGTCTAATTCTGTCTCTGTCACTAATTAGTTGTTACGGGGGAGCACCCAAGCCAATGAAACTATGACTCTTACAGTGGCTACTAATTTAAAGTAAGTTAATGCTTAAAAAACAAATCCAAACCCACACGGGAGCATGTAACCCATAAGAAATCGCCCCTTAGGACTTAGAAAGCCTAGCCAGGAAAGAGCAAGCTGGAGCAGGTACCCCCAAGCCTACGCGGATGTGGGGAAGGCTCACCTTGCCGTGTCTCTCCTTGGCAGCACCATTCTGGGAGTCTGTTTCTGAGCTGGTAGGCTTCTTGGTGCCACTTCTCTGATCGGCTTTTGTTTTATTCTCAGAGGCACCTGAGTTCTTCCCGGGCCCACTGGGCATAGGTTTGTATTCCCACTTCACAAATTTTTCGTCTTCGATGCCCTTCAGCTGGTGGTCATCGACTCGTTTTGAGTCAAAGCCTTCAATCTAAAACAGAAATATTAGGAGTCAGTCAAGTTCAGGAATTTAAAAGGACCTTAGTTTAACAGAAAATTTTATCTCTCAAAGGAAAAAACCTGCAAATGAATACACGTCATTGAATACTGATAGTATCTATTCATTTGACAACATTTAAGAACTATGGGCAGAGTTTTGGGCCAGTAACTGAGGAAGACTGAAAGTGAAGAGAGCTTATAGATTAGAAGGAAAAAGTGGGAAAAATGCAAACACAAGCACTCAACCTCTAAGAGCCATACCGAGGAGCCACTTCCTGGGAGATGCTAGCTTTGGGGTACATCTTTGCTCTGAAGCTCCTGCTCGCAATCAGGGAACCACAACACAGAAGAAAAACTTCAGAGGTGCACACTCCAAAAAATCCACCTCCTAAATTTGACTTTGAGCTCTGAGCTAATCCGGATTAAATCTGTCCTGTTTCCACGGAGGCCCTTCCTGACCCATTATCCCTGACCTCTGAGAGCCAGGAGGAAGAATTATATGGATGCTCTTGTTTCAAACTGCCCCTTCAAGGCCAGTCCTTCACCACTCCCTTCACAGACTGGTTTTTCCCCTGCATCCATGCAATCTGCCGGCACCTCACCCTTCCCATCTGTAATCACTAAGCCCCTCTGCTTATTCCATGACTCTAGCACCTTCCTCCTCTTCAGCGTAAGCCCTGACATTGTCCTTGGGGATCTCTGATGAACATACTGACAATCCCTCTGACAAACTGAACACCCAACTCCTCAACTTCTCCAACTATAACAAAAGTTTTCTCTATCCCACTTCAGCCACACAAGTTGATCTTAAACCTTGTAATCTCTTAAGAACCAGAATTTTAAAGGTCTCCTTTTTGCCCACAATCTTACATCCTTTTACTTCATTCTTTCCCACTAAAAGGACTGTCTGCTTGTGTGATCTTCGGTCCCTCAAGCCACTCCTCTTCTCCTAGTTCATACTCCTCCAGGATTTATTCCGTCCTGCACACAGGGGTTTCCCTTTTGTCTGTCTAGCTCACTAGCTCCAGGCCCTAGCCATCTGGAGGTCAACGCCACCAATGCTACTTTTGATTCTGCTAACTGTCAAAAGAGAAGGTTACAAACAGAACTAAGGGTAACCAGCTTCTGTCCCACATTTCTGCCATGGCTTGACAAGCCTCCTAAAGGGGAACTCCTTTTCCTCCTCTCTCTGCTCATTCTTCTGACCTGACCATTTACTCTGTGAGGGACACCCCCATTCACCTCTACTCCCAAGCTGGGCACCTTGGAGTTTACCTTTGACCCTTCCATCCTCTGGATTCTGCTGTCTCCTCAGCTGAGGCTGGGCCTCCTCACGGCCCCCCGCTGGCCCACTGCCCGCTCTCTCTCCCTGTGCTTTTCCTCCAGCCTTGACATCACCACCAGAATATGTCTTTTTTGGACCCCGCTCTGGCCTCACACTGCTGAAGAGAGGGGCCCTTCACTTTTTTGGTGCCATGGGCCTTTAAGGACTCAGTTTCAGTTTCAGAATCATGCTTTTAAATAATCCACAGATGTGCTAAATTTCACTTAGAATTAATGAAAATAAAGATGTAATTTTTTTTCCAATCCAAGCTCACAGACCCTCCTGAAATCTATCCCCAGAGCTGGACATTAGAACCAATGGGTTTCTAAGAACTCTTCTAGCTCGATATCTTTGATGAACAAACGCCACATAAACTCCAATGCCTGGCATTCAAGCCTCCCCACAGGATGGCACTGCCCCTCCTTTTCAACCTCATCTCACACATTCTTGTTCCACCAAACAAGTGGGTGGCACAGTTAGCGGAGCGCTCAGCTGTGGGCCAAGGCCCACCTAATAAAACCAATAAAAAAAAAGTCTGCTCAAAATGGGGCTAACTTCCCTGCTTCCCAGCACTGCTGGGAGATCCAATGAAGCGCTCTCACTACTGTCTGTGGGGCACTCAAAAGGCAAAGACTCCTCTCTCCTCTTCCCAAGCTTTCCTGGTTTCCACATAGAATGATGCTCAAAAGCAAGTGGCTGTAGCCATCACCTGAGGGGCAGGGCCAGGGGAAAGGGGAAACGGGGCGAGAATAAGCACATATTCAGGCAGTCCAGCCAGGACCACCTCCCTAAACATAGGCAAGAGCAAGTGCACACTTACCCAACTGCCTAAATAGGAAGGAAGAAGAGGGGGCTTTCTTTGTTGAAGAAAAAACATCACCATTAAAGCAAAAGAGTATGAAGGGATCCCCCCTTCAGCCTGGCAGTCAATATGGCACAACTGAAAAACAAAAAAGGGAAATTAACACCACTTAAGTTTTTACTCAGGAAAAAAATAAATTCTGGAACCCTTGCCCAGAGAAACTTGGAAAATGTGCACTAGAACATAGTAAACTCCTGTTTATCCAGAATGAAAGAGAAACAACGAGTTAGGAAGGCAGCCCCAGCACCAAGAGTCGGTCCCAAGCCTTCTGGACGCTCACCCGGCTGGTGACCTCAGGATGCCATTTTGGAAAGGGGGCAGACCCTCACAGCATCTGCACCTTTCCCAGGTGCCATGAGGACTGAGTGAGAAAATATAGAGATGTGAGCTGTTCTTAGGAGGCTCAGGGATGGGGCTC